>NC_045490.1:12755170-13062889 GCF_009650955.1 Corvus moneduloides
GACTCAGAGCAGGGAATGCTGTGTTGGGCTGTGTCTGTGAAGGACACTCAGGCATCCCCTGATGCTCCTTACTGCAGCAACTTCACCTTGGTCCATGTATCTGGCACACAGACCCCTGAACCTGGAGGGAAGCTGTAGTGCTGCATGAGTGTGCATGAGTTACCAATGCCAGAGCAGGACAATACGGAATCATCCTTCATTGGTCATGTGACTTTTTATTTCATATGCCAATGTGTTTTGAAGTTCACAAAATGTTTCCAGGTATTCCTTTAGGGATATTGTGTATATATTCATACCACTACTTTTTGTCCAATCCCATTATCTTAAAAAATAGTTAGCAATACACTGAACTGAAATTGATACATTGTTCTCGATAATTTTTACTGCATAAACTATCATACAAAGTTTACTGAAGTGAATTATTCAGAACTTATACTGAACTTGTATCCAAATACATAGAAAAAATACCTGAAGATATGACCTTGGATTGTTCCAATGCATCCATAGAAAGAAATATGGTAATGCAGTATTTTGTGCTCATAAATTTTAACCACAAAATACTCCAATATGAGTTATTCATTAAAGCTACCACTACAGATTCCAATAGTTAGCCCACTTGGGAAGTACTAGTTCAAACAACAGGAGAGCAGCAGGTTGCTTTAACTCAACTTGTTCATCAAACAATTCCCACAGGAAACAGCATGAAATATCTGTACTTCCTAGGGAGCAAAATCTATCATTTCACCCAGCTCAGAATGTTACAAAAGTCATCTAATCGTTCTCTTTAAAAACCCACAAAATAGTTCTGATGAATCACTCTCTAAAGAGCCTCTTTCTCTTCATCAAGTTCAAAAGAAATCTAGCGAAGATACGGATATCTGTACTGTGGAAGTCTGAAGCTGGAGGAGATTGAATCTCAGCCTACAGATAAGAAGCAATATTCTCCTTGCACTCAAGCTCCCAGCAGTCTTCAGGACTGAATTCTGGCCTGTTATTTCACTGCTCTGAGGGGCTGGAGGACTTGAAGCACATCCTCTTATGCTCTGTCCTGAGCTGTACCTTCTGCAGACCCTGGGAATTTCATATTTGTGCTTCTACGTGCAACTGAGGCTTCAGGTCTGCACTGCCGAAACGTGTCACGTAAAGGGAGCAGACCTCCAAGCCCAACAGAAGGAACAGTCATTCAGTTTATATCAGAACTGCGTATTTGCTGTTGGGGAGTACAACTTGCTGAGATTCTGTATTAAGAGTTTCTCCCAGTTTTAATTTTTCTTTTCTATTTCTACGTATACATATTTCATGGTCCTGATTTGGTATCTGGATTTACAGACAACTCTCCAAGTTGTGTGTTAAACTGAAAAGGAAATATTTTTGTCCTGTGATGTTGTTTGAGATCTTCATAAAATTCTTATTGCATAGTTGTCTTTTTTTTCAACATCTCTATTCATAGGTCCTTGTGAAAATGTAGGTATTTTATTATGTAAATAAAGTCTACAAGAAGAAAATGAGGAGGCCTGCAGCCATATCTGATTTCATAAGTCACAATGATTGATTTTTGCTATCACTAAATAGCTATTTCTAATGAGTATTTTGCAATGGAGATAGAAAATATAAGGGTAAAATGCAATAGGTTTACAGCAACCTAATGTAACATAATATGGTGTTTCTTTCATTTTTAATGAATTAATGTCATTATAACTTACTAATTTTTAGTTTCAAATAGATATTTCTGATGCTGTTATGGAAACACAGTAATAACATAAAGCAGGTTTATCGAAAACTTACCTTATGCTTTATATTTCATAAAAATCATCTCTTTCAGTAGCCTGTCTACCATTTTCTCACAAAATTGCATTCTACATTCCAAAAAACTTGATGTTTTAGGATAACTCCCATGTGGTCATTCACTGACTGTTACAATAAATTTGTCACGAAAAATTTAATCTGGTTAAAGATAGGAATATTTTAATGGTTTGACTATTTAATGGGCTTCAGGCAGGCACAATGATTTTATATAGAACTGCATAAAAGTCTAAAAAAAATGCTTGCTATTTCAGTGAATCCATGCTGCCTTCTGTAAGAGTGCACTGACGGAGGTTCAAGTCCCATTTTAGCCCTAAATAAAAGAGATTTTCTTCTCAGCTGAAGTCATAAACACAAACAAAATCCCTGTGTTAGAGCTGGGCCATTGCCTGGCTTTCCAGATCTATCTACAGTTAAAAGTATGAACTGCTGCTGGTGCAACAATGACCAAATTTTGGTTATACCCATTCACCATCTCTGTAAATCACCACTGAGTGAGACTGTACCACCCTTCTCCTATGGACTGTCTATGGCTTTTATCCCATCATGCTTTTATTCTTTAGCACCAGCTAAACACATAAAAAGGATTAAAAGAAAAAAAAAAATCAGTTCTTACCTTGACTGGCCAAGACATTCCAAGTGGGTTTCCAGAGGTCATTTCAATCTTTAACACAATGGCTGCAGCCAGCACCATGAGCTTAGTTCTCAACTTGGTTTTCAGAAAGATCTACAAAATAAAGCAGAATAAAACAACTTAATTTCCTATGATGCAGGTATCAAAATATGAGTAAAAATATTTATAATGCTTTTTGCATTAAAATTGTACATTTTGAACATAATTTTCCACATGATTTATATCTTTGCTTATTCTTTTCTAGTTTAGAGATGAGTTTCAAAGGTCCCTTCCAACCCAAATTATTTTAAGACTCTATGACAATTGCCTTGAATGATTTGTAAAGAAATGACATCTTAAAGTAAAAGATGAAATTCAATTATATGAGAAAGCTCAGGATATTATAAATAAAAAATACAGGCTTTCTCAGTGGACTCTTCATCAGTAATTTTTCATTACATGGTTTTCAATAAGGAGACAACAAATCAATTCCTAATGCATGTCCTTTGTTGTACTTAAAGGACCACAACCACATTATTAGGGCTTTAAAAGCCAATGCCAGACTAACAGTCATATTAACCCTTGCAGTTTAGAGCACCGTACAGTTTCCTGCAGTTTTTAAGAAATAAATAAAAAATCATACCAGTTTAATTAACTTACTTTGATTTCCAGTATGTAAACTGCATGCAAGTCTCAGAATGAAGTCATGACACCGTAAGATTAAGGGGGTATTTTTTGAGATCCTTTACTGCTGAACACAGCAAAGCTTTTTGCAGGCTCCCTCGGCATCTTCACAAGTGTGAATACTTTGCCACTACATTCACCTACCAGCACTTTTAAAACCTTCACTCCTTTTCAAAGCTCATTGGAGTTCTCCACACATCAGTAACCTTTTTTAAGATTTATTCCACAATTAGTATGTATCTCTGATCTCATCACGTGCTTCAGAGAAGCAGTTTCTCAAGCACAGTGAATTCTTGACATTAGCGCTCTCACAGGTGAAAAAAAAAATACCTGTGAGATTATTTTTGCTTAGAGCAAACTTTGCAACTTATATATTTCTGCACTGAGTCTTATCAGTTGGAACAAATGCATTATATCTTTTTCTACTTTAAATTAAGAAGTGCTTTCATCATTACAATTTTAGATTGGAAAAGAAAAAGCTTGCAGAATAAATCATTCTGTTTCATAACCATGGCTAACCAACCCTGTAGCAGCCAAAGGGAGATTTATCAGTATTGTTCATAAACATTGATACAGATGGAATGAAATCATTATCATTGTGGTCTTTATTGATTACTATATCACACAATGTGACTTCAAGTGTGACACAAAATATCTTTAAAAATATTTTACCTCCAAGTGTTTATGTCAATAGCTAGGAGAAAAATTCTTTTTCTTGACCTTTCACCACAGGCAAATCTTCCACATATTACATATTGATTTTGTGTATTTCAGAACATCTTGAAAGATGAAAGCTTAAATGAGTTGTGATCAAAGGTGCTTTCTTTTTGATAAAAAAGGATTAGCTATAAAAACTTCTATTAAAAAAAAAATTAAAATCACCTAAAAAATGGAAGAATCCTACAATAGCGTACACAATCCATACACACAATCTAAAGTGTATATGAAGATATGGGAAAAGTTATCAGACTCATATCCCAGATGTAGAACTGTTCATTTTATTGCTTCTGCTTCATTAATGTAGTGGTAAAATGAGGGGGAAAACATTTTTACAGCATGCAAAGGGCACACACTCTTTCATGCTGGATATCCAGGTTTTGTCTTACTGCATCAGTGGGTCAAACATGCCCAAAAGCATGTTTAATTTTAGTAACATCACCTGATGTTAGGTAATGGGAGTGAAGTTCAATTTGTCCTACTTCTCTAGGAGCCTTTTGTAGCTACACTATTGAACTATTCATTTGTCCATGTTGTACATACAAGCAGCCTGTCTGGCATCAGCAGAAGTGTAGGTTTATACTCTTAGAAGTAATAAGAAGGGAAGGCCACATACACATAAAATGTAAATTAATTAAATCTTTAAAAGAATAAAGATCAGGGAACTCATTTCTGATAGAACCTTCAGAAAATATAAATAAAATTCTATGATGTGTCCTAGTTTCACCCAGCCAGGAAAATCCTCTTGTGCCTCAGCTTCCAGGTCTTTATCGTACCTATACTGACAAAACTTTCATCTCTTCTCCTGCAGAAAACCTTTTTCTAATTTTTTCTGCTTAAATTATCATCCACAATGAGTCTTATAAAAAGGTGATTCTTGAAAAACTGTAGAGAAAACACTGGTCTCAGGTTCTGTGGTCCAGAGTTCATTATGTCTGGCATTTCCTTCCTTCTGTGTTTTAGAATTTTAGAAGTTTTTCTCAAGAAGTTAGTGATCTGCTCTTTAAATATTGTGGGAATACTGCATCAGTTGTTCTGCCTGACATACAGAGGGATGTACTGAAAACACATGCCCTGTTCAGATATTCCCATTGCTCAAGCAGAAGATCCCATCACCATCATCTCTGGTGATCTCTCTCACCAGTTGTACTGGTTACTGGGTTTGTGCCATCTGCAGTGTAACAGATTATCTATTTTTCCTTTTTTGTAAAAACTAGCACTGTGGTTGAAACAAGAAACTGGGCTTGTCCTATGAAATAGAGTTTTGCCTGAGCTCTAACCAAGAGGAAAATCAAAAGGGAAACAGTGAAGGAACTAAGCCTTTCTTTAGCAATACTTTGCACAAGTGCCTCCAAAATTTTATTTCCGCCTAACACAAGTGCAAATTCCAAAGCAAGTCAAGATGAACTTCTCGGGGAAAGAAGGGCATTTTAAAAGTCTGAATTTTTACAATCTGGGGCATTTTCATCCTTCTTGGACAGTAAACTTGCAACTGTCAATTTCAGTGAGGATCCCAAGAAAACACTTGCCAGACTTTTCCTCTTTTTGTGTACCATAAAAATGAACTGTGTTTGGTAACTCCATTCCTGAAAGTAATTTCATCCCAGCACCTGCTGCAAAGTGCTCAGTGCTGAGCTGTTGCCATTGGAAGCACAGTCTAGACAAAGATAAAATTAGAAGCAAGCACTGTCCTCTTTGGAAAGCACAAAACAATATCTAATCTAATCTCATCTCAGCAGACTTGTTCTGTCTTGTCTGCATTATCTAATGACATTATAAAATGGTGGACATTTCTTGAATTCTTTTCTTGAATTGAGGAGCAATCTAGTAAGTGCAGTCCCAAAAACAGATATGATGAAATAGAAACACTTAGCATTTATCAGAAGAAAAAGAAAAATCTGGCAACTTCAGTATTCATCACTATTCTGCAAAATCTTTCCATTTTCCCTAGCAATGTAGAATGCATGTCAGATTTAGCAACAATAATTATTAACTGAGCTGACTCCAGGGGAAAATAGAAACCATGCAATGCTACTGTACTTCAGAGACAAGCAGTAACCCATGTGTATCACAACTACATTTTGCTTTGGAATGTTTTTCACTTTCTGCATGGCCTTGACCCCAATATTTTTCAGAATCCATTTAAAAATGCAGGATTAAATTAGATTTTTTTCCCCTAGTTTTGGATAATGGCAGATTACGCATCACATCCTTAAGCAGGTTGTTCCCATGGCTAAGTTAACTGTGGACAGAACTATGAACGTTTTCCTGGATTTCATTCCCAGTATGTCTGTTGTCACGTTGATTGCCAGAACATTTTATGATCGCTTTTTCAACTAGATTGAAAAGCCATCAACTACTAGAATATTATTCCCCTTGTATGTGTTATCCTTAACTAAAATTCATTTTCACTTGGATATACAAATAAATTCAGTTCATTAAATCGTTCACAAGTCAGTTATTTTTTCAATTGCTTCTCCTGAATCCCTCCTAATCCCTTTCTGTGCTATTAGTGGGAAAGCAAAAATGTGAGCAGCATTACCCTGTAAGGACAAAGGCTGTGATTGCCTCATGTAGCAAAGCTTCCTTACATACTACACCTGTTAACTGTGGTAACTCACACCTAGCAGTAGCACACAGATCTGTCAGTTATGTTTGTCTAACCCCAGCTTTGTATGATTAAGATAAACTTGACAGCACACAGGCATAATGTCAGTGACTGACAAAGCATTATAATAATGACAAATACTCATGAACCCCTGACTTCTCCCAGCTCACAAAGGTTTAGACTCCTCTGTTCGTCCATGCAATCCACACTCACAGCACGGGCGTTCAGCAGGGTTTTGCCCGGCACATCTGGGTTGCCCATGGTGATGTTCCCCTCCATAAGAGGGGATTCTCAGGTGAGAGGACCATCAATGTTGCAGCATCCTTTGCAGGTCACACTTCTAAATGTTAACATTACCTTTGTATATCCCAGGGTTTCTATGAGTTGTGCCCTCTTGTACTACTTGTGTAGACAGATTTGTTCTTCATCCCTGCTGAGTCAGTTCCAAACCCAACCCAAACATGACCAGTTACTCAGTCCTTGTCCTGCAGTTATCCTACTGGGAATTTTCCCCGCTAAAACCACCCAGAGAGAACCAGCCCCTTCACCCTCACTCTGCCTTAACTACAATACTATTGCATTGTTTATCTTATGGCCTTCTAAATGTTAAATCAGCAATTCCCTACATATATTGACACATCAGCAATTCACTACTACTTAATAGTTAAACACCAAGTCAGAAGTTCAGTTAGTATCTGCCTTACCATAGAGATGTTCAGTATAGTTATACTGGGTTGACAATTGATTATGAACTCCAGCCTAATGGTCTCCTTTCCCATATCTCTGACTCCTGCTGCATTCAGTTGTCTTCTCTCAATGGCAAACCAATACTATAATTCTTAAGAGTTTGAAAGTCCCCAATGTCACCTTCACATGTCCTTACACCAATATTCCCTGATAATATATACACCCGCTTCCTTCCAGCATTGCATCTGGAGTTCAAGTCCACCTGCCATTTATCACTAAAAGCTATTTGAAAATGTTAAAAAAATCATTCTCTACAGTCTTCTACCTTCCTAACTTTTATACTCTCAAACTGCAAAATTTATGCGTTCTTCTTTAGGTACTTTTAAAAACATTCCATATGCAGAGGATGTAAATCAAGCGCTTTGGTGTTTGGCAGAGTGCATACTACAGTAAACATTCTTCAGCACTCCAATTATCATCACTTCAGTTTCACTGATCTGTGCTCACTGCAGCAATTTAACCAATGGTACATGCTTTGGTTTTTGCAGATATTTGACCTTTAAAAGTTTGACTATTTGAAATTGTTATGCCTTTGGCATTTGTGACCAAAACCCTGGAGAACTGGCTTGCTTAAGTCCTCACACTGCATCATTCAGCCCTGGGTCACTGTCACAGTGCCACAACACTGGCTTATTAGGACCTACAGTAGTCCATGGCCATGTAAGAAAACTCCTGTCTGTAGAACTATCTACATTTTGCAATATTAAAAAAATCACTTGAACCACTATAATATGCCAGGTCAGCTTTTGCTTCTTCTCTTAGGGAGTCACAAATGCCCTGATCATGATTTTTCCTAATGATTTCCAAGGTTTAAGGTACTCCTAGTTATCCTGCATTTCATCATTTCAAATGCCACAATCCTTTCTCCCTATGTAGAGCCCTTTCGCTTCTATCAATAAACTTAAGATATAACAGAGAGTAGATTTCATTAAACTTTAGTATCAGAATCCCAGGATAATTTAGATTTGACTGGACCATTGGAGGTCATTTTGTTTTAGCCCCTGCTCAACTTTATTTACATTAGAGAAAGAAATTCAACTTAGCTATATTTATTGCCTGAATGCTAAGGATCTTGCATATGCTTGAGCTTTAATAGCTTGAAAACTCTTTGAGACTCTCCAATGGAAATCAAGTGCAATATATTTACAATGTACACTCCTGCTTATCTACATATGCATTTTTCTGTCTGTAGGAATAACGTGTGCAAAAGAGGTTCCATAATGTTTCCATAATGCCTAGCTGCACTTCATGCAGACAGAGTGTCTAGTGATGAAAGTCTGTTGAAAATTTTAAGCACAGAAAAAAAGCATGCAGTTCACTTCCAAATGTTCCTGGTATAAGTCTACTGATTTCAGATGAGTCCATCCTTATTTATACCACAGAAATGTCAGAAACAATAGATTTACCAAATGTTCGTCCCAGAATTCCCCATATTTACCCACTAGGAAAGTTGTGGGAGACTATAATTTCCAGCTGTACAACCCCACCACCATGCCCATGTGGTTTCTTCCAAGCATTAGTTATATGCAATTGTAGCCTCCATTTGTCACTAAAGTGAACGTTCATTCATTTAAAAATAACATTCAGATTAAGCTCTCATAAACTACATTTCTTTCTCATCCGCTAGATTTTGATGGTATTTTCCAGTTGTATGGAAAGAGTTTGTTGGTCAGATAGGATTACTCTGAACTCTCAGGATCCCAGTTTAGATAACTTTCAAAAACCCAAATTGTGTTTTACCCAATGTGTGTGCTTTTACATATTAGATATTATATTTGGATTAAATATGCAAGAGTTGAATATCTGCCGTGTTTTCCAAGCAACTTCCATGATGCTTCAATATACTCAGCAGGAGAGATGCAGACAGATTATATTCCCAAAACAAGAATTGTTTTTTAAGGCACAGAAATACAGCAGTAAGATAAACTTTAAATGTTCCAGGTCTATGCGGCTCAAGAACACTGTTCTAAATTAAATTTAATGAGGCTCAAGAAGTGGCCCAAAAGAACGAATGGTAACTGTACAGTTAAAGATACAAGGATTTGAGTATTTCAAACCGATGTCCAATTTTAAGAGAATTATTTCCAGTACAGTTAAGCTATATTTCAGAGATAACATAACAGATTAGAAAGTACCTATGCTTTATCTTTGCTTTTTCTCATTTTCCTAAAAAAGCGAACAGTATATATCACACTCCCTGTTTGTCCATCTTCATTTGTCAGTCCTTCATTCTCCCTGCAATCACTTTTCAGCTCACTGGACCATTTCAACCAAATTTGATGAGGTTAAGGTTTCACAAATTTAACTTTCAACTTTGTGAACTGTAATGACTGGCTAGAGAACTGCATCCAATTAGAGCCCTGACAGAAGAGAGCAGGGAGAATTAAAATTTTAGCTGCTCTACTCATTTCACTCATCAGCTAAAGGACAATAATCGGATGATCTGTCAACCATGAGTAGTTCCAAAGCCACCACGGCATGTGGTGCTCATTGACAGCCAAAAGCACAAAAAAAAGCATTCAGGGGATTCGTGGGTGACCAGACAGATTTTGAGAGAGGTTGCAAGACATAAAACTGTTGGCAACCAGTCATTAATCCTTATGGAAGGATTTTCAACTTATTGTTAGTTATTTGATTGTTAGTTGGTTTTGTTTGGGTTTTTTTAAATAAGTATCTACAATCTGTTTTTCATATGTGGAAAAAGAAATCACAAAAAATTTTCTCATTCACATAAAGATTTTCTTCCTGTTTCTCCCCCACTTAAGGAAATCTGTGGGTCAGTTGCCGTTTTTTAGGAAGATTAAATGCAGTGATTTTTAACTGCCTTTAACTCGTTTGTTTGGGCGTGCTAGTCAAGTTCACCAGGCAAAATATGCAAAATAACAATCGTATACTCACACACGTAACTCTCAGTTAACAGCAGTCTTCTCTCCATAAGACTGCCCTATTCATACATTCTGGTTGGGTTTTTTTCCTTGACTTTTTTTAATATAGGTACCATTATTCTGATTGTAATGGGGTTTTTTTCCATCTTACATAATTAATAGATCACAGATACTTCCTATTATAAACTTTTTTTTCCTGAAGAAATTCATCTTTGTCACCAAACTGGATAAACAGAAGTGGTCATCATTTTTGTAATGTGTTACATCAGAGCTGTTCATTGCACTGGCTTTATAAAAAACCCAAAGAATTGTCTATTTCCCGGCTGTATTCATTATAGGAAAAGCTTATCTAAGGAAGGGGGGAAAAAAAAATCAGTGTTACATGACACTGCTCTTGTTTTTGTTCATACTTCAAATGGAGAAAGGCCTTTATGATTCCCTTTCCACTCTCCTCCCCTCCCCCTCTAATAATTTTGGAATTCATTGGCATTTGATAGAGCCCAAAAACAAAGAAAATTGGTTTCCTGTGATAATCAATTGCCAGGAATAGAGAAGAAAGCAAAACTAGTGCTCTCAAGGAAGGAAGGTTGGGAAAACTCATCAGCTGCACAGTTTGACACAATCCAGATAACTATTCAGGGGCACAGATACACAGACCAAGAGTACACTGGAGACACAGCCATATGCATTTATGTAATGAGAAGGAAAAACCTTATCCCACAAAATTTAAAGTTCTTAAAAAAAATCAACAAACAGGAATGAATAAAGAACGGAGATCCAAGTTTCTGCGCCGCAGCTCTGCAGGATATTAAGGAGCCCTGAGATAAGACAAAAGGTTTTTATCCTGGGATATGTATACACAGATTGGAAACAGAAGTAAATGGTTTTTGCAGTACAAAGAAGTCACCAGTGAAGTTTCACAATCTAAATTAATACCACACTGTTTCTACACATTGGCAAATGGGGGGGTGACCCTGGCCAGCTGCCCCTGGCAACTCGTCACTGGCCCTCCTCAATAGGACAGAGGGAACAAGAATGAAAAAGCTTGTGGGCCAAAACAAAGGCAGGGAGGTCACTTAACAACTGCCAAAAAACACTCAATTTGGGGAATATTGATTTAATTAATTGACAATTAAAAGAGATTAAAAATATAAAAACCCTAATTTCACATGCTCAATGATCCAGACTGTCCATATTCTTGCATGAACAAGAGCTTTGAATTTTTGATCACAAAGACATCATCTGACAAAAGCATTAGCTGACTGCCCAAACAAGTCAGTGGGCAGAGAAAGATTAGGGAGGAATACAAGAACAAGACATTTTGCCATTATATAACTCCAGGGTGTGACATGGAAAAGGGCAAAGGACAGTCAGCTCAAACAAAATAGGGAGAATCATGGACAGATTTGTAAGCCTGATTACCCCAAACAAGAATCATTCTAATATGTCACTGGTTGCCATGGACTCAGGCCAGCACAAGGCAGATGGCATGGGACAGAAAGGCGGTGGGTGCTTTGTACACAGACACTCAGTGCATGAAACCTCCTGTCACAGCACTTTAAGAGTTCACACAGGCCCAAGAGGAGACAGAGCGAATTAATGAAGGCAAAAACCTCTAACTTATACAGTCACCCCACTTTCCTCTGAGCTACAGAGTGCTCCATTCCCATCCAACACCTCAGATACTTGGTCACTGTCATAGACAGGGCACAGGACCCAATAAACCTGGGGCTGGACCACACAGGACAAATTTTATATCTTTTATGTGTGTTCCTGTTCTTCAGATCTGGGTGAACTGAGATTATTAATTATCGTTTTTCCTTTGCTTTGTCTGTCCAGTCTAACACACATTATCATGCCTGAACTGTCTTAATTCCCAAGAAATTATCTCCTATCTTATTCTCTTCTACAGAACAGAACTAAGTAAACAGGGAAAGCACAGAAAATTACATCTGAGGTCTCGTTACTGAGTGTGCTAGCTATAGATGTCACATTTCACATATGTTCAAATGATGCATTTGTTCTTTGTAGGTTTTTCAGAGAAATGAGAAAAATAACAATCATTCTATCCTTCCTATCATGGTGATGACAGTAGAACAATTTAGCATCATATCTTTCTGTTTTTCTAGGAGATTATGTGATTTTATACAACAACATATTTGGAAGAAACTTAACCACAGGTAATTACTGAAACACAACAAAAATAGATGTGTTTTCAGCCAGGTACAGAGAAACACCATAAAGGGGTTTTTGAAATCTTAAAAAGTTTAGCAATAGTCTTAGTAAAGAGAAAGTAATTGGGGAAGGAGTTGAAATTTTGCATGCGTATTTGTACATTCCTGCAAACTCAAACAAGGGCCACAGAAATGGACCAGAAATAAAGAGGTAATAAACAGGCAAATTTTCCATACAAATATATAACAGAAAGATGACTACTTTTTTCTGGAAAGCCACAATTGCCTTAACAGCACTTCTGCACATCTACACATCTTTTAGTATAAGAATCACTTAAAACCTATATCATAATACTTACGTGATGATCTAGACTTTGACTGTATATTTTATCTCCTTTAGACATCTCATGTACATCTATTTCCAATGATTTCATCAGAATTTTGACTGTAACCACATGAATTGATTATGCCATACAGATCTGAATTCATCCTAAGGAAAAAAAATTGCCTCCTGAGCTGTGTTGTTCTTGCTCTCAGTTTGTAGTTTCTAATACATTAGTACAAAGATTATACCTAGTTTTAAAAAACTAATGTAAACATCTTGCAAATAAAATATATATTACCATCTTCAACAATTCACATAGGGTTGGGAGAGTACAAAAGAATACTATTTTTATTCAGTTCATGTACTCAGCAGTAGAAAACTATATAGCTATGTTCAAGGAAGTTCCTGCAAGTTCATATAGTGCTTTAATGGAATATTCCACAGCATACAGGTTCAGTGACATGTTTCAGCAGACACTTTGACTCACTGTAACCATCTAGAAACATTATCCAAGAACAGCTGAATTCTGCACAGTTGTAACACCATGCAGCTCATATCCTCTTTTTTTCTCATTAAAGTCGCTCTGAACAGCTGAGGATCCAACTTGGGCTGTGAGCATGCTAATAAATATTTGATTCAACCTTATGCACCTTCAGATAGAAAGCCAGGAATTATGAGTGCAACTACTTTAAACTAGCTAAAACTTAAAAAAACCTCCAACAACCCTCATTTTCTTTTCCACTAAGTCTTCTATTTTGTTACTACTAATAAAACCAAAGATGTCAATTAGTAGCAAAAAAAAAAAAAAAAAAGCATGAGACATTAGAAGTTTCTGGTTTTGTCAGAACACTGAAGAAGTGGTATCCATATTAACTGTTACCTATTTAAGCTTTCCAGACCAGTCAGCACAGCTCCATTTTGACATGCGTGGGCTTTTTTCCATGACAAATGTACCCACATTCAGCATCTTCCCTGTAGTAACCTGTCTTCCTATAAAGAATTGCTGAACTAAGCTAGTACATTTGGAACATACAAAAAAGTCAATCGACAAAAGCAAACCACAAATGAAAAGTGTGAAGAAAAAGGAAATCATAAATAATGAAGTAGATTCCTTTACTTAAGAAGTCATTCTCCTTCATAATACTCCACTCATAAAAACCAGGATTTAAAACACTACTAGTGACACTGTTAATAGATAAAGATAAAAATGTTATATCCAAAGCATTCATTTTACTGTGACTCAAGTTTATTGAGAAATAGTAAGTCTAATAATCTCTTTCATTAACTCTTTTCTGTATCAAATTTTAAAATACTGTTGAAAATGAAAATTGTAACTCTAGTGACCAAAGTAACATTGTGCTGCATTCAGCAGCTGAAGACAGACGTACAATATTTTGAATACTGTAGAGTACCATGGCAAAAAGAAGTGTGGGCTTGCTGCATGCATCACTTGGGGTAACTGCCTGAAAACAGGAGATCTGTGCTTCTCTGAGCATCAGGACAGAGCACAGCAGTAATAAGGTACAAGATGTTATCCTAAAGGGAGTGATCAAAACATCACTGTTCAGGGATAGTGTAATTCCTTGTGACATCTGTGCTAAAATTACATTTCCATGCTACAATATACACTAGATCTGATTTAATACTTTCAAATGCATTTCACATAAGAGCGGTTCAAAGTCTCAGAAGAACAATTTTGCTGGGTGCTGCCAAGGTCCCTTTTTGAGGAACCAGAGCAACGGGGAGAATGATTCCCTTCATTAAGTTCTGCTCTATTTCCTTAGAAAAGCTAAGTGCCAACAACAAAAATAGTGGCATATGGTAACAGCATTTTAATCTGCATATTTTTGTTCTCTCCTCTTCGTCTCTTTTTATTATCTACATACTCCCAGTGTAGAGTGATTCATCAGCACTGTTTTAAAACGGTGAAATGACACTAAGAGTTACCTAAGGTTAAATCAGAACAGCTCCTCATCCTTTTTTTTGTTACTTCCTTGTCTTGGCAGCAGTGCAGTTAGACAGACATGAAGATGTATATGGAAATCAAAATAAAAATCACTTTTCAAAATATTAAACCACAGCATGGCAGCTGACAAGAGAAACCATGAAATCCTACCCGTGCTGCATTATTCATCAATTTTCAAATGCATGTACCCAGCCATCATTCAAATACTTCGACAGTAAAACTTACAATTCTTTGTTCACCACAAATCCAGGTGACATTCATGAGACAAGACCACTGCCTCTCTGGGAACAGAATGGAAACACTGACTTCATTCACATATTGATGGCTGCTTCTTGGCTCTGCACTGTGCCCTGCTGCCCAGTCTCCCAGAGAACAAGGTCACTGCCTATACACTTGAAAGAAGCCATTAGCAGTGACTCTCAGATTTAAGAATGCTGCAAATACCATCCACACTTAAACACTGAACACGTAAATGCTGTAAAACCAGTCAGCTCTCCAGCTTAGCCATAGCCTAAAATAAGGCCATTTCACCACTCTTCCTGTTGAGAGCACAAAAATTATGTTCATCATGTTTGCTAAAGCTTAATTTGAACTTTAAAAAATCATGAAGTTGTCCACAAATGTAGTTTTTTTCCAAAAGGTTGTCATATCCCATTAAATAGTTTTACTTTTTCAAGTCCATTTCAATAATAGATACATCAGCTGATGATGAAATTACAAAAGAAAATTCCCATTTTGACACCTACTAAGGACATCAAGCTGGCAGAACATGAGGAAAGCAGAGTCAATCACCCAGTGGGGACATTCTCAGGCAGTTCATGGAACATGTCAGAATACTAAGAATGGCTCTAACTGGTGTAAACCCACCAGTTCCCTTGGTGCTAACCCTAAACTCACACTTCTGAGGCACCTGGCATCGAGCACTCTCTGTGCCCTTATCAGTGCAGAAACAGCAACAGCAGCCACAGTTAGAGATGCTTAAACAAGCAACTTTTTGTAGTCCTCCTGTCCACCTTTGTAAGCTGCTAAAACAGAGCAGTAAATAGAATTATTAGCTTATAGAACACGCATGTCACATGAAGCCAAGCACATGGAAAGTACATACATGAACAAGAAAAGTAACAATACCAAGGATATTGAAAAATGTAACCTCAGTTTCATGTATTTTCAATAAGCCTGTCTGGTAGTTTATTGCATTTCCTCTCTTAGTAATTAGTGTCCTATAGGGATCTGTTTCACTGCAAAAATATTGAATAAACCATGAAAAGATTAAACATAATTATCTTTATTTCCATTTCTGGGGCAAGGCCTTTTCATAAATAATTATGTTGCAGTGTAAAACTGGAGGCTGTATACAGTTGCCCTATCATTCATAATAATGAGTAGGGTAATAAGCCACAAGCCAAATCTTCATGTTCTCATTAGATAGAGAAGATTAATTAGGACTTTAACCAGAAATGCCACTAAGCATCATGCTTACTTAGGTAATTAAAGCACTGAGGATATTGAGGCTTATGTTGTCTTCCAAATCTGCAAGTAGTATGATGCTGACAAATTTACATTGTATAAAACCATATGGTCTTCAAATAAAGTTATAAGAATTTATTTGTGTGTTGTCAGGCCTTCATATTAAAGTCACTTTAGTGTCAAACAACCAGATTTTCTTCTCACCCTGTTCTCAACTAATGTTGTGGAATTCAAGGTGGTACCTTCAATGTAAAACTACTGTGCCCAAGACCTCTGCCAATGTGACAAAGACTCATTTCTACACGAAAGGCAGAAAGACCTTTCCCCTCAACTGGATGAGGTTAGTGAATTGACTCACTGCCAAGATGCTGACTCAGAGCAGCCAGTGGCATCAACTCCCATCTCCTACTCATTAAATTTTCAGAAGGAATAATTTTGGATGGAATGGCCTTTTCCTGTATTTTATGCTTGAAGGAGTTGCCTGCAAATACCTGAAAGCCTGTTTCTGTCATATCTCCCTTTGGAAAGCTACTTTTTGTTCTAGCCTCTCCATAAACAATATACACACCAGCTGAACAGGTGGTGTGTTAAAAATACAGTTTACCATACTGACAAAATGATATCAGTCTCCCATTTCTTCATCTTCCTCTGTCCACCTGCTGACTCCCTTCATCTTCTTCAACATAAAGGCTATATGACATGTCTCCTGTTCTAACTCTGTATAAAATGTAGGCCATGCCTATAGCTCATGGGTACTGCTCATATGCAAATAATGTACACTAATAATAGTAAAGTCATGGCTGAGGTCAAATCTCTTTGGGTATCTTAAGAATATTTCACTGATGTGGGAAGATAAATATTTATACCCATGTTGAAGAACAAAAAGAGAAGGAACTGTTATGTCATCTAATGGTTCATGAGGACAAGTAGTAGTTTAGGAATCTATATCCAAGAACCCCAACTAAAACACTCTCAGTTTTAACTTAATGACTGTTTAAGAACTGAAAAGCTTATCAAGAAAAAGTCTACCCAAAAAAAGTCTTTATTTCCTTTTTTTTTTTTTTTTTAAAGATGGATTGTTTATTCTCCAAACATGTTCTTTACTCAGACTAAGTGGCTTGTGAAAAACTCAATAAAAAACCCCCAAACAATTAAACATTCCTTTTGGTAGGCAAATTCCCCATTATCGTAACATTCTCAACAGACATTGAACGCAACCGGGGGCTTGTCACCACAAGCCCCGGCGTGCCCTCGGGCAGAGGGGACGCAGCGTTGGCCTCCACAGCGTCCTCGCTGGACGGCTCAGTGGAATCAGCGTGAGATGGGTGCGTGCGCTGGCTCCTCCTCAGAGGAAGCACATTGTCGGGCAGCCGATGATCAGGCTGGCGTTAGCCCGGAGGCAAAGAAGGCGGGAGGGGCTTCTGGTGTGGATTCCAACAGGTTTATTTGCAGGAGGGACCAGGGACCAGCAAAAAGCGCCGAGGAGACGTGGGCTAGCCCCCTTTATGGAGGGGTGGAGTAAGGCAGGGAAAGGGAAAACAACCAATGGGGTACAAGCAGAGGGGAGGATACAATTTTTCAGAACAAATGGGGAAAACAGGGAGGCAGGAGTCATAACAGGGAACCAATTAATAACTACAAAGGGAGAACTTTCTGGAACAGGGGGAGGTAATTTAGGATTGGGAGCCACCCAGGGGGAGGTAACCTAGACCGCAGTGATCTCTTCTGGTGACTGACATTTGATGGTTTCAGCCCGAGAGCAGGCTGACCCACCCCAACAGACATTAGTGAGCACATTCTGAGCTCTATAGAAAACAAGGTTCAACATGACAAAAAGCTATCTTAGAAGACCCTTCAAAGCACTTCAAGTTTCAGTTTTACTTTTCATTCTGGATGATTTGGCCAATTTTGCTGAAATGCAGGCAGCACTCAAAAAGGTAATGCCTTTTTTTGTTTGTTTTTCAGATATTGACAAAACCCTAAACCAACCAAAACATATACAGCCAAAAAAAAGAAAAAAAAATTAAGAGAAACCCGAATCTCTTCCGAATATGGAAGTTTCTCAAGCATGAGGCACAGAACTAGAAGTAAACTGCAACTGCCTCGTTCTAAACAGCCCGTGAAATATTTCATGAAATGTAACAAAAAGCTTTTAGAACTATTCCACATTTGTGTTCTAAGTTAGATCCCCCACAAGTGAAAGTGATCTGGTGTGGCTTATTCTAGCAAAGGATAATATTGCTGACATTACTTTTCAAGATGCTTCTGGCAACTTCTCTTATTTTCTTTTAAAATAACTTTTTTTGATAATTGCATGCTCTGCAAGAGCAGTGAAGTGGCTCTGTCTCTTAGAAGAGAGCAACTCTCAAATTCTGTCCTTCCTTACACAACTGAAAAAAGGTTTCCAAAAGAGACAATTATTTAAATCAACCACTTTCTTGGTACAGGAGTTCCATGTAGTCTGAAGCAAAGTTCTCTGCAACTGTAGCAGCAACGTACTCTGTGGAAACTTGGCCATGTGTAGGTCCAGAGTAAGGATTGGAGCAAAGAAAGATCACAAGTAATTGTGAGCAGAGGAGGAAGAGGCACCAGACAAAAACTAAAACAAGTTGATCTCTGTTTGTCACAAGAAGAGCTGACACAGGACATTCTCTTCCGAGTAATCTGAGTTCGGCGGCACTTCAGTAAGGGTGCTGAACTGAGAAAAAGACTAGATTAGAAGCCCCACTTTTTCAAAGAATTGGAATCCGTTTGTAGGATCCACCTGGGATCCCTACAACGTGGGTCATTTTTGTTTCTGATTATGACTTGATCTAATCCCTTCACACTTGTTTTAATTTCTAGTCCTTGTTTGAAGAGTGTGGGAGTGTGTCTTGTTTGGTTCAGTCCGGGTCTCCCCTTTGGGTTTTGTATTACTGTACCATCCCAGTTTATACCCTCCTGGTTTCGTGTTCATAACCCTGCTTTCTCTATTTGCCTCCTCTCAGACCCCTGCCAATCGCTCCGGCACCCCTTCCAAGCTTCTAGAAAGTTCTGGCAGGGGCGTCGAGTGATTGGTCTTGGAAGGAGGATCCCTCCCTTCCTTTCCCAAGATAGGTTCCCTTGTGTGTCCCTCATCCCGCAGACCCATCCTTCTCCTTCCCTGATTCGATGCCGTTGTCATCCCTCCCCTGTCACCACCCCCCCATAAAACCCCTGGCAGGCGCGTTCAGGGTTGCTCATTTCTGGACACCCCCGGGGGGCGAGGTCTCCTGTTCGGAGACACAATAAACCTTCCGGATTTCATCCACAATTGAGCCTGCCTCCTTCTTCCACCACCTGCCTCTATTGCCGCGGTCCTGTGGAAGGACCCACGAGCCAGACCTCTGGTCTCCCGGATTCCGGAGGCTGGCCCCCGCAGCCTGCTGCGTCCAGAGCTGACCGGGCAAAGTGGGAACTGCTCCAAAAAGGACACAGAGGCAGAAGAGAAATATCTAGGTAGGTTCACACTCTTCTTTATATTGCCTAAAGTGTTACTAGCTTTTAGCAGGATATAATTTCATCCTTAAAATGTGTAATAGTCGGCATTGCAGACAGACATGGGAAACCAATAAACCCAATTGTCAGGCAGGGAAGATTAAGGAGAAGACAATTAAAGATCATTTACTGTCCTGTAAATTCTATTTCCTGGATAAGAATCAACAGGAGCTGGATATTCTTGTGACTTCCAAACTAAATTCAGGGTAGTGCCCTCAGGCTTAGGGTACAGGGATCAACAGTTCTGGCTTTGTCACTGTGCTGTGAACACAGCTTTAGTCAGCAGCAGCTCAGCAAGTCCTCTGATGGGAAAAAGATAATTTAAAAATTATGAAATCTGCAGTCCCAATTACCACAAAGCAACAAATGTAATTTTGTTACTTTAAAAAAAAGATTCCTAGATTAAATAATGTTGTCCACTAATGTTGCCTTGTTCACTCTGCTATGCTTTGTAATTTAGTAAACTAGCACCAATGTAACATCTAAAGTGAATTTCACATGCCGTTAGGCGTAATAATGCATATGGTATGCTTCATTTAAACAATCAGATTCACCTATTACTAGTCATTTATTTTGCTTTTTATTATTGATTGCTTTTTATTTCACTGGATGAGATAAATTAATCCTACTGACAACTTTCTTGCAAGATCATCAATTAGAAATTTTCAGTCAAGCATCTAACAGATGTTTTTTACTAGAAGAACACTTCCAGTAAAATGATTCAATATTTTCTAAAAAGTCCACCCAGTATCACAGATTCCCAGACAGAGTTGTGCTAAGCTCACGAGCTGAATGTCGTAAAGCAGTAAGAGAACTCTTCCTGTTCTCTTGTTCATTTCCCATGCTTCCTTGACGTTTATACAATCTTTAGGCTTTTCACCTCTTTCTTGTTTTCTTGCCTTTATTCTTAGTCCAGTCACCATTACAGTATTTTACAAGAGGTGGATATTAAGACCTTATGCTTGCCTTAAGCTTGGCATTAATTAGCCTCACTAAAAAGCACTAACTGCAATCAAATTCTTGAAAACCTGAGTTTACATGTTAAACAGAAAATGGCCCCTGTCTGTAGTTCCATCATGTGTGAGACTTTCTAAATTTCTGTTTCATTAAAAGCTTGGTTTCAATCACTGCATTGGAGAGATGCTATTTAAATGTGACTAAACATTTGACTCTTATTTTGGTCACACGAGAATAGCATTCAGAAGGCCTGTACTTGGTGTCTACCTCCCATGGATTAATAACTCCACCAGACAGCCCAAAACAATGAGCTTCAAGTCAAAACTGAGTAATAGTGGCAAACTTCAGATCCAGCACTGTGTCATACTACTGATGGTGGAGGCCTGAAGTCAGTGTGCCAATGAACAGCTACTCCTCATTAAAAGGAGAAGCAAAGTATCCACGCTTTCTTAAATCTGCACATGTATATGCAAACCTGCAAGAATATGACTGCAGGAGTTCTGGCTGCAACAGAAAATATTCTTTCTACCTCTCAATAAATAACCAAGATACATTATTTCAGAAAAATGTTTAGCTCTGTCAATAGTCCACATCATAAGTCTATAAAATCTTTCATCTATTATAAACTTGTTTAATAATTTTGTCATCTACTTCACTGCTTATTAATTGACTGGAAACATCTCTGAGCCACAGGGCACATGAGATATCTGATTTCTGTATGCATTATGCATATGCAGAAGCAGCTGAGAGCTGTAAATTTTCTTATTAGGGGACTCTAATGGGCTATTTAAAGAGAAGCAGTTGGGGCTGACTCTTGTAAAATGGAATTACAGCTACCTTAGAAAGGGTTCCACATGTTAAGGTGTGCCAGCCCAGCTTCTAAAGAACCATGCTTTAAACCTACATTACTAGAGTAGAGTAGATGAAAATGTAGAGTAAGATGAAAGCAAATTACATTTATATGTGGACTCACAGATTTATTTCGTTTTCAAGGTGTAAAAAAAAACAAAATAGAGAGCAATAGAATGTTTTGGGTTTCCTTTTTAGTTCAGATCAATTTTAAAAGGTCACAAAGGAATGAAAAGAGACAGAGAATAAAAGTGAGCAGAATAAGGAAGATGAATCAGTTGAAAACCCCTTGAAAAGATGAGTAAAGCTTTTCATTTTGAAAGCATTGAATCAAAGCCATATATAATAGCCCTATTGATGGAATATTATATTGGGAGAACAATAACAGAAAATATCAATGAAAATATAAAGTAGTTTATATCCAAAGTATCTATTCAATTAGGGCAAAAATCCCGTATGCACCAAGGGTGGACATTCCTCAATACAGCCAAGATGTCATCTCTGTAGTCACCCCAAGCAGATTACCCTTTAACAAGAACATTTCCTGTTTGAACATTAAAAATTCTGTTGAAACATTAAAAATTCTACCTATAAACAAATGAGAAAGCATAAAATTACGATGGTATCTAATTAAATACAAGGTAGGATTTAATGCAGGGGGAGGGATAAATAGAAGAGAAGAAATACAAGCCTGTACAGGAGAGAAAATTAGGATTAGGCAGGATTGACCATTTTTATTTAAAACACTGCCAGAGTGTTACCTAACATTTCTTATTAATATACATAACTGTAAGGAACTTAATTGCAGCATAAGAGTTTAAGATGATGAGTTTAATACAGGGACAAAAGAAAATTAACACTGTTTAGCATCAGTAAAGCTCTCTGCCAAAATGCAAAGACTGTACCATTTAATACAAGTATAGATGAAAGTGAAAATCCAATACAATTCAATCCAAATACAAAATCTGTTTTGATTCCACTGCTGAAGTAGAAAGACAAACATAACAATAAGGCAAAAGCTGGCACTTGGGTTCAGCTTTCAGGATCTGTACATCAGTTTCTTCTGAAGTCCTGCAGTTGAGTGAGTTTTTCAGAGATCCATAGTCACCAGACTAATCATCATAGAAGGAAGTTAGGATGCAATTTATCAGTCCTTGTGACAACTGCTGCAAAGCAAATACTCATTTATTATTAGCCTAGTGTTTAAACAACTTTCACAGCACTTAAAAATCCTCCCACCATGGCTGTACTATGAGCCTGAAATAATTAGTGATTTTTTCATCTGAAAGTCAAATAACCAACCAGCCACATTAAACATGGATACTTACGAGTATTTTCTATTAAAAGCACATAGGAACTGAATTTAGACCAATTTATACAAAGGTATTTTCCAAATGCCACATGATATAAACTTTGTTTCTAGGTATCAATGTCAAAATACTGATTCTGGTGCATACTCTAGATCTCTTAATGAGTATTCCTAGAAAAACCAAAAAGGGGGAACAGACATGTAGCACCTACTTTAACTGCCACTTTCAATGCAAAATTATTCAATAACATTAGACAGCACCAGATTGGACAATGAGTCTAATAAGCCAGGAAGGACAAGGTCATTTTTGGGAAATAGAAAAACAAGTTACAACAGTTTACAAAAGAAAATACCGCATGCTATGTGCAAAATACACACATATGCCTTTATGGTGGGTAAGTCACATCTAGTTGGGGTTTTTTTCAATATTTTCTTTACACTGTAAACTCTATTACAAAGGCAGAAAAATCTGGCTCAATAATACTCTGCGATGCTTCTTGACTACCTGCAAGTGTTGCCTTCAAACTTTCCTTCATTACTAGGCGCAAGCCACAAACAGCACATGATTCATAACTCTCTCATCCAAGTGGCGTCTGAATTAAAAAATGTGTCTGATTTCATAGCTGACTTTTTTTATTATTGTTGCTCTTTGTGGAGGAAAAATGGTAATTTGGTTAGTCTGGTCCCTATATGACCTTTCAAAAGTTTAAGAGAAAAATTGAGTTCAGGACATGAAACACTATTTTTGTGGTGATGCTGAAAATTTTGAACCAGATATATTCTACACAGTGTACAGACAGCAGGAACACTCAGTTTTGCTTACCTTTTCCAACTACTGCATAATAATAACAACCCAATTTTCTGATCTGGATCCTGCAGGAATTTTTTTTTTTCCTTTAGACTACTTCTCTAAGTCTCTAGCTGACTCATCATATAATGTATCTCAGAGGCCTGTCTGTCTTCTCAAATTAAGTTGAACAGGCTACTGAAGAGAGATGAATGACAAAACTGGTATTTTCCACTTGCAAATTAATTCAGGTTGTGTTAGATATTTATCATCCAAACCTTTCTTTTCACTTTTTACCATGTAGTCACTTTTCTAAAGAACAGATGTACTGTCTTCTATAACTTTCTTTACATACACAGGCCTGTTAAATGAGTATTTAAGAAACAGACCCTGTTTATCCTTCAAGATCTGACATTATTATTATTAATCATTTGGTTGTAGATCCTCACCTAGGCTAGAGCCCCAGAAGAGCAAGACTTTTCAAAGAACTATAGAAGACAGCTTTTGCCCTAACAAAAGGCCAGGAAAACAGATGAAAAACAAAGCACCCTCTGAAAGCTGTTTACTCAAGGATGCAAGATCATGAACAAGAATAGCTTAAAAATCAAGCTGTATGTCTTCAGAGGACAGGAAGCAAGAATTGCTTTGGATTTTTTTGGGTAGTGCACCTGCAGAGGAACAATCACAATAGAACAGCCTCAGAAAAATGAGTTCAGTGTTTTGCTGTTGCCTCTACATTTACTCCCTTAATTTGTGTTGCCTCTTGAACAATCAGGAGACAAGTTTCAGGGAACTGCTCTTGCCAGAAAAATAGAGGCAATTTGTAAGCAGAGTTCCAGGTATTTTCTCCCTTTTTTCGTATGTTTTACACTCCCCTGAGAAATAGTTACTCTTATCCTTGTATCCATATATATACCTCTCTCTTTCCATCACAATTACATTTGCATATTCAGTCCCAACAAGAAGAGGTGGCTTGTGCCAGTTTTGACCTCCCAGCTCCTCCATTTTGACTGTTTTGACTATGGCTTTGCTTCAGACACAGCAAACTCATCTTTAATATCCCAGGACAAAAAGAGCAACATTGACCAAACCAGGTTTTCTGCCATGGGCTAAATCAAACCACACATCATTTTTACCCTTTGTGCCTCCTCTACCAGCTGTGCTGGCAGGTACCCACTGTACCAGTCCACTACCATGAGCTGGACCCCCTCCTCTCGGAAAAGATGCCTTCAGTGCAAGTGAGTCCTTCAAAGCCCCAGCTCAGCAGGTTTTTTGGTTTTTTTTTCACACAGAATCACAGAATCACCAGGCTGGAAGAGACCTCTAAGATCATCAAGTCCAACCCATGCCCTAACACCTCAACTAAACCATGGCACAGAGTGCCACATCCAGTCTTTTTTTAAACGCATCCAGGGATGGTGATGCCACCACCTCCATGGGCAGACAATTCCAGTACTTCACCACTCCTTCTGTGAAAAACTTTTTCCTAATATCCAACCTGTATCTCCCTCAGCACAGCTTAAGACTGTGTCCTCTTGTTCTGTCAGTGGTTGCCTGGAGAAAGAGACCAATCCCCCCCGACTACAACCACCTTTCAGGAAGTTGTAGGGAGTGATAAGGTCACCTCTGAGTCTCCTTTTCTCCAGGCTAAACAACCCCAGCTCCCTCAATCGTACCTCATAGGGTTTGTGTTCCAGCCTTGTTGCCCTCCTCTGGACACGTTCAAGCGTCTCAACATCCTTCCTGAACAGAGGGGCCCAGAACTGGACACGGTACTCGAGTTGCGGCCTCACCGGTGCCGCATACAAGGGAAGAATGACTTCCCTGGTCTGGCTGGCCACACTGTTTTTGATACAAGCCAGGATGCCGTTGGCCTTCTTTGCCACCAGGGCACACTGCTGGCTCATGTTCAATCAGCTGTCGACCAGCACCCCCGGTCGCTTTCCACCTGGGCACTGTCCAGCCACACCGCCCTCAGCCTATAACGCTGCAGTGGGTTATTGTGGCCAAAATGCAGGACTTGGCACTTGGACTTATTAAACTTCATCGTATTGGAGTCTGCCCATCCATCCAGGTCTCTCTGTAGAGCTCTCCTACCTTCCAACAGATCGACACATGCTCCCAGCTTAGTGTTGTCTGCAAATTCACTAATGAAAGACTGAATAACCCTCTTCCACGTCATCAATAAAAGTATTGAACAGAACTGGCCCCAGCACAGACCCCTGAGGAACACCACTAGTGACTGGCCGCCAACTGGATGCAGTGCCGTTTACCACCACTCTCTGGGCCCGGCCATCCAGCCAGTTCCTGACCCAGCAAAGAGTGCTCCTGTCCAAGCTGTGGGCTGCCAGCTTTTCTAGGAGTATGCTGTGGGAGACAGTGTCAAAGGCCTTGCTGAAATCCAAACAGACAACATCCACAGCCCTTCCTGCATCCACCAGGTGGGTCACCTGGTCATAGAAGGAGATCAGATTGGTCAAACACAACCTACCTCTCCTTAAACCCATGCTGGCTGGATCTGATCCCCTGGCCATTCTGTAAGTGCTGCCTGATGGCACTCAATATAAACTGCTCCATTACCTTGCCGGGTACTGAGGTCAAATTAACTGGCCTATAATGACTAGGATCCTCCTTCCTACCTTTCTTGTGAATGGGCATCACATTGGCCAGCTTTCAGTCATCTGGAACCTCACCAGTGAGCCAAGACTGTTGGTAAATAATGGAGAGTGGCTTCGCAAGCTCATCTGCCAGCTCCCTCACCACCCTGGGATGGAGCCCATCTGGTCCCATAGATTTATGAACATCCAAGCAGCTCAGCAGTTCTCTGACTGCCTCCTCCTGGATAACAGAGGGACCATTCTGCTCCCTAACACCATCTGCCAACCCAAGGAGGACAGCTGTCCTGAGGACAAGCCGTCTTCCCACTAAAGGCTGAGGCAAACAAAGCATTAAACACTTCTGCCTTCTCCCCATCTGTAGTAACTAAGTTCCCTCCCACATCCAGTAGAGAACAGAGGTTGGTCTTATCCTTTCTTTTGCTGTTAATATATTTGTAAAAACATTTTTTATTATCCTTCACAACAGTTGCCAAGTTAAGTTCTAGCTGAGCTTTGGCCTCTCTAATTTTTTCCCTACGTGCCCTAGCAACCCCCTTAAATACTTCCTGAGAGACCTGACCTTCTCTCTAAAGGTGATACATCCTCTTTTTATTCCTAAGTTACTTCAAAACCTCCTTGCCCATCCAGGCTGGACACTTGCCTTGTCGACTCATCTTTCGGCACACACGGACGGTCAAGACCTCTGTTTCGAAGCAAGCCCACCTTTCCTGGACTCCCTTGTTTTTAAGGGCTGCTTCCCAAGGAACTCTCTGAATAAGTCTCTTAAATGGGCCAAAGTCTGCCTGCTGGAAGTCCAATGTAAAAGTTTTATTGATGTTCCTCCTCATTTCACCAAATATCGAGAACTCTATAAATTTCATGATCACTATGCCCCAAGCAGCCTCCAACCACATCTCCCACCAGCCAATCTCTATTTGCAAACAACAGGTCCAGCATAGTCCCTTCCCTGGTGGGCTCACTCACCAGCTGTGACAAAAAGTTGTCCTCCACACACCCTTAAGAAGTTCCTGGACTGCCTCCTTTCTGCTGTATTAAGTTCCCAGGAGATGTCTGGCAGGTTAAAGTCACCTACAAGAACAAGGGCTGGTGATCCTGAAACATACTCCTGCTTCTTGTAGAATAAGTTGTCCACCTCTTCTTCCTGGTAGGGTGGTCGATAACAGACTCCCAACAGGACGTCAGCCTTGTTGGCCTTCCCCTTAATCCTTACCCATAGGCATTCGACTTCATCACCATTGGTTTCAATACTCATGGCATTAAAAGCCTCCCTAATATAAAGGGCCACCCCTCCACCTCTTCTCCCTTTCCTGTCTCTTCTGAAGAGCTTGTAGCTATCTAGTGCAGTGCTCCAGCTATGTGAGTCATCCCACGTTCCATGATGGCAACTACATCATAGCTTTGCTGTTGCACCATTGCTTCCAGCTCTTCTTGCTTGTTATCCATGCTGCGTGCATTAATACACTTGCACTTCAGCTGGGCTGCTGATTTCACCCCTAACTCTGGCTTACCCCCCTTGGGCTTGCTGCTGGAGAGCCCAACTGCATCCCCTTCCTCTTTCAAATCTAGTTTAAAGACCTCCAAATGAGTTCTGCCATTTCATGGGCTAAAAACCTTTTGCCTTTAACAGAGATGGCGCCCATCTGGTTCCAGCAGGCCAGGTGCCATAAAAGTTGTCCCGTGATCAAAGAACTCAAAATTCTGCTGATGACACCAACCCTTGAGCCACTTGTTGATAACGTGGGCTCCCCTGTTCCTTTTGTCATTCATCCCTGCCACCAAAGGGACTGAGCAGAACACTATCTGTGCTCCTGCCCGATCAGTCACTTGATCCAGAGCCCTAAAGTCCCTTTTACTCGCCCTAACACTTCTCTTTTTGATGTCATAACCGCCAACCTGGAGTATCAGCACTGGGTAATAATCAGTGGGCTGAATCAGCCCAGGGAGTCTCTCAGTAATATCCCTCCTGTACCTGAGCCCCAGGGAGGCAGCAGACCTCTCTGTGGGATGGGTCCAGTTGACATATGGGGCCCTCTGTTCCCCTCAGAAGGGAGTAACCTACTACAACTACCCTTCTTTTCTTTTTAATGTTAGAGGTGGCGATCCGTCTGACAGATGAAATGTAATTGGGAGGCCTACTGGGCAGATCGTTTCCTTCTGTGTCATTCAGCTGGCTCTCTAGATCCAGGGCCTCATACCTATTCTGAAGTGGCACCTGGATAGGTGATGGGAGTCGGGAGGAATTTTTATTACCTCCCCGAGTAGGAATCCATTTCCACTCCCGTTCATCCACCAGGTGTCCTCCTATTGCCTGATGGTAGGAGGTATGGGAGTCCTCACAGTCCTGGCAGGCTTCCCTCAAGGATGGAAGGGTGGAACTCCACCAATCTATTTCCCTCTCATTTTCCCTAATACTCCTTAGTCTTCCTACTTCCTCCTTAAGCTGAGCCACTAGCGAAAGGAGGTCATTCACCTGTTCACACCACAGGCAGGTTTCTTTTTCATCACCCCCTGGTACCACCGACAAGCTCAAACACTCCTCACAGGAAGGCGTCTGGACAGATGCATCCTTCTTGAAGGGTTCTGCTTGGCTACATACACTTTTACTAACTGCAGCCTTTGATCATGTAAAAACCGTTACTAACGAAAAAACCCCAAACCAACCAACCAATGAAACCGCAACAAACAACTAAAAACCTCACTAGCTAGCAGGAGGAAACCTGCAACGCTACCTGCTTGCCCTGCCTGCACGAACTGTCGCGCAAACTGTCACGCAAACTGCCATGCAAACTGCTGTGCCACGCCCTTAGAGACGTGCCACACCCCTGTTTGCCCGTTCCTGTTTGCCATGCTCTGGGTTGCTGCCCTCCCTAGAACCCTTTTTAATCACCCTGCGGCTGACTGGAGGAGAAACCCCGCCCTGCGCCTGCGTGGCTAACAAGGACATTTTTGTTTGTGTTGGGTTTTTTGGTTGTCGTTGTTGGGGGTTTTGGATTTTGTTCTGGTTTTTTTTTTTTGGGGGGGGGGGGTTGTTTTCCCTTTTCCCTTTGTTCCACTTTTAACCATGTATTAACATGGCTAAGGTTCAAGAGCTGAGCTTTATATCCCCCAAAAAAGGGAGCTTTTCTATAAAATAGAGCAATTATCATCTCTGGAAAAGTCTAGGACTAGAATCGAATTAATGAAATCGAAACAGTATGGATTTTTTTCTTGGTAAGGTGAATCACATGACAGAACCATGCTGTCAATAGAAAGACTCAGGACATTTATACATGAAACTGTTTAATAATAAATACTGCCTCACTTTCATGTTCTGATGCCAGCAGTGAGAGCTGGAATTCCAATTGCTCATATCCTGAATTCTGTATTTCAATGTACTTTAGCTGATGCCACTTCTCATTGTACTCTTAATTTCCATTCCCTAGAATTCAGTTAACTTCAAGAGATTCCTTGATGCAATTTTGCTCAAGCATTTAAATTT
This sequence comes from Corvus moneduloides, assembly GCF_009650955.1. NCBI lineage: Eukaryota > Metazoa > Chordata > Aves > Passeriformes > Corvidae > Corvus > Corvus moneduloides. The sequence goes on from NC_045490.1 coordinate 12,784,674, forward strand.
TTAGAATTCACATAAATAAAAAAGCAAAATATGTGTTTACCTTGTATTTTTTCTCAAAATATACTCCAAAAGACAATATTGGGTACTTTGAAGTATTTTGTAAAGGTTCACTGAGTGGATGAATATCTTACTAAGAAGCTTTAGCTGAGACTACATTAGAAACTGAAACATTTTCTTGAAAGCAAGAAGAGTAAAATATGTGCTGTTGATACCTAGATTTCAGACTCAGACCTAATGTAAGAAGGTATGATGGAAGATGCATTGAGCACAGGAGTGAAACCTCCACATTTTTGAAAAGCCACCTCCATGCCAGCCTTGGCTACTCACTCATACAGCAAGGCATGTGCTTGTCTCAAAAAGACAAGACTAATTGACCCACCAGAAGGATTCACGGCTGTCAGGTGTTGGACATATAAAGATTAAAAAAGTTATGAGACCTCACTGGAATTCTTAAAGGAATTAGAACACACTATTTTCAGTTGCAGCTTACTGGAAAGATGGATTTTTAGCCTACAGAACCTCCATATTAGTGCACCAATATACAGAATCTTCCTGGAATGACATGCAGCAGGCTCCAGTGAGAGAATACATTCAGAAATCTTCCCTTCACCACAATATTCTTGCTTAACCATCTCAAAAAGGAATAAAATAACCCTTGGTAGATATGAAATTGTTCCATTTTTGATTTAAAGCAATATCTGGGAAACATCAGCAGGTCATGTATTCCATTCGTAATATATAAAGTTTTACATCTTTCCAAAGGCACTGGAGAGCATGCATAATTCACAAGGAAGATATATTCAATAAAATGTTCAAAACATTTTGCAAACAACACACAGCAAATAAGACTTCATTTGCTCCTTTTGTGTTATGCTCTTTCCCCTTGAAAATACTCTTCCGTGTATAATTTTTGATCCAATACTTCCACGGTGTTATTGTTGTTCTGCTACCTTCTCTAAGTAAATTACATATAAAGAATATCAGAGGATGCTTACTTACAGCTACAATCTCAGCAAGAAATATATGCAGCAAATTCACTGCTGAGAGATTTATGCGATTCTAATCAGAAAATGTCATAATAAAATGTTTACAATGGAAAATGAAAAATCTTAGGCTTTTCAGGGCTGCAGGATGGGACATTTGCCACTTGGCATAGCTAAACTTTTATGAATGTTTATGAATTATTCTACTGGAAAATGAATGATGGGCTATAATAGTTTTTGTGTATATGTCACTGTTCCCAGCCACCCTATGATGGAACTATTCATGTATAACAGTTAATATAGCAGAGCTGGAGCTTTTCCTGCCTTGGTGGATGCTAGAGTTTTCAGAGACAGACATTTGGTATGCATCTGATTCCAGACATTTTCCAACTTCAGGGAGACAGAGCAGATAGAAAATGGAGTTTAGAAAGAAATACATTAGATACCTGAAACAAAACAAAAACCAAACCAAAAAAACAACAACAAAAAAACCAACCAAAAAAACCCACCCCATTTTAAAACATCTCCATACAGCTCATCATTCATGCATTGCAACTCATAAGCATAGACATAATGCCATTCTACATTCCCCACAGCAGTCAGGGCACTTTCAAAACACAGAGGGTGGCAAATCAAAAAACTTAAACAAAACAAAAAAACAGAAGAAGAAAAAAAGTCTCTTCTGTGCTGCCACCTATTGCAGACCCTACCAGAACAGCAGACATGGGGCAGGAGAAGTCACGGCCCACAAGGGAGAGAGGGAGGGAGTAGAGCAGCACTTATATGTTGGAGGAGGTTATGCTTCAGAGTGTGCTTTGGCTGAATTGTGACTCACAAATTCCTCCAGAGCTGCTGGCTGTCATACCCCTTACTAACCTCTCTGTTCTGCTGGATCATTAAGCCATGGATAGCCTGCTGTTCCATAAGATAAGGGGAAATCTTTTTTTTCCCCTTTCTTTTTTCTAACTCCAGAGAGAGAAACTAACTGCAGCATACAGCTTAATCAAGGTTCCTTAGCAGAAACTTTAAAAAGAGGAAGTTAACAAATACAATGAATAAAGCCACATACTTGTACAGCAAACTGTATTTGCTGGTAAAAAACATTGCCCCTGCATTCAGCTTCCCAAGACAGAGATCAGAGTTCCCATTATGGATAGCAGTCTATTAAAGAGTTGCATGGATCACAGTTTTCCTTCCTGCTGGTCCTTTGAAAAGGCAAGTTGTTGCCAGTAAGTTGTTCTGTTTGTTTTGTAATAGCTCATCAGAACTTCTTTGGGGTCCACCAAATCCAAACTAACTTGTACTATTGCACTGCTGTTATTTTTCTTCCATATTTGCAAAGTTAGCAGCTAACAGTGTTCATGGAATACTGCAAGAAGGGCTGTCTGAAGCTCACCCATTCACTTCTCTTGGTCATACTAAACATGGCAACCTTGGGGATAAATTAGAAAACAAAATCAAGAACAGTATCATACCTGGCAGACAGATCCTGAGACACAGCTGCTTGTGCCATATTAAAACTAAATTCTTTAAAAACAAAAAGCCAGACAAAACATTTTCCTTTCCCAAACACAGGTAACATCTGGATTTGTCAGACCTTCAGCCTGTGAGTTCTTATGCTATTTATCATGCAGCAGCTTCAATGATCACTACCAGTTGCTTCTTCTTATGTTTAAATATTTCTGTAATGAACTTTAGCTCGAAAAGATATGCCTGAAAAATTTAGGCCATGATATAGTTGGAATTTCAAAGGAAAGTCTGTGTGTGTGTTTATTTGAAGAAATATTTATGCAAACAGGGTTCTCTAATTATACACACGTGATAATACTCTGAATCAACAGCACTGGTACACCTTTGACATTAGTTAGTTTTATACCCTTTAATATGACAGTAATTAAAATTAATTCATGCAGATTTTCCTTTAAATATACTCCATTAGCAAAGAGCATTTGTCAAATCTACCTCCAGCATACAATACCTAATGATATCCCTAAGCATTAAAAGCCCTAATCTTGTAATTTATTGCTCAAAGCAGTTTACACATATTAGTCTAATAAACTGCAAGCAGTGAATTAACAGATGTCTGCTTGTGCGTGGAATAATTCATGCATATTTATTAACAGTTTGATATAGGTAACTACAGTGGACCCAGTGAAATGAGAACTAACTCTGATGAAGACAAAAGGTGTTTTGAATACTCTCAATGGTTTTCTTAGGATGTACCATTTCCATGCATACTTTATGACATGCATCTAATTAGAAAAATTAGTAGGCTCTATAGCAGAATAAAAAAACTGCAGACATGGAGAACTGTAGTATTTACTATCCCAATATTATTCAGTCTACTTATTCAATAAAACATAGCACTACCTATTAGGCCCATTGCCATTTAAGATTATTAAAAAAAAAATCACTGAGGCCATAAACAAATCCCAACTCTCACATCAATTCAAATGTTAAAATTAAGAAATGCAGGTACAGATATAAATAAGTCCAGGCTTATACACAAGATTATCAGGCCAATCTTTATGTTAAATACCTTGACTACCAGTAACTACCAGTTTTGATTTATATCCTTGATATGCTAAATGTTCCTACTGTGTAGGTCCAAGGTAGTTCTCGAGGATGACTACATAAGAAGCACTGAAAATAAAGAAAATTCATAGCCTTTGATATATATAAGCCTAAAATATTGTAATGCAGCATCAAAAATATTTCACGACCAACTGCTAATTCCTGTCCTCAAGACAAAGGCAGCATACACAAATCCATGACAGGAAAAAGTGAAGCAATAACAGTCACAATCCAGAAATCAGCTCTTAAATTTTCAAGGTGACTGAAGAGGCACAGCAGACAATCTGGTTGGCATTATGCTGTTGGATCTTATTAAAAGGGTCTCCCTGTTGTAGTGGGTTTGGTTCTGTAACCAGGCAGAAACACCAATTTAGTGTAGTGATTTGGCCCAAAATACTCATTACTGTTTATCTTTTGTGAGACAAGAATGAGGAGAAACGCAAAGCAGGCACCAAACTTGAAAGAAATATAAAAAAGTTTATTAACAGACCTAAAAGAAGGAAAAAAATTATACCATACCTTCAGAACTCTCCTCCTCCCCCCACCTTCCTCCCTTATCCCACTGACAATGTAGAAAGACAACCCTTAAGATGTTCAGTCTGTTTACCACTTCCATAATAACCTTGTTCAGTCTATTTAGAAAGAGGAGTCTCTTCTTGCTCGTGCTATGAAAACATTATCACAACGAGACAGCCGCCCACTTCCAAATATTGTTCAGTCCATTTAGGAAGAGGTCTCTCTGCTCGCATGTGAGTCCCTTCCCCCGACTTGCAGCTTTTCCCGCAACTGCTTTCGAGGGTCCACTCTTGAAGTTTTTTGGGGTACAATTTTAAGGTTGAGCCGTTCAGAAACAAAAGTTCTCTTCACCCATTTCTGCGAGCATTTAATCTGTAAGAACAGAGGCCCTTCTCCTTCCCTGGGAGCAAAGGGTCTTCTTCATCTTTAGGACTATCTCTGGGCGCATCTCTAGGAACTGAGGTTTTCTCCTTTCCCATTTGGAGCAAAAGTCCTCATTGCTTCCATCTCTCCCTGTTCAAACTTCTCATGAAATTACAGCTGCGACAGCATCTGCCTATCTCAGCGCAGGTGCTTTTGCTTACGAGTTGAACACTCCACCCCCCATATCTTCATGAAATTACAACGGGATACTCTGATATATCATAGCTTCACAACAGAATTTCAGCTTTAAGCATCTCCTCTTTCTCTTCCCTCAGGTTTTCACCTCTTCACAGCAATAAAAGGGTTAATCTCACCTCGGCCTTGCAGCTGGAATTTTGCTTATCGAAGTGGAGAAGGGGGAGAGCCGAGCCGCTCTGGCTGCCCACGGCAAGGCAGTGGGGGGGGGTTCCACAGATGGAACAGGTCCATGGCTTCAGGACGGCCATGGCCCGGCCCAGCCTGGCCCGAGCAGGGCCTGGCCAGGCCCGCTGGCCCCCACACGGGGCCCGCAGCCACCTGTCCCAGCGCCGGAAACAAGAGAAAGCTTGGGCGGGGGAGTTTGTCTATTCTTAAGTGTGGATCACAGAGGCAGTCACAATTTTAAGTGGCTTAAAGGATTGTCCATATTCAAACTGGCCAGCTGATAGGCTCTGTCAGGTCATGGGGAAAACTGTAAGCACTCCTTTGCAAGGACATCACGTCCAGGACTATGCTTGCTAACCCATGACACCTGTTCATATCCTTTATATCCCCACAGCACCTTGCGGTTAACTCAAATACATAACTGCAGTGACTGACTTGGTAATTAAGAAAAATGTCACAGAGACAGTTCTGTTATCAAGAACTTCAGAATCTGAGGTCTTGAATTGGGAAGTTGTGGCAACCAGACAGATCTCAGTAAATCTGAATTTGCAATGGCTTTTAAGCACTGATAGGTAAATCAAGGTTAAAACTGATTAGCCCAAACCATAAAAGCCCAAAGGGATTTTCTGTAGCATCACTGAACCTACAGGTTCCTGGACTTAAGTTTTCTCCTGCATGATACAAAAAGATGAGAGGATTGGTTCTCTAACATTCCTGTTATTGAAGTCATGACACTCAGTGATTGTCCTTGACAATTGGATAAATTAATATCTGATAGTACATAAATAATAGCACAGATACAACTCCTGCTTCTTCAATAAAAATGTTTTACACCAGTAAATGAGATTTTCCTCTCAGTTTTACCGATGGGAATTTGCAAATAAATTATATGAAGAAAGAACTAAGCCAAGTAGATTTCCATCTCCTCCCACTGTTTTGTAAGTGAATTGATTACTGTAGTGTCCAGCACTTCTCATTTCTAACTGGTTCTGATGTTTGAATACAGGAAGCTATAGCAAGTTATATTAAACATGGCTACAGAGCAAAGAACAGTCTCTTCAGGTTAATTGCTCCTGCAAGAGAGAATCATCTATAACCTCTTCCAATTTATCAGCTTCACAAAAAAGAAGGGCTTTGGTCACCAACCTGTAAAATTCTTTCTCCCCCGATCAGGATTTTAGGCCTGGTAAACACTCTGGTCTGTTGAATGTCTCATGTGCTTTATTTTGCAAGAATCACTCTGCCAAATATATGAAACATTGGACAGCATGATGAAAGATACTTGAAAATAGGCCTTCACAGCACTGGGAATTTTATCATGTACTGATTATATAATGATTAGGTTTACAATGTTGCTTTTGGAAATAACTCTAAAGTGCTATAAATGTTATATCATTTTTTAAATCACAAACAGTTAAGAAATGCAGAAGGCTATTAGCTTCATTGTAACCCCTCAAACTGCTGTGAAATGAGCTCTAAATGTGCTATAAAGTGATTTCAACAATTTATAAGCTTCTCCTGATTAGCCTTAAGCAAGACATAAATGTTAGAGAAAACGATTGTTGCAGAAGAGATATTCACTTTGGAGATGGGTGATCATCCTTTAGTAGTTTGCACTGAAAACTAAACAATAAAGGTTTGTTCCTTTGGTGTTCATTGCCAGCTAATTTCTACACAGACTCCAGAATTTGCAGTTCATCTTAGAGTTTCAGAAGAAAGGAGTATTTTACCTTTATTCTGCATGTCCCTTCCCTGAGCTCTAACACAATCTTTGAGCCATCTTCTGAGCAGCACCCTTCTCCCTTATTCCCACAGGCACCATTTTCTTCCAACGTCCTTAAATGAAATTACTCTCACATTTGAACATCTTATCCAAAACAAAAACAACTACCCCTTTTTGAAGTACAGTATCCCAAAATATGATCAATACACTGAAGTTGTCAATGTACTGCATTTCTGAAGTATCTCCTTACAGAGAGAATTAAAATTCTGAGCACTGAAGTGTCCATATTGCAGGTAGCTTATGGAGAAAACTCCCTGGAAGTGTTCAAGGCCAGGTTGGACGGAGCTTGGAGACACCTGGTCTAGTGGAAGGTGTCCCTGCTCATGGCAGGGGGTGGAATTAGATGACCATTAAAGTCCCTTCCAACCCAAGCCACTCTGTGATCTGATATTCCACAACAACAGAAAAAGCACATAAACACAATCTACTTTTTCTCAAGAAGTGCACACATCATGGCCAAGAGAAGCACAAATGTTTATTCTTCATTTTTTGATGCCACTAGCTTTTCTGCCTTTAAAACACATGTGAGAATGTAAAAGTATAATTTCCTGGTAGTCTGGACATGAAAAGAATCATTTATAGAGACTCAAAGTCATTTTTTCCAGCACTATTTATGAAAGCTATTTATTAGAGCCCTGGCTGACTGCCCTGACCTGCTGTTCCCAGTTCAAACCACTCACTTCTCTCACAGTATAACAAGCCACTGATCAATACCTGGGATCTTCTCTGAAAAAAGTTAACTTTTTCTACATCCGTAAGCAATCTTCCCCTCACTCCCCGAAGCACAGCAGAGCCAATCAATTCTCAATGTCTACTTCATGTGTTCGCATTTTATGAAGCGCTTCAGAGGAGGGAGGAGGACTTCTGCATGACAAGCTGTCACCCAGCTTTTGCACACTTCCATTAGGAAGTCAGACTGCAAATGATTTGCCTGGATCTTACATCCACGTGGAACTAGGGCTGCATGGGAGATAAATCACACAAGAATATCAACCACTCCAGTGTTAAAGCACTGGACATGGAAAGCTGTAGAATTCAGCTGCAGTGTATTTTATATCTACCTATGCACAAATGCTGTATTACCCATGAGAGTAAAGGAGAGCTGTTTATGCATAATGAAGTTCCTCTTCCAGACAAAACTGAATTACTTTTATTTAGAATTCTGAAGATTTTTTTTCCAGGCATTTCAAGTGGTTTTATTTTGCTGGGTTTTGGTTTTCTGTTTTGTTTTACTTTTTTTTATCTAAACATACCCTTCTTTGTACTTTGTACCCCAGGCAGGAGCAGGAGGGGTTCAGTCATGGTATGACAGAAATATTGGCCCAAACTAGAAGTGCCAGAAACCTCAAGAGAAAAATTTCTAAGATTTGAAGTCCAAGTCTGCCATTTCAAAACGTGTGTATGCCCTGAATAAGCTTGTAAACTTCTAGATACTCACACAAACTAAATTAATCCCTGAACCTTTTGTGATGCATTTGTTGTAATTATGATGGGAGTTGTTACAAGAATTTAAAGCAGTACAGTTCATAAATTCTATTAACCTCTTCATCAAAGATCAGTTTGAAAATGCCACTGGATCTGTTACAGCTTTTTTTTTTTTTATGTTCCCTGCCTGCCAGAATTTCTATTTTCTGCACAGCTAATAGTGTTTGATATATCTGTTCACAAGATTCCCAAAGAGAGTTTGAAATGTTATGCTCTACAAAGTATGGAAAGGGAATTTTTGAGTACTGACTTTTGTTTACATTTCTTTTTAAAATAGATGAATTTTAAAGTACATAAAAATTAAATTATTCAAATTAAATTAATAACATGAGACCAGTTATTAGTATCTGCAAGGAACAAGAGTAAAGATAAAACATCCAGATTGAATGGAATTGGACATTTGAACTTCACTAGAGTCTCACATAACTTCTGCTCATGAAATAAAGATAAGACTTGAGCTTTCTGGGAGAGGGACAGTTCTGCAGTTATATTCCAGTGCAAAAGTATAAACTTAAATATTAAGATAAATGATCAACAGATAAATACTATCAGTTATAATTACTTTCCAGTTCCAATTTTAACTTTTTTCAAGTTACACACATGCTTGGAAGGGCTAGTTCTGGAGCCACAGTATCTCTCACCTTTGACCACTCCATTTGCTCTCTAACCACCCCTACAGTATTACCAGACTTTTCAGTGAAAGCTGCTACACTGTGACCTTGAACAATGAAAAAACCTGAACAAAGGATTAACAAATAAAAATTACAACCTAAAGAAGCTGATGCTTCCACGGAGTGTGCAATGATTCTTGGAGACACAAGATGCACAGGTTCATGATCATCTATCAGAGCCCTCGCTTCAGTCTTTTCTGTGACCTTACACAAACTGTGGAGTTTTCCTGAGCCTCAATTCCCTACCTATATAATAGGAATAACAACATAGTCAACAGTTTGAGAAAAGAAACATCTAAATGTTAGCTGAAAACCTCTATCAATCAATACAGGCAGGCAGAAATATTTTATGAGACTTAAGTTGCATGAGAAACTTTTAATAGCTAAAACAAAAGAAGCTTTGAAAAAGCTCAATGTGATACAAAGTAATCATTAAAAGTAAGTTTTGATTTACTGTATTGTTACTGCCTCAACAAAACTATTCAGAAGCCTCTGTGTGGTATATAACTGTGAAAATGAAAAGGAGGAGATGGACAAAAAGGCCCCGTCCAAGACTGGTTGAGGAAGGTGAAGATGATGGTTTTGTAGAAACATTTCTCTAATCAGATTTATTCCAGTAACACAGGGCTTCAGTCAGGCCCAACAGGCCATATGGACAGTAATTAAATTATTCTCTTTGGCAATAAAAGACCCCACTGAGTCCTTCCAGCCAATCTGAGCCTCTAATTACCTATGGAGGCTTTCCTAGTGCAGTTTGACATTCATCATCATTGAAGTCAACCAGGAATTAAACCTTGCATAGCACAAGCTTGCTTTTAAAAATTCTCTTTTTGGAGAGTCTTCTCTGTAGGCTTTCTGAGCTGACAGATTTTGAAAGACACAAAGGTATCTTTACTTGTTTTTAAATAAACCAAATACACAGAATTCAGCACTGGTTGGGTTATTCTTCACATTTTTCTGAATCACTGAAAGTTTATTGAAATTACCCTGAATTTACACTTCAAAATTAATTTATTCCCTTAAATCCTATCCTTGTATTTGCTCTGCATATTATAGCTGCATGGAAATAGCCTCAGCATCCAGACATATCTCCCAAATACATTAATTTTCACCTCACCTGTGTCACGGTTTAACCCCAGCCAGCAACTGTGCACAGCCACTCCCTCACTGTCCCCTCCAGTGGGACGGGAGAAAGAATTAGAAGAGCAAAAGTGGGAAAACTCACGGATTGAGATAAAGGCAGTTCCACAGATAACGCAAAAGCTGCACACGCAGGCCAAGCCAAACATCCATTCACCACTTTCCATGAGCATGCAGGTGTTCAGCATCCCCAGGACAGCAGGACTCCACCACATGTAACAGTGACTTGGGAAGATAAATGCCATCAAACAGAACACCTCTCCCTTCCTCCTTCTCCCCCACAGTTCATATGCTGACATTCCATACAGTCTGGAACATCTCTGTGGTCACTTGGGATCAGCTTTCCCAGCTGTCCCAACTGCATCCCCTTCCCAGGTCCTTATGCCCCCCCCCAGGCCAACAGGTGGGGTGGGGTGGGGTGGGGTGAGGAGCAGAAAAGGGCCTGACTCTGTGTAAGCTCTGCTCAGCAACATCCGTGCCTTATCAACACTGTTTCCAGCACAAACCCAAAACACAGCCCCTACCAGCTTTACAGATTATTCATTGTTGATTATGATGCTTTCTGCTCAGCCATTTCCATTCTTGTCATGCCTACGTTTTAGCCTTGTGTGTGCTTCTTGCCAGAAGAGCTGCTGTTAGTGCATAAATTGAAGCTGGGCTGTCCATTACTGTAATAGCAATAGTATGCAAGACAAATGTCTCAATACAATCCATTCTCAAGTTATTCTCCATCTCTTAGAGCTAGAAAAAGCTAATTCAAATACAGTTCTGTTGCAAGCCACTGCTTGCCTAGGAGAAAAAATGTGAATATGGAGAACTATCCTCAAGTATTAAGAAAGGAGATAAATCCTGCTATTAAGGAAGCAGATAAATCCAAACAAAACCAAATATTCCTCTGTTACCCTGTGAATTGAAAATGCAACATGAACTTCCTTTCATGCTACAGCAATACTTGGTAGACAGTCAAAACATGGTTTGATTATGTGCTAGTCAGAAACACCTGAAAATAATTTTATTCAAAACCTAAATGGGTCCAGCACAATTTACCTCAGGTTTCAAGGACTCAACTCATTAGCATAATACTACTGAATTTCATTATAATTCACTATTGCTACAAAACTCTTCCAGAAGTACAGATTTAGATTCATTGCTGGATTAGAAGTGGGAGAAGCTGTTCAGCTTACCAAGATGAAATTCAGGAATTCATAGGACAAGAGATAAGAAATAGCATATTGAAACAGAAAATGGGAGATTTGGACACCATTGCTTCTGGATCTATCCTTTTTCATTTTTCAATTTCTTCCTCCATATGACTTACAATATGAAAGGGCAGGGTGTGTGTGAATACATGCATCTCATACAAACCCCTCTCCATGACTTATTTTAAAGGCCCTACTTAAACAGGAAAAATATTTGCTTACTTAGCCTGCCTACACTATTTCTGGGCCAAAACCATAACACACCAAGAATTAGTTTGTTTTAAAAACAGCTTTTCATGTATCAGTCTCCATCTCTCTTCAGGGAAGCAGTGGCATATGGTAGGGAACATCCTGGTCCTGGGAGTTTCATTCACAAACTCTCATTGCTCCAGGCTCTAGATTAAATGAACAGTTTGATGAATGCTCATGAAGATGTGTCTAATAGGAATACGATTCAGCATTTCTTTCCTGTGTGGGCAGAAGCCTTCTGGAGTTCTTCAGAGAGAGAGAGAACATAGTACTGTATTTGCTTTTCAAAAACTGAGAACAGTCCCCATAAATAAGATCCAGCCTCAGAAGACATATAGAATAGAAGGCAGGGAGGAATCATAAGCACAAGGATTAAGTGAAAGCTCAAGAGAGGGCTGAAAGATTTGCCACTGAAATATTTATTGGCAGATTAAGTATTCGTTTCTGCACTTCCTTGCACACTTGGTAAGTTGTTTTTGTAAATAGTTTGCACTTTGTCAGATTCCTGGCCAGAGATGACTGGAGAGACAGCAACTAAGTCCTGCTTGAGGCAGCACAGAGTGACAGAGAGAGCACAGGAACATCAAGATAGCCATTACTTTGTCCACGGAGCTTCCATTATTGACTAAAAGCCTTACAGAAGCTCCCAGATCCATCTCTTGAAAAACCTGAAAGTGATCCAGGGGTACCACAGCCACCGTGGAGTGGCTTCTGATACAATTTTAGAGTAAAATAGCCTCTTCACATTATAGATGCTGATGTGAGGATGGAGGAACCTTAATACACCTTGATGGAAAAAAAACCCAACACACTTTTTATTTGTTTCTGCGTTTCTCAGGCTGGAAATGCTTTAAAAACGTATATAAAAGGAATTCCAGTCCCAAATATAATGAAGGCAAACAGAAGTCAGAGAAAGCAAGAAGACCGTGGTTACAGGAAGTCACCAGGAAGATGAGGAACTATACTTACAGCTTTTTACCAGCTAGGCTCATAGTTCAATGCCTTAGAAAGCCTCGGGCAGCCTAGAGAGGTGGCACGGGCAATCCAGGATTTCGGTAGCTCTAAAAGCAGCAAAATGGTAGCTGCAAATCTAATACCACCAGCAGAAGCAAAAAAGGGAGAAATACAGCTTTCAGCTTGCCTAATTTCCCGCAATTAGAAGCTTTTAAAAAGAAACAGACGACAAGACGGTCGCAGAAAGAGTGCAAGCCAAAGAGGGCGGGCCAAAGAGGCTGGGCCCCCCCTTGGTCCTTTCTTTTATTTGGAGAAGGGGAAAGGGGAGGCCTGGGGGCAGACCCGGGGTGACCTGCTGAAGAGTTTGAGTCACATTTGGTTTGCCCGCGCTTTGGAACAAAGGGGTTCAGCTTGGGGAGGGGGAGGGGAAGCTCGGAACAGGCAGCAACAATTCCCTATTTTTTTTTCTTTAAAGCTGGGTTGTAACTCTTAGTAACTTAAAGTGCATAGAACAGTAACAAAACAACAGTGGAAAACATAACTGGAATCTATCGTCCCTACAACTCGACAGTACCTAGGATGTCTTAAACCAGTTCCCTAGTTAAAACTCAGGGGGTTAGTCAGGACATCTATGGTCTGGGGTATCAGGACGAAGATTTACAAAATACAGTCCAAAATGTGAGGGCAAAACAGTGCAACTTAAGGGATTAACATCAAAATCTGGAGTAGGGGGTTTACATGAGTGTGTAAAATCAGGATTCTTTTTACGGCGTCTCCTCCAGGAGGCAGTTTTAACCTCCTTAACTTTTGAGGAAGTGACATAAGGTTTTACCCATTTCCTTGGGATCCACTTCAGTCCTTGAGGGGTAGATACACTGGCATACTCACGTCCCCAAGTTACAAGTTTGTATGGTCCTTGGATTTTTTGAGTCTCTGGGTCCCAGATCAGGACTTCTGGATTTTCCTTCAGTTTCTGTCTCCCGGTGTTCTGGAAATGACAATAGATGGGAGGGTTCAGATCCTCAAAAGTGCCGTTCAGGAAGTTTATGGTAAACAACGCTTTGCTGAGTCTGAGGACAGGTGAGTTGAGTTTAGTGGTCCCTGACTGTTGTAGCAGCATTCGCTTGAGGGTTTGATGGGCACATTCAACAATGCCTTGTCCAGTTGGGGAGTGAGGAATACCTGTAACATGTCAAAATCCCCACTGCTGACGAAAGTTTTTAAACTCCTGAGAGGTGTAGGCAGGTCTATTACCGCAGGCCTGGTTCCTACGGTATATCACCGTGTCCCGCAGCCATAGGGAGGAGGAGGAGAAGATCCAGCAGGCAGGAATTGTGCAGCAAGATTGATTTATTTAATTATTTTACAAACTCTTTTATAGACCTTTTTCTTCATGGTCTAATTGGACAAAGGACCAGCCACCCCTTGGGGGTGATTGGCCAAAATCCTAAAACATCCATTATCAAAATATTTTCTACTATACCATAAACAAGACTTTCCAAGGTTGCAGGTGGCTTGGTTGTTTACATTCCCTGCTACCTCTTCTGTGAGAGAGAAGAGTCTCTCACGGACTTAGAAAAATAATACAAAGTCCTCACTAACAGCATTTTTCTACCTACAGTTCCCCCTTTTTGTTTTATAAGATAACAACCCTACTACTAATCCTAAATAGAAATCTACATCAGTTATTAATTCTAAATATGTCCTTAAGGCTTTAACTATCTGACTCCATAACAAGAAATTTAAAATTCAGTCTCTGCTTGTGGAACGACCATCCCAGTCTCTGCTTGTAGAAGGACCATCTGCCTGATGGTCGACATCCTGGTCATCATCAGAAGAGTCATTAGGCTGATGATCTACATTCTGGTCGCCATTTGGATGGTTGGCGTTCTGGTCATCATTTGGAGGTTGCCTGTTCTGCCTCTGGTGCTGTAGGTCAGGGCGAACGCATTTTGAAGGTAGCCACCATATCCCAGTATCTGTGGAAATGCAAGCATACCCACAACCCCAAACGATAAGCTCATGAGGGCCTTCCCACTGGTTAGTGAGTAAATTCCGTACCCAGACTTTTGCCCGGGGCAGTTGTATGTCGCCTGCAGACTGCAATGAGAGAAAATGATTCAGAATAACAGGATTATTTGAATTTTGTGATACTCTAAGGTGATTAATTGTATACAAAGCTTTTGCTAGTCGGCTCTGTGGGGTTTCTCCATGCATTCCCCTTTTCTGTTTGTCCAAAACACGCTTCAAGGTACCATGAGCGTGTTCGACAATGGCTTGGCCAGTAGGAGAATGTGGGATACCAAAGGTATGGTCTACACCCCATAGGTGTAAGAACTGCCGCGTCTTCTCCGAGGCGTAGGCAGGACCATTATCTGTTTTCACAGAAGCTGGCACGCCCAGGACTGAGAAAGCCAATTTCCAATGGGCAATGACATAACGGCCCTTCTCTCCAGTGTGAGCAGTAGCCCACATAGCTGAGGAGAAAGTGTCAATAGACACGTGCATATATTTCAGCCGACCAAATTCTGGGATGTGAGTTACATCCGTTTGCCAAATCTGCAAGGCTTTTAGCCCTCTGGGGTTTACCCCCGCTGGCAAAGGCGCAGCGAGTCCGTGACAGTCAGCACAAGTGCCGACAATGTCGCGCGCCTCGGTTGGCGTTAAATGAAACTGCTTCTGCAGGGTATGTGCACTTTGATGGAAGAAACCGTGCGATGCCTTGGCTTGTGCAATTTTGTCAGGCTGAGGCTCTACCCATGCAGGGTTGGCCAGCATGTCAGCCCTGGCATTGCCTTCTGTTAGAAAGCCTGGTAAATTGGTGTGGCTTCGAATGTGCAGAATGTAATACGGATGCACTCGAGCTTGAATTGCAGACCATAAGGTTTGCAACAGCGAAAACAGAGCCGCATTGTTCACCTCCTTCAGAAGTGAACAATCTAAGCATTGGGTGATATCTGCTACATAAGCAGAGTCAGTAACCAAATTCAAAGGTTCCTGTGAGAATCGCTGAAAAGCCATGGTAACAGCCCTTAATTCAACTAACTGAGCAGAGTCTGACTCGGATTGGTAGGTTAACCAACCACCTCAAGGGCAGTGTAGGATACTGTGCGCCCTTACACACAGTGACCCTGCTAAAAATTTGTCCCCATCCGTACGCCCCAAGCTGCCAACACATCCCGTCCCCAAAGGTTAAGGGGAGTGGTAGCAACATAAGGCCTAATTGTAGCTGTGTGCCCCTCTGAATCCTCCACCACCACAAGCCGTTCGCTTAAATAGCTCTGTGTGGTTCCTCCTAATCCTGCGATGGCCGATCCCACAGGGGCTAAAGGCCATGAGGGAAGCCATGCAGAGAAGGAGATGACAGTTACATCAGCACCTGTATCAATCAAACCTCGAAGCTGAATCCGGGGTGGACGGGCGTTCGGCAGGATCAGGGTACATGTCATCTGTGGCCTTTGGTCAGAGATGTCTGCAGTCCAGAAGGCCTGCAGAAGTCCCGTAGATCCACTGCCAATATCTTCGTGAGTTTGTTCTATGCTGGGGACACAAGACTTAAAAGGCACTAATTTAGCAAGGCAGGTCTTTTCAGGAATAGTTACAGTGGGTTTTTGCGTGGAGACCATAGCGTAAATCTGACCTTTAGAGTCAGCATCAATAACTCCTGAGTGCACTAAGATTCCTTGATGGGCAACGTCAGGTTTCCCCACCAGCATCACACTGGATCCCTGGGCTAAGGGTCCATATGCATCCAAGGGAACCTTATAAATACCGCTAGAGTCTAAGACGACTGCGGCTGCGGTGTGGACGTCAAACCCGTCTGATCCCTGGGTGCCATCTGATCCCTGGGTGCTGTCTCTAGGGTGGCTGGGTAGGCCTGTGCCTGTACCTGTGCCACTCTCCGGGGGAGCAACTGCATTGGAGAGCAATTCCCCCTCCTTGCACCCCGGCGGAAGTTTCCCGACAAAGGCTGACCATCGGCATGAGTCTGGGATCTACAGTAGCCCGAGCAATGCCCTGGCCTGCCACACCTCTTGCACTGGGGGATCGGTGTGTTCTCTTTTTGGCTCGGCTTAGGCCGCTTCCGTTTCTTCACCTGCTTTGGTTGCTTTGGTTCACGACCAGAAGATGCGTGAACAGGCTGCAGGAACGCAGCCAAAGCAGACCTTCCCTGGTTCCCAGATCCCACCTTAGCGCAGGCTTCGACCACGTCTGTTACCTCAGGGTCCCCTGGTAAGGCATCTATGATTTTTCTGCACTCCTCGTTTGCGTTATCTCTCACTAACTGCCTTAACAACAACTGTCTTAACCCGTCATCTTCAACCTGCTTCTCGAGAGAAGCAGCAACTTTCTCTACAAAAGAAAGGAATGACTCTGATTTCCCTTGAACTATTTCAGTATATCGCTTTCTGGGTGCTGACAACTCTATGGTTTTCAACAGGGCAGCCATGCCGACCTGTTGAGCTTGCTGCAGGATGCTAGAGGACAACGTACCCAGTAGACTGGGATCAGAGAAGGGACCAGTCCCCATCAAAGCATCCACTCCTGCTGTCTGTCTAGGATCAGCAGCAGGGAGCTGCAAATTTGCTAATGCAGTCTTGCTGACCAGCTTTCTCCAGGTTTTCTCAAAAACTGTAAATTGTACAGGTTGAAATAGAATTTGACCTAAGTGTCTGATATCAAATGGAGAAAGCAAATCTGTATTTATCACCCTTATTATTTGCATAACCTCAGCAGAACCTAGCCCATATTGTGCCACCTTGGATTGGAGGTCCTGGGCAACTTTCCAAGCAATTACCTCATGCTTGTCATGCTCCCCTGAATCTGGGAGAGCCTTATACACTGGGAAAGCTTGGATCTCTTTTGGGGAACCACTACCATCCTGAACCTCTGGCACAGCCTGCGGACGGAGTGTAACAGCTCCCCGGTTACCCCCAGAATCCTCAGATCTATGTGGCATTCCAAGGATTTCTAATAACCTCCAGTCACCCTCCTCCAATGCTTGCATCTTAATAGACTCTAGGAAGCGATTGTAATGGGTCGGACGCACTATTACCGTGCAGTCTGGAAAGGTCCAGGGGCAAGACCGGCGCAGCCTTTTTCTTCGCCGCGTGGCTACAGCCGCCTGATGACCTGGGGCCAGAACCTCATCTGCCTCACTGCCTGACGAGGAATCATCAGGCAAAGGCAACTCTGTGGTGCTGGGAGTGAACAGAAATGTGCGGGGAGGAGGGGCACTTTGGCTAAGTTCGCCAGAGCCAGAAGAGGCAGTACAGACTGCAGCTGGCTGTGCGGCAATTTTTACAGCAGTTTCTTTATGGGAGGCTGTCTCGGCCAGTTCCGACTGAGTCGGTACTGAAGCTGCAGCCACCGTCTCTAGGGCTACGGCTGCGCCTGGCGCCGCGGCCGGCACCGTGGCCGGCGCCGCGCTCGTCTCTTGCACAGCAGCCACGTTCGGCGCGGTCGCCGCTTCTGCTGCTGTTTCGCACTCCCCGGGTGTGCTCAGCGCCGCCGTCTCTGGCCCGTGCTCTGCGGACGCCCCCAGTGTCGCCGCTGGCCCGTTCTCTGCGGACACGCCCAGTGCCGCCGCCTCTGCCCGCCGCTCCGCAGCTGCTGCCGCTTCTGGGTTTTCCCGCGGCAGCGCTGTTCCCGGTTTCGCTGCCGGCCGCGCTGTTTCTTGGCTCGGAGCCGCGGCTCCCGCTTCTGGCGGGGGGTGCGCGGGCGGCGCGGACGGCATGGCCGGCGCTGATGCCGCTGGCGGCGCGGGCTCGGGCATTTGCCGCTCTAACAGGCTGAGCAAGTCCTCCATCCTTCGGGATAGGTTTGGTAGCTCTGTCAGAAAGGCCAGATGCTGCATTAAAAGGTCCATGGCTCGGTTCTGCGACTGCGCAGAACAGTCCAGCGCCAGGGAGGGCAGTGGACCATAACCAGGCAGTCCCGGGGCAGGCATACCTGGCGCTACGCCCGCTAAGTTAGATCCAGGTACATACGGAACCGAACTAGGAGCCTCTCTGGGCGTCCAAGTTGCTAAGCCGCTGATCTGCGGCCCTGGATAAGCCGTGGCTGCCGTCCAGCCGAACGGCAAGGCAGGCTGTGCACCCTGTCTCTGCCCTGATCCCCCCGCCTCTGGCGGCGCAGGGTTCCTGGGGGCTGCGGAGTCCTGCGATTGTGCAGGGTGAGCCGGCGCAGGCTCTGCCTGTGGAGCCAGGGTGGTTTTTCCGAATCCACCATCATTTGCCCCGGAAGCCCAGTCAGCGGGCCCCCCCTTGGACATTCCTCCTTCACTCATCACCGAAATAGGCGATCCAGCCCTGCTATCACAGTCAAGGGCTGTCAGCAGGATAAATAATGATCACCAGGTTTTGTATAATTCTAACGCTGCCAGCTCCCCTGTCGGGAGCTCGTGTCGGACAGTGCATCCGAGCTCTTGTATCAAGGAAAAGTCCAGGGCAGTATCTCTGCCCATGGAAATCCCTTTTAAAGTAGCCCAGTCCAATAATTCCTGAACTGAGCCTTCAGGAATGGAGGTGTGCAATATGCTAAACACACCTTTCCAGACCAGTACGACAGCGTCGGTTTGTGAGCCACTGTTCGCCATTTCTCAGTTCTGTCGGACCTCCCGGTCCCGGGGGGGAAGGGGAACAGCGTACCTCTAGAGGAATTTGGCTTGGCTCGCAGCAGCAGGACACGTCAGAGAGTGCAAATCACGTCGGGCTGCACCAAATATTACCGCAGGCCTGGTTCCTACGGTATATCACCGTGTCCCGCAGCCATAGGGAGGAGGAGGAGAAGATCCAGCAGGCAGGAATTGTGCAGCAAGATTGATTTATTTAATTATTTTACAAACTCTTTTATAGACCTTTTTCTTCATGGTCTAATTGGACAAAGGACCAGCCACCCCTTGGGGGTGATTGGCCAAAATCCTAAAACATCCATTATCAAAATATTTTCTACTATACCATAAACAAGACTTTCCAAGGTTGCAGGTGGCTTGGTTGTTTACATTCCCTGCTACCTCTTCTGTGAGAGAGAAGAGTCTCTCACGGACTTAGAAAAATAACACAAAGTCCTCACTAACACCATTTTTCTACCTACACAGGGCCATTATCAGTTTTTATCTACTCAGGTATACCAAGCACAGCAAAAGCTTGGACAAGATGTTTTTCAATGTCCTTAGCTTTTTCACCTGCATGTGCAGAGGCATACATAGCACCAGAGAAGGTATCAATGGAAACATGAACATATTTTAATCTCCCAAATTCAGGGAAATGTGTGACATCCATCTGCCACACTTCACCACTATTAATGCCTCTGGGATTGACCCCCATGCCCAGTGGTGGAAGCTGTAGCTTCTGGCAGTTGGGACATGTTGCCACTATTGCTTTTGCCTGTGTCCGTGACAGATGGAACATGCGGATAAGAGCAGGAATATTTTGATAGTACTTGGCATGGCTCAATTTTGCTTGTTCAAAAACTTGGGGGAGCTTTGGTAAGTCAGCTGATAAAACTATGTCTGCTGGCATAGCCAGAGCATCAGCTCTACGATTACCCTCTGCAATAAATCCTGGCAGGTTTGTATGTGACCTCACATGCATGACAAAATAGGGATGCTCTCTGTGGGAAACCAGATAAATTAGCTTTGAGAGCAAATCATAAATTTTTTTGTTTAGCATTTCTTTTAGGAGAGCATGCTCAGCTCTAGCAGTTACTCCAGCTACATATGCTGAGTCTGTGACCAAATTAAAGGGTTCTTTGAACCTCTCAAATGCTCTAACAACAGCTGCTAGTTCAGCTACTTGTGGTGATCCCTGGATTACTTTGGTGTCAGATTCCCACTTCTGCGTCTTTGGGTTTTTCCATGTGATCACGGACTTTTTACTTTTTCCTGAAGCATCGGTAAAAATGGTAATTGCATTGAGGGGTTTTCTACTTTGAATCTCTTGAGAGATGAAAGAGAATGCCAGATTAAACAATGTATGTTTTGGGTAATGATTGGAGATTTGGCCTGAGTAACTATCTAATGCAAATTGTAAATTTATATTATTTTGAAGTAGGTGATCTAATGTGTCAGTTGTTACAGGTAAGTAGATGCATGCAAAGTCACATCCTCCCAGGGTGCGAAGCCTTGCTCTACCCTTCATAATAATTTTTGCCATCAGTTCTTGTGGCTGTGTGATGATTTTAGGCGGTTGGAGTGGAAGGAATACAATTATGTGAGTGGTTCCTTCTGCTCTTTGTCCCACTGAAATATGAGGCCGTGAAAGCGTGGTACCTCCCCTAGAATGACAAGCTTGAAGGGTAGGAAGGGCTGGTACCTGTGTACTTGTCTGGTGGAAATGAGCTCTTGTATCTTTTTGAGAGACTGCCTTGCCTCTTCTGTCAGGGATCTAGGGGATGCTGGACCGCCTTCCCCTTTTAACAGGTTTGCAATAGGACCTACATCCTCTGTGGTGAGTCCTAACCAGGGTTTTAAATAATTCAGTGTCCCACTGATCTGTTGCACTTCCTCTAGTGTTTTTGGGTTATTATTAATGGTGATGGGTGTTGGGGTGATAGAGGTTTCTGTGATTTTGAGTCCGAGATATTTCCAAGGGCTTGTTCTCTGCATTTTTTCAGGTTGTAATTCAAAGCCCTTGGCCTCTAGGGCCTCAATCACCATGTTAAGTGTCTGCTCGAGATACTGATTACTGGGAGCACATACCAGCACATCATCCATGTAATGTAGGATGATGGCTTTCTCTGCTTTGGCACGGATGGGAGATAGAATTTTAGCAATATACTCTTGGCAGAGAGTTGGGGAATTTTTCATACCTTGGGGAAGCACAAGCCAATGGTAACGTTCCATGGGAGTTTCATGATTAATAGAGGGCACAGAAAATGCCAATCGAGGGGCATCTGCAGGGTGGAGTGGAATATGAAAGAAGCAATCTTTAATATCAAGAACAGCTAAATGCCAATGTTGTGGGAGCATTGAAAGTGATGGCATACCTGGCTGAAGGGGTCCCATGTCTTCAATAACCTTATTGATTTCTCTAAGATCTTGGAGGAGCCTATATTTGTTCTTTCCTGGTTTTTGTATTACAAACACGGGTGTGTTCCATGGGCTGTTAGTTGGAACTGTCTTTCCTTTAGCCAATTGTTCAGCTACTAATGTTTTGAGTGCCTCTAAGTTTTCTTCTTTTAGCGACCACTGGTTAACCCACACCGGTTCATCTGTTTTCGAAGTTAGCTTTTGTGGTTGGCACTCTGCTCCAGCGGCCGCAAGGGAAAATTTCGATGTCTAGGGATGATATAAATTTTTGTTCTTCACTGAGACATGGCACCCCTTCCCCATAGGGTGAATTTGGTGTCCAGGACATACAGACGAAGTGTCACTATTTGTCCTTCAGGACCTTCAATTTGAATGGTGTTTTTGGATTGCTTTGCAATTTGGGTACCTCCAATCCCTTGTATGATGCTCTGAGACTGCAATTCCCATTGCGCAGGCCACTTATCAAATGGAATGACAGACACATCAGCACCTGTGTCTATCATTCCCATGATACTGATTTTATGTGATCTGTGACAGAGCTTACCTTCTATTACAGGTTTATCATTTCCCAAAACCTCAGTCCAACAGATGGCTGGGATATGACCATCTGTGGGCAGGTATTTGGGCAGTGGAATGGCCTGTGCAATGACTTGACCCTTTGGCATAAAGTATGGTAGATATATACATTGTACAGTTAGGTTAGAACACCCGTTCTGATCCACTTTCATGAGTGTGGGTGTAACCTCTATCCCAGCAGGTGTTTCCTGAGTGTCCCCAATAACAAGAAGGTATGTAAAGTCTGGCATGTGGTCCAGATTCTGGAATGAGATTGGTATTACAGTCTGTTTGTTGTTGTTGAAATGGTGTGTTTGATCACAGGTTACCTTAAACCTGAGTTCAGAAGTCCAAGTTGCTTTGTCTGCAGCTCTATTTATGTCAGAACGCAGAGCTGTTAGGATGCGTTGGGTCGCTAGTTTCCCTGCTGTTGACCTGGGGAAACAGTCTTTGGAGAGTTTTTATCAGCAATTATAATTGTTCTGCAATTGTGAGCTACATGTCCCTTTTTCTGACAACGATAGCATATAAAGTTACTTCGCGATTGAGTTTCCCCTGTACCCATAGCATTCTCCACAATTTCCCCAACCATCCCTGTTGAAAAAGTTCGACAACTTCGGGGGGGAAGACATTGCAGACAACCGATGTGATTGATAAAGCAAGCTCCGTTTATTAGCAATCCAGAGGCACTTATATAGTATACCAGCTTGTTAACTCTTAATTGGCTTAAACCTATCCAAGCTCATTTCTGCTTCTACATAATTAGACTACATTGGCAAGCTTCTACTAGTGATGTTATGATTAAAGAATTCGGAGTTCACCCTCCCTTCTCATGGTCAGTACATCTTATCTGCACAGCTGCACATCCTCAAAACTCCCTTTTTGTTCTCAGGCCTGTTTCTCACACAGGTGCTTTCTCATGCAGGCAGTTTCTCACACAAACCTTTGCTTGCAGGCCTTTTGTTTGTACAGTTCTTTTATTGATCCCGTAATTCTATCAATAACCCATGCCCCTGATCCTCTAACCATTCTTCAACAATTCCCCCTTTTTCTTTTTGTACAAGCAATACTTGATTGGTTACAGATGTAGTGACTTTGTATATCATCTTCTGCAAGCATTGGCATAGGCAAGGTAAGCACACTATTATTAATAATATTACTAGTCCTACAGTAATCATGCTGCTAAATGCTGCATGAGTGAGACTAGCCATGGTCCTAATCCAAGTGACTCTAACCATCCTTCTAAGCCGAGACTGTTCTCTTTCTGCAATTGTGTGGTTAATCGATGTAACTCACTTATCTGCTTGTGAATTAGGACAGAGTGGTTAGAAAGATTCATACAGCACATACCTTAGAACTCTTCACAGCTGTGGCTGTGAGCTAATAGTAAAAAATCAATGGCTACTTAATTTTGTAATATTGTATGTCTAGCACTAGTAACATTTACACTTAACTCATTAAGCATTTGCGAAGTTATGTTTAACTTATCCCTCTCCCAGCAAGCAAGTTTATGCAAAATAGCGTAAGCCCTGGCTGCTGAAGCACCAGGTAAAAACATACATGCTAGCTAAATTGACTGCCTTCACTTGATCTAAATGGGCAGACAGCTGATTGAAAATGTCTACTAATACTCTTGTTTCAAGACAGTCAAAAAACTAATTCCCTACTCTATTTCTATGTCTGATGCTATACCTAAAAATTTATGTAACTCTCCTTCTTAGTTTTGTCTTTGGAGAGGGTTCCCCGACACCCACCACAAGTCACTAGCAACCACCCAGGGCAGCTGTTACATTCACTCCAGAGTCTCGCTATTTCTCCTGCTACGGAGAGTGGTGGATCTGGCAAGTCCTCAGCTCCTTCACTCAGCCACGTCTGCAGCCTCTCCCAAGGCCTCTCGGGACGGAGGTTCCAGAGTTCCAGCTGTTGAAGTAGCGGCGTCACTTTCTTCAGGAGCCGATGCTGACTGCGCCTTCTTGCTTCGGGGTCCTGTAGTACGGCACCACTTGCTGGGCACCCTTCTGGTCAGTGATGCAGCGATGACTTGTCCCTGTTGTCGCAGGACATTCTGCAGTGTTGCAGTAAAGGCAGCTGTTTGAGATGACTGTTCTGCACAGGTAGCATGTACGAGCATCTTGTTTACACCTGCTCCCTGGGGCAGCATGGCAAGAATTGTCTTAGCTTGCCTATTAGCATTTTTAAATGCAAGTATTTGGAACATTTGCTCTTGGAGCTCTTCAGACAGCTCAGTTGCATCCTTTAAGGCTGCTGACAGTCAATGCACTGATCATATGGCTCTGACAGCCCCTGTCGGACTGCTGCATACGAGGGAGACTCTTCTTTTCAGGTACTGACAACAAGACTTTGTGGGCAAAAGTCTGTGACAGATAATGAATTACTATGGGCATGGTCAGCTGTGTTACTGTTGCCCTGTAAGCTCTGCTCCCAGTTAGCATGTCAGCTTGGAGTGCATACAGTGGGTCTTGTGTGTCACTCTGGTGTTTGCTAGCTTCTTCTTGTGCTAGCCGCTTCCACATTCGTTCCCAGAGCAGGAACTGTGACGGGGTTAATAACAATTGTGCGATGCTGATGCAATCATTAGGACACAGGACATCTCCTGTAAAGATAAACTGCAAAATGCTTTGTGTAGATAAGTCAGCAAGCTTTTTGATGACTTATTGTATCATTTCTTGGTGTTTCTCCCCCTCCCGGGGCCGAGCCCCGGCAGCCCCAGCTGGCTTCGGCTCTGCAGGCAACGAAACCGCAGAAGCCGCTTCGCAGCCGGACGTTACTTCGTTGTTCGGCAGGGGGGCTTTAGGACCTTTCCGTTGCTCTGCCACTTTCAGCCGGACAGCAGGACTGCCTGTGTCTCCTTGGCCCGCCTGTGCCCCGCCCCCTGGGTCGGGTGGCTCTGCTTCCACATTCGCGGTCATTTCTCCTTCGGCCGTCGGAGGGGTAACATCCTGCTCTGCCAAGTTTAGCAGCTCCTGCAGTAAGCGGACGGGTGCTGCTGTGCTTTTAATCGGTTTTCTCGCCAGCCCGAAGGACCGTGCTACCCTGGGCTCCACTCCGGTCTCTGCCCGCTGCTCCGTAAGACCCCGTCTGTTCCTTTCTCGGAGCTGCTACAGCCAGCGCTGCCACTCTCTAAAGTCTCTATGGCGGCTGCGGCCACTGTCTTTTCTGTTTTCATCTCTGCGAGAGTGCCAGTTATTGCTCTCCAGGTTAATTTGAGAGCTTTTGCTTCTTTAGCTTTCTTTTTAAACGATCTTGGATCAGCTAGTTCCTTATAAAGGTTTACTTCTTTAACTCCCTGCTTTTCTAAAAAGAGTAAAAATAAACCAAGGGCCACCTCTGTTTCCATATCTGCGTCCTACCGCAACTCTGCGTCTCACCGCAGCTCTGCATCTCACCGCAATGTCTGCATTTCACTGCAATCCTGCGTCTCACCTCAATTCCGTGTCTTATCGCTGTCCCTGCTGTCAGGGTCGTGCAGCCTTTCAGGTTTGCCCTTGTCAGCCAAACGGCAGACCCCTCTTTTTGGTCGGTCCAGGCAGAGATCAGGCACTGGCCCGCAGCTGCTGATCCTTTTGCCCTCCGGTCGCTGCTACCAGCGCCTCATTGGCCTCCCGCCGAGTCAAAAAGAAACGAAGTGCCAGTCCGTGTTCGGGCACCAAATGTTGAAAAAGTTCGACAACTTCGGGGGGGAAGACATTGCAGACAACCGATGTGATTGATAAAGCAAGCTCCGTTTATTAGCAATCCAGAGGCACTTATATAGTATACCAGCTTGTTAACTCTTAATTGGCTTAAACCTATCCAAGCTCATTTCTGCTTCTACATAATTAGACTACATTGGCAAGCTTCTACTAGTGATGTTATGATTAAAGAATTCGGAGTTCACCCTCCCTTCTCATGGTCAGTACATCTTATCTGCACAGCTGCACATCCTCAAAACTCCCTTTTTGTTCTCAGGCCTGTTTCTCACACAGGTGCTTTCTCATGCAGGCAGTTTCTCACACAAACCTTTGCTTGCAGGCCTTTTGCTTGTACAGTTCTTTTATTGATCCATAATTCTATCAATAACCCATGCCCCTGATCCTCTAACCATTCTTCAACACATCCCCACTTTTTTTAAAAAGGGAACAGCTGTGTTCAGCTGCACCTTCTTTGTACAGACTTCGAGGATGGATTCAACAGTCAGAGGGGGATGCAAAAGAAGAGTGAGGATGACTTTGCAAGCATCATTCGTATTCACTTGGAGCAGTTTGAGTAGGAGTGCTTGTTGGAGTTCAGGATTAGGGACCTGGGAAAAGGTAGCTTTGTGCAAACAGTTATAAAAGTGAATAATATTTTCATTTGGCAATTGTGTGATGTTGGTATAATGAGATGTAGGAGTCTGAGATGGTAGTAATGTTAAGGCCTTTTCAGCAGCACATGTGATTTCAGTAAGAACTGGACAAGGGATAAGCATTGCTATGGGATTTGCCATATTATTGTCACCAGATAAAAGGTCTAATGTGATATAGTTGTTGTCAAAGTCCAGGTAATTATCTGGAGTTTGCCACAAAATTTGCAATAAATCAGATAAAATTATTTTCCATTGTTGTTTCCATAACACAAAATCACCAGGTGTGAGAAGAGTTTGCATTATTGTAATTAAATCATGAGGTACAAGTAAGCGAGTTGCAAAAGAAGCATTTAAAAGGCTCTTAAAAAAATTACTATGCATCCCAAACTCCTTAATTGCCTTGCACAAATCCTTAATATTAGAATAAGGAAAGGGTGTCCAGCCAGGGTTAGCTCCATTGCTAATACGAGAGAATGTAGTAGCAGCCGGAGTTACTTCCTGGTAACCATGGGTTTCGGGATTTAAGGCGGTAGTCACATGACTGTGGGAACCTGGGGCAGGACAATGGGAAGCAGGGGCAGGGAATGGAGGGGCAGGGGCGGGGAGTGGAGGCGGGGATGCAGTGGGAGGAGAGGAGGGGTTAGGGGCAGGGTTGTGGGAGGCAGGGGTGGTACTTGAGTCATGGGAGGGAACAGAGGGAGGGCTGAAACACGATGCTGTGGGGGTAGGGTTGGGGGCAGGGATAGGTTCCGACGTGGGAGTGGGAGGGGATTGGGACAAGAAGGGATTTGTGGGGTGGGGGAGAAAGAGATTGTGGGAGGTGTAGTTTGGAGATGAAGAAACGTAGGATCCGCCATTATTGGAGACAAACTGGGAGAAAAGGGGTTGGGGGGAGGGGTTTTTTCCTGGGCTGCGAGCACATGGCAATGGCTGTCCCTGGGAACAAAGAGATCAGGGGAGAAGGGGTTTTTATGAGCGCTTAAAACATGAGGGCTAAAAACTGGGGACAAAGGAGTGGAGACCAGATTTTGGAAAGGTCCTTTTACTATGTCCGGATTCCAGTCCAAGGTAGGGTGCTGAGGAAACACGGGTGACCCAGGAGGATGATAGCACTCCTGAGCTAAAAAGCAGTCTGCTCTGTCTGTGTTTTCCAGTGTAAGGGAAGAGGGGTCAGGGACACGGGTTGGAAGAGGGTGTAAGGGGATTAAAAGAGGGTTTTTGCAGTGGCTTTTCATGTACTGCTTTTTTCTCCGGCAAAGTATAACTTAGTAACAGGAGAGGAAAAAATTTTGAACTGTTTCATCTCCTGAACGCCTAAGAAAGGAGAGTTTTCTCCCCACCTTATCCCAAAATTCAGAAGATTTCATGTCCTTGGAGGTTAGATTAGGAGAGTACTGAAAAAGCCATCGTACAAAAGATTGAACTAGATTTTTAGGATATTTATGCCCAGTACAAGAAAGGTAACTCTGAACTTGGTAGTATATTTCTCTATGGTGTGCAGAAACCTCAGATCCCATTACGAATGCAGCACCATAAACCTCAGCCCCTAATCGCCAAAAAGAGGAAAAAAAAAGAGAAAGTTTGCACCGGCACCAGCTTAAGACAGGAGCCCCTAAGCCAGCAGGGAAATACTCACCAGAATTCTGGATTTATCACAGGAAAGCAGGTCTGGAGAAAAAAATTAGCAAAGAGGGTCTTCTACTTTCCAGCCGTTCCCTCACCACCTGGTGTGGGGGAGGGTACAGGCCGAGACTCTGGGCCCGCTGTTACGCAAAAAATAACAGCTTGCTACACAGAGCTGGCATGGCAGGATGTGCAGAGCTAACTCCAGCAGACACACAGCTGCTGGGACACACTAAAAGTCTCTCAAAACTGAGGGTCAGAGAGAGCACGCTGGGTGCCAGATGAGGAACTAACAGCTTTTTACCAGCTAGGCTCATAGTTCAATGCCTTAGAAAGCCTCGGGCAGCCTAGAGACGTAGCACGGGCAATCTAGGATTTCAGTAGCTCTAAAAGTGGCAAAATGGTAGCTGCAAATCTAATACCACCACCAGAAGCAAAGAGGGAGAAATACAGCTTTCAGCTTGCCTAATTTCCCGCAATTAGAAGCTTTTAAAAAGAAACAGACGACAAGACGGTCGCAGAAAGAGTGCAAGCCAAAGAGGGCGGGCCCCCCCTTGGTCCTTTCTTTTATTTGGAGAAGGGGAAAGGGGAGGCCTGGGGGCAGACCCGGGGTGACCGGCCAATCAGACACTGCTAAAGAGTTTGAGTTACATTTGGTTTTGCCCGCGCTTGGAACAAAGGGGTTCAGAGCACATGGCAGAGGCAAGTGTCTTGGGGAGGGGAAGTTCAGAACAGGCAGCAACAGGAAGGGAAAATGAAAAGAGACCTATTACAACAGCTACAATCAAAGGTCCTGTTTCTCTGACATGTGTACATCACTACAGTGACAATCTAACTCAGCATCTGTAGACATAACACTTATGACAGATGCTCCAAGAAAGTTTCTCTCAAAATACTGATCTCCATGGGGATAACCCAGACAGGAAGGGTGTGGTTGGAGATTTTTGTTTGGAGGGGAAGAATATTAGAAAAGTGTGACAATAACAAGCCTGCACATCTTTTAAGACCTAATTAAAATGCATTTTAACAGCAGGTAAAATTTGTTTAAAATTGTTAAATACAAAATATCAGCTAATTTGGGTGCTGTTGACAGCTACTTATGCAGCTGAGGGCTAGAAAAGATGTCTTAAGTTCTGAAAAGCAGAGGATGAGAGAACCTCTGCGGTAAAATGTGGAGGCCAGTGGGCCTACCCAGTTGTCCCGTTGGCCTCCCTGCCCCTTCTTACCTAATAAGTCCCTACTCCAGAAGGTTCTCCACTCCCTGTTCCCCCATTGGCCCTTTCCCCATTGCCACACCCTTGGAGTTTCCCATTGGCTCCCATACCCCAGCCTGTGTACTGCCCCCATGCCCTCAGATCATTGGTCTGCGATGCTCCCTCCGCTCCTGTATATAAACCTGGACCGTCCCTGTTCCCTGTCTTCATCCCTGGACCCCTTCACGTGGCTGGAATAAACTTCTCCCATACGAGGACCCTTCCTGCTTTCTTTATTGCCGGTTTACTCTAAGCTATCCGGTGTGGTGTGCACACATGCAGTGGCCTCGCCAAGCAGCTTCGTAAGGAGACGCTTTTGGGAAGGTCGCGGCACTTTACCATCCACCCATACTGCAACAGTAAAATACAAAATTTTCCTGACATTAATCATGAAATGTCTTCTGATAGAGAAGCTGCAGAGAGTAGATTTTATTGCCTCCTTGATTCTTTGATTTACTGAAAGCACTGGTTTAAGAAATTTAGGGCTCTGTCTTGGGGTTACTTTATGATGTGTATCCCATATCACTGCCCTATGCCCAGAAATTAATTTTGTGCCTTTCTATGCCTTTAAACTGAGCCTGAGAGGGGGGAGAGGAAAAACTGAGGGAACTCTTCAAAGCAGTTTTGCAGTTTGTTTTCATGTTTCAAGGACACAGAGATACAGACTCCTCTTGCTTCTAACAGCAGCGGCAGGAGCGGGAGGAAGCACCCAGCTTGGTTTTTTTTCCAGCCAGCTTTTGGCCAGTTTTTCAGCTCCTTTTCCTCTGGAGAGTTGAACTTTGTTTTCCTGGGACTCCGATTTTTCCCTTCTTCTCTGCTGGACGGTTTCAACATCAGAATACATTGGGAGGACTTTCCACCAAGGCCTTGGCCCTGGAGGTGGGCCCACCACCCCGTCCCAGCTCCAAGGAGGGAGAGAGAGAGACTACGGAAGGACTCTGAAATTTTCCCAGGTTTCTCTCAGCAGAGCGAGAGGTTCTATTATTATTTAGCATTATTATCCTTTTCCTGTGTGTTTGTTAAATATTTCAAGGAAAATTTATTTTTTCCCAAACCTGGTGGGGGAGGGATGGTTGTAAGCTGCCTTCTCTCAGAGGATGTATTTCCAAATTTGCCCAAACTGGCACAGGCTCATAGGAATCATACACTGTATATGACCCAGAGATGAGGAAAATTTAGGCTGCCCAGATACTCTCTGCAGTGCTGACTCTACAATTGCGAATTAGGAGGAAAAGAAAGAACATTTTGCAAATATTGGCCATTGGACTGGGACCTTGTAAGTAAGTGCTTTCATTTGCTTTCCATTTCCATCTTCCTAAGGCAAACTCAGCCACCTCGAGTGAGAAGAACAGGTTTCCAGCTGACACTGTGGGCTTTTTGCTTTGGCAAATTAACAAAACCATTTTGACAAGCTGAGGACAAATGCTGTAGGAGTTCGGTGGCACTGTGGATCAGCACCACCTCCATATAAATCTTCTGCAAGCCAAAGAGAGAGTTGTCCTCTTACAGCATATGAGTAATTCCTTTCAGCCATACAATTTTAAAGCCCATTTTTACAAGTCCAGTTGGCATTTCTTGATTATTTTTTTTATTTGAAGAAAAAATTGCTTCCTGTGACAATAAAATTTTGATACTCTGAAGAAAGTTTTATATTACTTGTATCAAAGTATTTTTCCTTTTGCCTTTGGAAAATTTGATTGAAATAACTTTTTAGGCTTTTGAAATAAGCAGACATTAGGAATTGTAAAGAAAGTCACATCCACCTAATATATTCAAGCATAGTGACTTTGAGAGCACCTGGCTTTTGTAACCTTCAGGGCAGCTACCACTACCTCTCACTGATACAGAGAATGTGTTTGATCACACACCAAAGTCAGAAACTTTAATAAACACTTGCTAGAGTTCAGAGAGGCAGCTGCAGTTGATGTTCCAGTAGTAATTCAGCTGTGAAGAGCTTTATTTGCTTGATTCTGCTCAGTTCTACAATATCCAATATTACAGAACAACAGCAGTTCAGAAGTCCTGTCCCTGCCGCTATATTTGAACTTGTGAGAAAACTTCTCCATGAGACTCTCCTTAATGAGAATTTCCTCTGGATTATTATTGTTTTCTTGCCCCAATTTATTATGATTATCAAGGCTATTTCAATTTCTTTTTTTTTTTCCTAGTGATACATAAATATTTATTGAACAAGACTAATAGTATTAAAAGAAATAAATCACTAGGTCTGTTCCAAAACATACTCTTTTGCAGAACTTGACTTAATATTTCATATGAAACTTTCAGTTTGTCAGCTGTAGTGCTCATTAAAATGAGGGAAGTGATTTTATGATCCTCGTAAATAAACTAATGGAAAAACAACATGAAGCAACACCCTAGCATTAAAGCACAATTACTTCAGAGCAACTTCAATGAAAAATATTCTGCATTTCATCTAAATACATAGCTTTATTATAGAGTGGCAAAGAACTTTTGTACTGTCCTGTGATACACTAAAGAAACTGCTCATGTAGTATGTTTGATATCTCTGAGCAGCTGAACAGTTAAGTTTAAAAGAGCTTAGTGATATCTTTTTCCAGCAAGCCACTTTATTTCCATTTTACTAAATTATGTACTGGGAAGGAGTGAAAAAGATTATACTTAAATGTCAGAGAAAGGTTAATTCAACACAATAGGACATAGATTAAGGATTTGCAGACTATTTATTCCAGAAAAGAAAACTGAATTTCCATATTATATGTTCACATCACAGGTAACAAAGAATTGTGTTTTATATGGTAAGAAACAATAGACTTTTTAGATCTTGTTGGCCTTGACTAAGAAGAGGCAACATACAACGTTTCTATTCAAAATCTCAAGTTAAACAGGTTAAAATAAGTGACAGTTCTGCATAGAAACCTGAGCCAACTCTTGCTGTATCAGTGCAGTCTTTGAGAGGTTTACAGTGAGGTGAGCTTTCACCAAGGAGCAAATGAAAACAGCTAATTTTGTGCTAGAAAGAACCCAGTCGTGCCATCCTACAAATGAGACATTGGAAAAAAACCCCACTTAACATTAAAAATAATAAATATAAGGGCTATACAACTTCTCAAAAATTTTAGTATTATACCTCAGTATCATCTGAGATAATGAGACAAATTACTGAGGGATGCTGCTTAACTTTTCACCTCTCATTAATCTTTATCCTCCAGACGGATTCCCAGAGAATTTATAGCCATTTGTTGTCTTTTCCTTTCACCTCGAACTGCTCTCCCCATGATCAGGTTTCCTTCCCTTCACATACCCATAAAGGTCAGGTCATAAGATTTTCCTCAGTAGAAACCTTCTTCTAACTCTACTTGACACCAAATACCAAAAATCATGTTTTGAAGCAGTCATTAATCAAAATATAAATGAGCAGCAATAATTTTATTAGACAGTGTGCCCTTTTTCTTCGATCAGATGCACTTTCATTAATATATCTGAAAATATGCCAAATACAAGGTAAGCTTAAAGATAAAATAAGTAGCTTTATGTAAAACACACTATTTCTTATCTTGTAGTGTGAATTATTGATTCTCAGGTTGAACATCTTTCCTTTTGGCAAGCATGAACATCTATCAAAACAGCCACTTGCTCTTTTCCAATACTGGAAAACTATTACTTTTCACACCAATTTTTCCTTCAGTTTGGAGGTGTTAAATAGTGTCCATGACATTCAAGTACATTTCCTTTGAGTCCAGCACAGGAAAAAATTTAGTTAATCAGCCCAGAAAAAGAAGAGACTTAAAGTGAGAAAAAGAAACTTGCTGCACTGCTCCTCTGGAGACTCTGACAGGGAAAGAGCCATGGAAATCAAGAGTGAAAACTGTCTGGATGTCAAGGAGGAAGCTTGGCTGAGGACTGTCCCTTGGATGCTCAGCATCATGGCCATCAATTAATATTAATTAATATTTTTCCATTAATATTTCGATACATTGTCCTTGTGACAAGTTACATGGTTATACAGCCTCATGTCAAATGTGCAGATCAATATAAATATTACAAAGTAGTTGAGTGTTTTGAATAAGATCATGATCACATCTCAGCTGCATAATGGAAGAAGAGCATTTGAGAGAACTTCTGAGCTATGCAAAAAAAAAAAAAATCTGTTAGTGATTCAAGCAGAATCCCCATAATTCTTAGACCTTTCTAAGTTCAGTCTAATTTCCATTTACTTAAGGTTTGAGTCAACATGGAATCATAAAAGCAAAACATTCAGGAAGAAAAAAACCAAGTCTGAACATACACGCCACAAAGCTCCTGAGCAGTCTCAGTTTTCAAGCATGCAAATTTGAGTTCTTCCCACCTGGCCTATCCCACCACAAGCCCATCCCCAGACCTCCAAGTTTTCCACTGTAACAGTTTTGCAATGCAGAGCTGCACTACACCTAAACTGCATTGCCTCTCATCAAGCAAAGGGAAAATAATCTTCCTAACAAATCAGCTTTTGTAAGCACTTCAAGGTATTCCCCTCTTACTTTTTGTGATAGGTTTTTGTTACTACTGTGCTGCATCCTTGGAGTTTCCCAGCTCTGTAAGCCCAGACTTCCAACAAGAATTACTAACAAGCTGCTACTGCCAGACCCCTCAGATGTCTGAACTCTTAGAGAGGTTTCTGGACATGGATTACATTGACATGTTCATGTCCTCAATAAATAGGGGAGCAAAGGAAAAAGAGTTGTTACAACAATATACCCAACCCAAGAGCCAGGTTGTTGTAACCGCTGGACTCTGCCTAGCAGGCTGCTGCGGCCGGAAAGCTCAGCGAGGGCTTCCTAGGGCCATGTGATTAATCACATCCCGGAGTCCGTTTCGGAAAGCCCTGCGATCTGGCTCCGGCAGCTGGCAGCGTTACAACGCAGTGGATGGTAAAGAAGGCAGAGAAGGGTCTCTCATGAGGGTTTGAGATGGCTTTAATCACATCTTGTCCCCGCGATGTTCAGAGGTAGAGAGACAACGTGGTCTGAGTGCGGGGTGGTTTTGTCAGGGGCCCAGGAGTGGTCCCTGGGTGGGGTTGGGGTACAGAAGCAAATAGGGAGAAACCGAGGGAGTGGCCAAGGCTAGGGAGGGAACATGGGGAACATACAGAATCATGGGGTTAACAGGCCACCACATCTCGCCCTTTTCAATTTAAAATGAAAAGGGAAGGGCTTAATTTTTATACAATATAAAAATGGTAAAATAATGCAAAATAATTGAATTAAAAATGATGATGCAGCTGGTTGTGTCTTTGGAGATCGGTGCTGGCTGAGTTTCCACACAGCAGTGGCTTTCATGGCTTCTTCTGCTGAAGCTGCTAGGATAGCATCTTTTGGTTTCTGCTTTCTTCACTTCTCTCATCAGGGCGTGGCGAACAGGGAAGGGGAGTGCTGCGCTGCTCTTTTTGCATCGTCTGCAACTGCCGATCAGGTCAGACTGGGTCACGATCCCCGGGCCGAGTCCACTCTGCGGGTCTGATCCAGGGCTGGGGCTCCCCCCAGGCGCAGGCACCACTCCTGCTACCAACACTGCCTGGGGCCGGGCTGGCCCCACGCAGTCCCGGGGCTGGGCCGGGGAGCCTTGCCGCTTTTTGCCTTTTTATTTTTTTCCTCTCTCGGGCGCTGCTGTCACTCTGCGGTCCGAGCTGGCTGGCGGGGAGGGATCGGGGCAGGACTGCAGCGTGCCGCGCTACCCCGGCAGGGCAGGGGGGAAGGGAGCTGATGCAGTACACTGACCAATGCAGGGGGCGGGGTTAGGGAGGAGCCAAAGGTTTTCGCGTGCGCAGGAAGATACAAGAAGAAGAAGGCAACATGGTGGGGCCAAACCATTTGGTGGCGGCCATCTTGGTTACTGCTTAGAGCTGGCATGACAGGGGTTTTAGGGGTCAAGATAGGGGTTTTAGGGGAGCTCTCGGGCCAGGGTAATCAGCCCTGGCACAGTAAGGGGACAGGGGAGGCACGGAAGGGTCGGAACATTTTCCAATCTCTCCTGAGGGTCAGAGGGAGAGAATTGGAGATTTCTGTTTCCAGATGACTGAGTGAAACAAAACAAAGGTTAGATTTCTCAGGCGCGAAGACCCCCCACACACTGCTAAAATAAACTCCCAAAACTGGGGGCACTAAACTTGTATCTTCTCTTGTTAGGGATGGGGTTATATTTTTTGCTGAGGCTTCCATGAGGCATGATCTCCTTCACCTAGACAAGAACCCACTCCCAACCCTCCACCCAAACCGAGGTAAAAGGATTAAACTAAAAAGAAAAACGACCCCCTGAACCAGGCCTTTCCCGGCTCCCTTCTGAGGCTTACCAGCAACAAAGAGTCTCCCACTCTTTTAACCAGGCCCACCAGGCTCCTTTTGAGAGCTTTCCAGAACGGAGAATCAACTAAAAGCACTCAGTTTAGTCCATCACTGCCAGCCAACCTCTGTCAAAAGCACTACTCTTCTCAGGAGGCTACAGGCTGTCCCTTCAGTCAGGGAAATGGCTTCCCAAAGGTGACTAGGCTCTCCAGGGCACATATTGCCTCACACGGCTTCACCATTTGTTGTAACCGCTGGACTCTGCCTAGCAGGCTGCTGCGGCCTGAAAGCTCAGTGAGGGCTTCCTAGGGCCATGTGATTAATCACATCCCGGAGTCCATTTCGGACAGCCCTGCGATCTGGCTCCGGCAGCTGGCAGCGTTACAACGCAGTGGATGGTAAAGAAGGCAGAGAAGGGTCTCTCATGAGGGTTTGAGATGGCTTTAATCACATCTTGTCCCCATGATGTTCAGAGGTAGAGAGACCTCTGAGAGAGTCTGAGTGCGGGGTGGTTTTGCCAGGGGCCCAGGGGCAGTCCCTGGGTGGGGTTGGGGTACAGAAGCAAATAGGGAGAAACTGAGGGAGTGGCCAAGGCTAGGGAGGGAACACGGGGAACATACAGAATCACGGGGTTAACAGGCCACCACACCAGGTATACAAAAGTCATGTGTTAAAAGATCTCCAATGCTGCATATTGTCTGGAGGGGTACAGGAAAAAGGAGAGTATTTCCCTACCTTTGACTCCCAGAATTTACTTTCAGTACCACAGAATTAATATCACACCTGTCCACACCTGAGTTTATACTGTAGACTTCTTAGAGCCACACAGCACAAGGTGGAGTGAGCCTTCCCTCTCACAAGTGACAGGTCTTCCACGGTGGGCAGTCAATAACTACTACTTTAAAGTGAAAGTTTGCTTTATATTCTATTCTTGGAAGTGCCACCAATTAAAAAAGTTTCGCATTTTAAAACAATTAGTAAGGAGCATGTTGCTTGGAGATTTTTATTTCTATTGAAAGAGAAACTCATGAAATGGTACTAGATTGCCATCTGTGCATCTCAGGATGATCATTTCAAGGATGCCACAGGCTTTTGCCCTATTTTTCATCCCCTTGTTTTGACATTTAAATTATAACCCAGTAAATGTCACATTTTTCATTTTTCATATTTAATATTAATACAGCCAACACCAATTCATTTTACATCTTAATTGCTCTCTTTGTAATTCTAATAAGTAAAATAAAAATTTTAAACTCCTAGTTATCAAAATGTGTGGTGGAAACATACCTACTGTAGAAATAATTCCCAACAAGCTGAATTCAAAGAATCAACACCATGGATCAGTGCAAAAGCTAGAAATTGCTAACACTTTTCAAATCATTTGGTTTGATTTTTTTAAGACAAGAAAGTTAGAATATACCATCTAATTACCAGGACAACCTTTAATGAAAACAGAATGTTTCTTGATATTTTACATTTCAGCAGAAACATGATAAAAAGATGAGTGTGAGAAACTCTCTTCTCCCTCATATCTATGCAAGCACCTTTGAAATTCAAGAGAGCAATGCATTAGCAATCCTCAAATTAGCATCTGAAATACTTACATGTCAATACTTGCCTATGTAAGGAGACTCAATTAGTTCTATATGATCCAGACAGTATAAATTTAGTCAAATCCATTGAAGATGTGACAGTTTACAATACCCAAATATTCTGCCCAGCTGTTGCTCTGCTTTAAATGTATTAGTCTTTATCTATTATTTTACAAATATGTTAGTGAATATTTTACTTATATGCTTGTACATGCCTGAACATAATATATTCATACACACAGAAGGAAGCCTTAGATTTATTTATATCACTGAGAATTATAAAAGATCAGTATTCTAATGCTAAAAATAGATTTTAAAAAAGATCTGCTTGAATATTACTACAACAAACTTGCATGATAACTGAGTAATGTCTTCCATAAATCACAGGAATCTAAAACAAGCTATGGCATATAATTGTGTAAGTCTTACCCAGCACTTTTAGAGCTAAGCAGTAAGCACAAATGTTACAGACGTAAATTCCATGCTAGGAATGCTATAATGAAAGTAGAGGACTGAAAGGCTGCCATTTTCACATATTTTCCATTTTCCAAAAAGAGAAAGAATTCACTACCAGGTATTCCTCAGGGGATGCCAATGGTAATGACAAGATTTTTTTTTAACTATCACCCATCTGCCTTTGGAGGAGAAATAATAAACATTAAGATGGCTGAGGCAGGGCTTGACATGAGAAACAATGGGAAGTGCATATGAAAGCAAACTCTTGCACAGAAACAAAACCAAGTTCCTGGAAAACATTTCAGTCCTGACAATGAAGCTTGAAATACCATTTTCCTATTTCACAAGGCAGCTCCCTATCTGTTGTGCCTGCTTTTGATAGAACCTCAAAGCCTAGGACACCATCTTACCTTCAATGGCACCACCTCTTATATTTATCCTTCAAAATCTTCTGCACAAAATGAAGTTGGTATTAACTTCAGGAAGCTGCAGAGCACTTTTTAATAAAGTGCACAGATAAAGCATTTGTTATTCCCTCAACTGAAACAATAATTTAAATTCATCATTCTCAAAACAAAAAGTGAAAACTCAGTTTTACACTAAATTTTCTGACATAATTCAGGTTTTATGGTGTCTTTGTTGCTTATGTATGTTCTCACTAATTTTTATTTTCCTAGTCCACAACTCCAGCTACCTGGCAGCCATTCAGAGCTGCCCCCCAACACACAAGCTACCTGACTTCAGCTGCACAGCCCTTCATGGTTCACATTCATTCCAGTTATAACTATTCATTTATTGCTGAAAAATAAACCCTCCCTTCCCATCTGCCCTGATAGCAGCACTTTGACCCACCAGCTACAGTGTTCAGCAAGTACCTCTCTAACTTCTCCAAACCTTGCTCCCATTTTGGAGAAATCCCTCCAAAAGCTATTTCACTGTCTGCTATTATATCCCATATATAACTCTCATTTGCTGTGATTCTTACGAAAATAGTTCAGCAGCTTTGCCTGTTCACTGCCTCCCATTCTGCCTCACTTTACCTGACACCTGTCTCCATATATCTGCCATCACCACTTTCATACGAGTAAGTACACCACAGAGTACTACGGAAAAACTTACTAGTTTTCATTGAATTCATTTTAATACTACAGCTGTAGTTTTTATCAACCTCACCAGAGAAAGCAGCAGGTCAAGTGCAGGAAAGATGTATTTTTTTAGCTGCATTTTAAGTGTCCTGGGACGTGCAGCAAATTCGCATTCCCTCTCGGATATATCTGAATCTTGATCTTTGACTTAAAATTATAATAATCAAATTTTAAAATAATTATATAGTAAATAGTAAATAATTATATAGTCCAAAAACTAAAGCCCAGACTGTGGGTATATAGTAAGCTGTAGTTTTCTATGCTTCAGAAGATAAACAAGCATTTCTGATGGAGAAACATGTATTTTCATGGCTCCTGGATGGGGAGGGTGCAGCACATTATTTAATAGAGCCATTAAAATCAACAAGGAGATGAAAGTCTGCAGCCTTCCTTTGCTCTGTCTGTAACCAGCACTGCCCAGAGTAGTTAATCTTCAGTTACTTTCCCTCTAAACACCCCACTTCCAATCCTCTCCTGTAAGGAAGGCATCCTCTGACAAAGTCTGTGATTAGCATCCACAGTGTCTTGGGAACCAGTACACAAACACACATCTTTGATTGTCAATAATCAATGCACACACTTTCCAAACCTCCTGTAAAACACTACAGTGCATCAGTCATATCTTGTTAGTACATAAGCAATGCTGCCTGATTAATATATAACTGTATGTCTCCAGCCACTACCATCATTATTAATTTCTAATGTCTACCAGTATCTGTCTCAAAACACCATATACTGTAAGAGATTTTACTATTGTTCAAAATTAGCAAATTTGAAGGGATATTAGCACAGCAGAAAGCACAGACTTCTTCATTTACAAGGGTGATTGGATTTTTAGAAGAGATTATATCGAATTTGTTTGCCAAAGTGTAATACAGACCTACCCAGAAATAAATGATCTCAATAAACATAACAACAGCTAAGAAAATGAAGGATCCTGCAGAGTTTTGTCACCTTGCTCTTTTCAGCATTGCAGTCATGAGACAGTGTGAGTTTTGTCCCCTTTCCAAGGGGAAAAAAAAAAAAAAGGTTGCTAGTCAGAATGAGAATAAGATGAGCATTTCATCTATATGCTGCATTGAGCAGCCTTAGCCAAGGTGACATTTGGTTTCACTTGAATATTATTCTTTTTTAACATGCATCGTGTTTTTAAAATGAGGTTTACAAAGCTAATTTCAAAATTACCATGTCATAAGGATACAGCACAAATAATGCATTTAAAACACCTTCAACCATCCTGAAAAAAAACAAAGAAAAAGGCTTGTTCACTTCAGGCTCTGCTTTATTTTGTAATTATTTTAGATGACTATTTCTTAAGCTCACCTGGTTACATATTCATTTGTTCTAACAGAAGTTTTCTTCTATACGTGGTCCATACTACCTTCATGATAACAAAAGAAAAGGAATATCTAATATCTCACTGTGACCTTGAAACCTGGAAAGTGGAATGCATTTAAATAATTTAATTATACATAGCATCTGAAGTGATTATTACACATCTTGCATCTTGAAAATGCTGAAGTAATGTAAAAACTGATTACATTTTTGGTAAGTAAATCCTGTCTACTTCCACATAATAGTCCATTGACTGCTGTTGCACTGTTTGTTTCAATTAGAACGTATTATGCCAGAAATGTAAATATATGCACATCATATGCATACAGCTCATACACTACCACACTAATATGCATATCTTTCTATATTCAGACACAAAAATTTCACTTCCATTATTCTCTCCAAATTACTGAATTATAGTAATACATTTAGCCTGATCTATTATTTTCAAACTCTGAGGATTTAAAAGTCCTTGAAAAGAAATGCCAGCTAAAGCTGTCATGAAGTTTCTGCTTACCACAGAAAGAAGTAGCCACTATAAGGAAAAAAACCCTGTAGATTCTCTTTATAAAGAAGCATAAGAAATAGGTATTTTTACATTAAACAGCCCATTGTAATGGATCACTGATAAGATGGTTAATTTTTTCCAGCAGCATTTACTGCCTACAAGCTTCCTGAAAAGGCTTGTAGCCATGTGAATTTTCAGCACCAGCCCCTAGGATTCCCCAAATGACAGCTTATGCCCCAGAACACCTGCCCTCATCACCTCCACCTTCCTAAAGCACCTTCTATCCCACTTGCTTGCAGCTCTAATGTTTCATTTTAAGCCACACAGAGAATGACAGAGAAGCCCAGGCTGGAAGGGATTTCTGGGAGCCATCTAGTCCAGCTCCCTCCTCAAACCAGGTTCAATGAGATCTAACTGTCCAGCCATGTTCTAAGTATCTCACAGAACTGGAAGTAAAGCTGGCTTTTTTTCTTTTTCCTTTTTTTATGGTTTCAACTTGTATGAGAGACTGGACTGAAAAGCAAATAATGTAACAAGATGAATAATATGGGCAAACAGCTTTTTAGGAGTATAAAAAGACCATGATACCATCTTCCTTGGGTTTTTTTTTTCCTTCCTTATGAAGTGAAAAGCACCACTTCAACTGCAGTGACAGAAAAAAAAATTATTTTCTTGATCACCATTATCAGAAGCTTCTGACTGATTATCTTTTCTAGCAGTTAGAAGAGTACAGCAGAGTGCAATGAGGTTATGCCATGGACAAAAAGATGACAAAACTTTCTTCTTTCCAAGTTTGATATAGAGCAAAAACAATCAGAAAACCAAGAAACCACAGAATGGTAATTCCGCACTGCATGTTTCTCCTGCTTATTTAATATTACAACTGCATTTTCACATCACTGTAAAATCTCCCCGTGTAGAAGTCCTCTTCCTGCCAGAGGAGAGAATGTTCACTGTCAGCCCTGAAAGTGAGGGATAAATCCTCAAATGAGTTGCAGTGTGAGCACTGATGTGTTGATACCTCATAGGTACAGATGGTATGAAGGGTACATAATGCCTTGGGGCACATGGGAACTTACGGAATTGCAGATAATTAATAGTCTAACATGCAAAATAAAACATTCTATTATCTATCCCTAAAGTAATGCAAAACTGATATATTCTCCGATGACAAGGTGTGTTTTGCAACATGTTTTGAGCACATTCCTTTTAATACATAGGTACATTCTTAGCTTCTGGATCTCTTATTTTGACAACATAATTTGTTTTTCTAATTTGTCAGAGATTAAGTGCGTGTTTTTTAAAAATAAAAAAACCCAAACCAACAGTTATTTTTCATACCAGTGTTTTGTTTCTTATGAGTTCATACAAATATTTTCATAGATACCATCTCAAAACTGTACAATGTTTAATAACAACTTCATTGACAGATACAATATCTTTCTCAACTGCCACAAACTGAGAACTGGCAAGCAGCAGAAAGGACCTTATTTCTTTCTAGAAGATTGCTCTTGTACCCTAAATCATTCCTGTTTCCTTCATTGCCCCATTACTTGAATGTTAGTTCCAGGAGGGAAGTATCAATATAATAATTTCAGTTTTCAAAACTGACCGCCCAATGAGTCAGTGACTTCAGTAGGTCCACTGAAAAGGGCTCCAAAGATACAGCAACTAATAAAGAGAATGTCAGTGTCAACATTATCTCGTACACAGCATCTTGTGAGCCAGATGTTCAATGCTCTGTCCCACACAGCCAACCAAGCAGTGAGCAGGGTAATGTGGCTGAGCCTGGAGGCCAGATCAGATCGAATGACCCAAGCATTTTTGCATCGATCCAGCAGACTAAATTTACTACTGATCTATGCCAATTTTTATCTAATTCAGGATGAATCATTTTGCTTTGAACAGCTTACACTTACTCAGGATATTTCACTTGGCACACGCAGCAGACACGCCTTTGTGCCAGTGGAAATGATTTGAGCATATTAATTAACACAGAATACAATTTTATCCCCAGAAAATCAATTTGCAGTAAGGTGACATAACCTCATTGACCTCAATAGTAGTTTGCTGGGGCAACAACCAATTCTGGATGAGCAGAGGCTCCAGGAAATCTCTTCAGTTTGGCCAAATCAATGTGTCTTCTTATGTAGCCAAAAAAAGAAAAACAAATGAAACCCCAATGGTCAGGCCTGTTTTGTTCCCGCTGGTACGCACAGATGAGCAGACTTTCCAAAGGTGATTTTCCTTATCCTAGGGGATTCTCCAGACTGTAACAGTTGTCTTGATGTTTCTAATACAAGATCCTGGCTGCAGCCAGGGAATGCACTTGGGAGCAAAAAGCCAAGTGAAACATCCAAGTTCAGCCACTGCGACACATCTTTTTTATTTGTCCCTGTCCAGCTGTTGATGTGGATGTGACTCTTCCCCTGAAATTTATCTTGTTTACTGTATACAGTGATGCTGTCCCAGGGCAATTTGAGACAAAACTGAATGACCCCTCAGCAGTGGGCCACAGGGAAGCTTTGTGAGACAAAGTGTGCAGTTACCATTTCTGAGTTGCCTCCCCAGTATTTCCCAGCACTGCCAGGCACATTGCAGTGACTGGAG
The DNA here is from genome assembly GCF_009650955.1 of Corvus moneduloides. Lineage (NCBI taxonomy): Eukaryota > Metazoa > Chordata > Aves > Passeriformes > Corvidae > Corvus > Corvus moneduloides. Next base: position 12,827,766 of record NC_045490.1, read on the forward strand.
GAAGGGGTACATTAAAACTCTCCATGCTGAGAGCAGTCATAACAACTTTAATGGTCAACAAATCTATTCCAGCTTGGGCAAAATATACAGATTATGCCACTATATTTTACCCTTCACCTTGCAGACTGTTGCAAAAAAGAAAAAAAAATGTTATAAGCAAGGTCCTTGAAAAATACTGCTTTTTAAAAAATTCAGCACCACAGTGATCTGTCATTTCCTCAACAAAAGAAACCAAATAAATCAAAACCATCTGGTGCCTTTGGTCTTAGACTAGAAAAATGATAGGTTTTCACTTCTGTGGAATATTCCACAGGAAGGTAAATTGGCCTTCCCACTCATTTATTTAGGCACTCAGCCAATTCCAGGCTATCAGGCACACAGCCTATGCAGATTATCAATTTACGAACAAACACCATCTCCTTTCATTCTATGTAAATACAGATTTATTGCTTTTATGCATTGGCTGCAGGTTTTTAAGCTACTGTCAGTTTTAATTTATGAAAGACAAACAAACATGCTCTGTGGGTTCATTTGCCTGTGTCACTGACTACCAATCACTCCTGAGGATGCCTCTGCAGGGCTCACCTTTGCCACTCATAGCAGAAAAACTATAGGTATAAAGTCTTGCAACAATGCTTGGAAATAATGTTCATTTTTAACAGTCATATAAGCAAGGCAAATAGTACTTAAAGACATTGATTGATAGAAGTTCTCATTTCAAGCTGAATCAGTGCACTGAAAGAACTTGACATATACCACTTTTTAGCAATTTCAGTAGAAGACAGCCCTTGTTGCCAGAATTCAAGATTTCTGTTATGGAAAGAAAAAAAAAAAAAAGGCAGCAAAGCAAATCCTATTCTAAGTTGCAGAACCCAAAATTAACTTTCAAAATGGGATGAAAACACAGCAATTTGTGGCATAACAGGATAAAAACACTTGAATGGGTGATCTTTTCAGAATTATGAATGCTTTTGCAGGTAGGTAGGAAATAAGATGGGGGTAATCATATACCTGACATTCAGTGCAGGAAATCATAAGAAAGCAATTTAATTATGCTGGTGCACTGAAGAACAATTGTCTAGTTTGTTGACTTGCTAAGAAAAATAACTGTAACAATTCAACATACTACATATTTTCTATTAGCAAATAACACTTCATGTGTATTTAAAGATTTTTTCTTTTTTCGAGATCATAAATCCTGATTTATACAGATTATAAAAAGTCTTTCATTTCGATGCCAACTGTCTACAACATATCAATATGATTAAATTATACAGTTAAATAAAACACCATATTTGGCCAAATGGCTTAATGTCTTGCAGCTACATCAGTACAGATATTATCACTAGCACTTAATGGCTGTTGATCAACATAACGAAAGTAGGTTATTAAATTAAAACAGTGTGCTGAGTTCCAGGAGGTCATGCTAAAACAGCTGGTGAGGTTATGGTTTGGTTCCTTTGCATTATGATCACCACTTCATTGATGATATCAACACATTAACATGCACATTTCTTTGTGATATCTTAAAGATCTATATCCTTTAAGCATGTTTTCAGTATACAGAATCAGCAGCTCCCCCTTTCCCTTGTCCATATTATTTAGGCATCACACTGCTCCAATATGCATTATTTTTAGACCCATGATGTCTATGAAGTTAATAGATGTGTAAGAGGACATTTGTCCCCATTAAGATCAAGACTCAACCTGTGTGAAGCTATCGCCCCAGTCTCCAAAATCCCATGTTCACTCCCCTTCTTTAGTTTGTGCCCTGAAGGCCACCACAAACACACACAGATTGTACCAGTTCCTCCTCCAATGCACACAGACTCCTCAGGGACACCATGATTACAGACTGTGGTTCCAGGTGCCCCTGCGGTGAACTTGCCTGCTCAGAACTGGTCAGCATCTGATTGCTGGGAGTCTGCCAGGTGCCAAAAAGCTCCTGCTCAGGAACTGAACAGTGTACTGTTCATAACCTCCATGTCAGGAACTCTGGGGCTGTAATACACTCCTGGGCTATAGAACTAAGCATGACAACACTACAGCTCCAGTCAGAGATTAACAGGATTCAAGTTTTTCACAGTACATGGCATTTGCCTTCCAAGCCACCCTGAGACCTGTAACTTCTAAACTGAAAAACTTAAATGAAAAAGTAAAATTTCAGAGCTGTAGTGCAGGCACATAGAATTCTCAAGTCAGGTTATTTCATTCATAAAAAGTTTTTAAATGAAACATGCTCTCCCAACCAGATGTCTTCCACACAATTGTCAATTATGCATTAAACTTCAGTCAACACACAGGGGTATAAGAAGGATCCTCCCTCATCTGCTTCCCCAGCTTCTCCTGAGCTTGCCCATCCTGCACTGCACCAGGAACCCCTGTCAGGGTGTCCCACAGGGAACCTCAGGATCTGCTGAGGTTCCCTGAGACCCAGCCTGCTGACCTGGAACAGGAACACTCCTGCCTGGCTAAATTTGAGACAAAGTAGTAAAGTAGAACATGTACAGTGAGCCAAGAGCAGTGGAAAGTTACCAAGAGAAGAGTGAGAATATAAATGAGGCTGAGGGCAGCAAGCAGAGGGGGCTGAATTAAGACCTGGTTGAGTGCAGTTGGAGACCTCATGGTCAGGGTTTCTCCTTGGAAGCTGTCCCCAAGCTACATCACCTGTCTGCTGCCTTAATCAAAACAGAAAGAGAAGCTCTCTGTACTCTTGACAGCATCTCATTACTTAAACATAACCTCAGTTTTACTCGTGGGAAATAACAATGCAAAATTAAAGATCCTGGCAATATTCCTGATGAACTCTGCATGGAATCTGGGGAGGTGCATAGATTTCCACATGGAAGTGTTTGGCATCTGAAGCCAGTCTGCATATCCATGGTCAAAAACCAGGGCTACAATTGTAACTGACAGTTGCATATCTGTGGCAAGTTCTTTTAACAAACAGACATTGTAGTTTCCTAAAAAGATTTTTTTTCTTCCTACCGTGACTCAGTGTTTCTATATCAAACAGCTGTATGCTTTGTCTCACAATACACAGGGGTATGCCATAGAAGAGGGCAACAATAGTGTCTACTTCACTGAATACCAGGTACTTGGTCAGCTACACCTCTCATCTTATGGACTTATACAAGAAGATTTCCAGGAGAGGTTTTGGTAATCAGGACATCCTCAGACATATCACCTGGAACTCAACCACATTATGCCAAGTACTTGCGGTGGACATTAACATCATCTGACATATCCAAATTGTGTACAAGTGGAATTTGAAAGCTGAACTCAAAGAAACCTAAGCAATGCCATAGATCACTTGGCATGCCTACAAAAACGCTCACTTGAAAACAGACAGCACCATACCTGCAGGAGCACAGCAAAAATGCACTGATTGATACTGCTAAAAGGAATTGATTGAGTTTGCACCTATTTTTTAATCCTTGCTTTTACCACAGATCATTCATCTCTTACACATCTCAAAGCATCACTCACTCTCATACAAGATTCCAGAAAAATCAAGGAACTAGTCAAAGCAGATTAAATAGTGTTGCTTAAAATTGCTCTACGTGTTAAATTAAGCAACAGTTACAGTGTAATTTTTCAAGACGTCTAAAACTGTGAAAAGAAACTGAACAAGACACAACCACCCTAATATGATTCCTCTCATTTCAGGAAGTTATTTTCTTGGCATGTGTGTGTCATCTCCCCCTCTTCCCTCCACCCCTCCCTGGATAATTAACTTGCATTCTTTTGTTGGGGCTGTCATTAAAAATGGTTTTTAAAAAAGCTATTAGAACAGTTTTAATGCGGAAGAGTTTCTGCCCAGCTTGTACAGAAAGTCACACATCATTAACCAGTCTTATCAAAATTAGTGGTCACAGCACTGACCACTTCATTCTGGCAGCCTGGTTCAGATGGGTGGGCGTCACAGGGCCAGAAAGGGACTTGGTTTTGCTGATGCTTTTTTTTCTCTTGCCAAGACAGTGAATCATGACCCAGATTATAATGAGAATACATCTAGGTCATATAATTTAATTGATTTCATCTCAGGTTTCTAGTGATACTTAATAGTCTCCCGCTGTCTCGCTCTCTCAAAAGAAATAAAGTTTGTTTCTTTATGGCAATTACCACCTCAGCACAGCCAAGCCAAAGTACTAGAAGCAGCTTGACTGTTTTCTGGCATAACTAAAATTGAATTCATGAAGGGAAAATCTAATAGAACAACAAAACCCTTCAGCAAGCAAAACTGAGTGTTTATGACTGTTGAAATATATGACTTCATTCTACAATTACTTAAGAAGACAGCTAATTGAAATAACTCTGTAAGCCAGCTTTCAGTGGGCTACTTGCAAGTGAAATTACTTATGAATGTATAATTGAAAACTAAATTACAGTATGATTTTAAACTGTTTAGTTTTTCACTTACATGACTGTTATGTGAAGATTTCATTATTGTGTCTGAAAGCAGCAAAGTACTGATTATTTCTTAAAATGTTTGCATTTTTATGTAGGAGTGTGTATGTGTATAAACTCTTCACATCCTTTATGTATATGCACATCCATCCTCTTCCTGAAAATTCAGGAAAACTAAAAACCACTCAAGTTAAATGTTATTCAATGGTCACAAGCTCACAGATTTTGTATTTACAAGAGAGTCTAGATGGATCTGAAAAAGCACACCAAGGTCTGTTATCCTCTTTCAGACTTTCTACTTTCTTGTTCAACACTGTGAACTTCATATTCCCATACAGTTCTGATTTTCCTTGCGGGGAAAATTTCAAAAAAGCACTACCACCAGCAAAGTGGCAGGTCAAAGAGATGAAACAGATGTCTTCTTGTGGTACTTCATAGCAATCCTTTAGTCTGTGCCCCTAGAATATATGAAAGGGACATATTTTTACTTGAGCAGTTGATGCCCACAGAGAAGAAAAACACTGAAGATGTTTTTTCGGGTTCTGCTGTGGATTCTCAGAATTCAGGCTAAGCAGCAGTCAGTCTCCTACAGAACAGTTTATTTATATGCATATACTGAGATGCTCTGAGTTGTAGAAGGGAAGCTTAAATGTTTTCCTGTGTGTACCTCAGTGTCAAACTGTAGCTGGTGGAACAGAGCAAGCACATCTTTGATTCCACGTAACTCAATCTATTTGTAAGCACAATATGAAAAGAAGAAATGAAAAAAACTTTATAAGAAACACACCTGTATAATCTCCAGAATAAGCATTAAAGAAATAATGAACTGTGCTTTGGCTCAGAAAACAAATAGATTTTTAAACAATAAGGGGTTTAATTGGAGGAAACATTTCATTTCCTCAACAAAAGAAGGAATTCATGGGAGATGTCTAAGCGAAACCTCGACAGCTGAGTCAGAAAGGGCTTAATTATCTGCATTTCACATCTTGTTAGACTTGTATTTTATGTATTTAAGCCCTGCATCTGCAACAATCTTACAATCAGTGCAGTGATTAGTCCAGCTGTATTTATATTTCACATAAAGTTCATTTTACTTCTCATTCCTTCTTTACATCCCAGCCTTGACAGTAAATTTACTTTGTGGAATATGACTGGGATTGGATTTGAGGCCTTCTGTTAAAATTAAAATTACTAAAAAAACACATTTAGAGAAAGCTGAATTTGGAAATGAGACATGCTAAGAACTGGCCTTGGGAATCCCCACCTTGCAAGGATGAAGGTGAAGAAATTGGCAAATCTAAGAAGAAGGATGGGATGCAGGAGATCGAAGAAATCAGAGTCTAGGAAATGTTAAAGTCTATATCAGGAATAATTTTCACATTTTTAAATTCCCAGCAGAAACAAATCCATGTTGGAACTCTTGGTCATTATTCTACTATAAAGGAAAAATAATTTTAAATTACATAGCTCTTTTAGGTCTTTACTAAGTATCCAGAAGGTACCAAAAAAAAAAAAAATTTTTTTTCTAATAGCAACCACCTCCAAGACCAACAGAGATGTGTCAATGGAGTGTAATTCCCTGCAGGTTCACCTGTGTCGCCTGATCATCTCATTTTTTACAGTAATTCTCTTATTTCTCTCCTTGCTGAAAAGGATGAGGCTTTGGCCTAACAACTGCACAATATTTTTGTATATTTGTACTGAAAACATATATGATTAAATCCTTCAGTACATAATTCCTCATCCTCATAAGTCAATAGCAACAACAACAAGGATCTGGACCAGGCTTCTGCCTTTTGTTGTATGCTTTGCTTAAATTAATCATCCCTGCTAATTTTCATGAGAAAATTAACATTGCAATAATTTTAACTGGCTAGAATTGTTCATGAAGAAAGAGTAAATATCAGGAACTGGAAGGGCCAACTGATCTCTGCAAATGCCCCTAAAAGCAAATACTTGAGGCCAACCTTTGGGAGAAAAAAGAACAGAAACTTTTTCCATGTCAGAATTGCACTCAGCCTATTTTTCCACTTTATTTCCTGTTGTTCTCTTGCCTTCACAACTCATCTCTTCTTTAATTTGTCTCAGAACTACTTCCTGCAATTGTTGGTGGTATTAAAAATGAAAAATAGCAAAATAAATAACTTCTGGCACATCATACTCTTCTTTTTCCCCTGTAGAGGACAAACACCCTTAATATCAATATAAGCTAATTTCAGACTAAATAAGAAGCAAAACAACACCCAATTCTTTATCCACCTAAATCAGAGTCTGTCATGACAGCGAAGTGATAAACCTGGGAATCAAATTTGTCATGATACAACTTCAGTTCTAGTATTGACTGAAGAAGACAGATCAAAAACTTGAAGAAAACTTCTATTTAAAGAAAACTGAGTAAGCCACCACCAACCCCTAAAAATGTAAAAATAAATCTCTCCAGATACCAGTGCACTGGCAAATCAAGTGAATGCCTTTATTATTATTATTATTATTGTTGTTGTTGTTGTTGTTGTTGTTAAAAACTTGTTGTACATGGAGGGTGGAAATCGTTTGATCCTTTGGAGACCTCGCCTGTGGCACAAGAGTCTGTGCTAAGCACAGCAGTGCTGTTTGAGTCCCCAGATCTTACAGGTCCCACTAAACAACAGAGGCCACCCAGAACTTCTACCCAGAGCTATCTGTTCTGCTACAGATTTCCTGTGTGACTCCAGAAGCTTCACCAAGACATAGGCTGAAGCACTTGGGCAATTTCCCTAAGTGTCTTTGGGGATCCACAAAATCCTCACCCAGCTGTTTTGGTGGCTCCAGCTCCTAACCTTTATCCAGAGCCATTTACATGCAAGAGGGTTGCTCCCAAAGAGAGCTGTGATGACCATCTGGATCTGTGCACATTCTTCTGCATCAGGCAAGACATCAATCCATAGCACATATGCCTGCTGGTGAAGTCCTTCTGTCTTCTCTCAGGCTCCTCATTCCTTAGGTCAATAAAAACATCAGAGCTAAGAGTCTTGGCCATACAGAGCAGCTCTAAGGACCAACAGGCTGCGGAGGAGGGAATGCCATTATTCTAACACATCAACACAAGTAGCAAAAAAAGAAGAATACTACTTGCAAGTCAAGTCTGAAGCAGATTTCACTCCAACACAGTCATCTGTTACAGCCACTTTTCTCATTCATTCTCATGTGAAAAGCTGCTGGTGAGGACAGATTTTCCTGGAAAGCCAAGTCGCAGAACTTCTAAAGTCAAGCCAATGATACCTCATATACCTCAATGGCCTCACTCTCTCTAGCAGCTCTTCAAACACACAACCAAGCTTCTAAATGTTCCACTTGGACAGTTTGTTCCTCCAGCGCTCCGCCAACCATTTCCATTCAAATATTTCAGGAAAAGGGGATCATGTGCCCTCAAGTGTCCCTATCCAACCACATTCATGGGGCATGAGTCAGCACTTAAACAGCTTGAAGATGCATTCCTTGAAAACATACACCTAGTGCAAATATGTATTTCTCAAGTTGCAGCTTTTAATTCAAGTTATGCACCTACAATGAGGTTTGTACCTAGTATTTATTTTCTCCCCTGTAATTCAGCATTAATTCACATACAGAATTGTTCAGGGATACCTACTTCAGGCCAAGTCACTACACAAAAACAAAGATCTGTGGAGACTAAATTTATTTTTTGACAAAATTATTCTAAATGCAAGATTAAACATTAATTAAGAACACATCAAGCAGGATATTTTGGTATTGCCTCTTCTCAAAGGAAACATCTGGATTTCAGACTAGTAAGTAGCACTACCTGAGTGCTCTTCAGTGACCTGCACTTCCTCCTTTACTCTAAAAAACTGCTTGTCTTATTCAAAGCTGCTGAATCAAGGGACAAATCTTCAGGTTCCTGCCCAGGGAGGTTTTCAGTCAAGATCTACTTGAGGAAATTCACTCTGTTCTACTAGTGCAAAGCCTATCTGCTACTCCCCAAGGAATCTGTACAACAAAATCCCCATTAACTGCATGTGTCAATGCTCACAGGTACTAAAATTCACTTAGCAGTTCTCTGCTGTTAGTAGCTACAGTCTACTTAAGCCAATCTGAAATTTTATTTTTACATGGTACTTCAGTAGGTGCAAAGTTCTCACCAATTGTGCATTTTGGTCCCCCAAAATCCTTATGATTGCAACCCTCAGCATACACGTTTATGAGTTAAGTTTCCCATCTTTAAGAAGGCAAGGAAAACAAAACCCTGGAATGATACAAACCACTTTCTAGCAGAAATGTGCTGTGACAACTGGTCCTGCCCTGCAGTGCAGTCCGTCTGTGGGCCAAGCAGGGCAATGCCTGCCAGTAACAGTAGCGCTGTCCTGGCTTGGCACCCTCCCCACCAGCACTGCTCCTGATTTCATCCAGGCTCCATGTGAGACCTGCAGCCCAGGGACATGTCCCTGTGCAGTTTTTTCACGTCAGCAGATCTCAGATTGTGAAATGGCTGTTTGGCCAAGCTTTGCAGAATGACGTGACAGCACAAGGAATTCTGTGTGCCTGGCAGAGCACGAGGGGTTTGGGGTATGAAGATGTCAGCTACGATAAAATACCACTCAGGGCAGGGGAAGCCAAACTTGGCAAGTCCATGTTTCTGCTACCTGACTCAGGCAGACTGTCCCATTAGCTGTGTTTGGCTGTCTCAAGGGCACCCAGGGGGAAAGTACCATCCTTGGAAGGGAGTAACATTTAGGAAGGCAAAGGAAGAGAGCCAGACTGAGGGCAGAGTTCCCAGGCAGGCCTTGGTACTCTATGCCTCTGGTTTAGGTGACCAAACTCTGCATGAGAGGACGGACAGTCTACAGCATTGCTATTTCTACGTGCTGTGAGCACTAGGACTCTGCAGATAGGTATTTTATACCACACACTCCTGGCCCAACTGGTTAACAAACTCTGCAAGAAAAGAGATGTAAGACCCTGCAGATGCTTGAAATCATGCCAGAAGGGAACATATCTACAGTTTCAAAGGCTTGCATTTGGGGGCGAGGAAGACACTTGTTTGGATAGACCATCTAAACTGAAGAAAATTTCCAAAAATAACAATCCAGAAGTTTTAAACACAAGGTATTTGTGGAGAGCAAAACAGGGTTTGGGGAGGACAATTTTGTGGGTCTGGGGGTTTGGAGGATTTGGTTTGCCTGTCTGGTTTTGTTGTTGCTTGGTTGGGCTTTTCTCATTCTATTTCCTAGTTACTGTTGTGGGGTTTTTTTGAACACAGAACTGCAAGGCTTTCTACAATATATAAACAACCTAAAACCTACTTATCATTGATTTTTTTTTTTTAATTATGTTATCAATAATTAGAAAACCTTGTTTTCTGGCTTATGTGTTAAACGATTACAGTAGTACTCCTCAAGGTATTTCCAATATTTAAATTTAAATAAACTATAATAAAGACCAATTTAAAAGAATAATCAATTTGTTCTCGATTTCCAAGCATTTACATTTAGGTGCTAGGAGTGGACAAGATAACTGACCAGTCAGAGAAACTTAGATTGCCTTCATGGCTTAACTCTGGATTTTCCCCAGTTCCAGCAGAAGGTTCCCACCCGCTCCAGTGTGACCCCAGGGATGCTCCTGACAAGGGAGCAGCAGCACTGGCTGCACAGAACAGTTATTTTTACAGCACAGCCCCAGGACAGTCACACTGGCACAACGAACAGGCTGCAGCAGGCAAATGAGGACAAGTAGTCCAGGCAAGGGAAAAATTTCTTCAGTGAGCGCTGTACCCAAGCTACATTTCCTCAAGTGGCACCCACAAGCTGCAATAATATTGTCAGCTTAAGGTTTGTGCTGAATTGAAAGGGACAGTCCTGTCATATCTCAGTCCTTGGACAGTCTGTCTCCCCTGCCCCATGCCAACTCTCACATTGAGCAGGCTAGGGAGCTTAAGCAGCCAAAATAAGCCAAGCCAAAACATAGAATGAAACCCCCACTCATTTTCAAAACCTCACTCTATGTCACTCAAGCTCTTGTCTCAACATAATAGGAGGGATGGGAACAAACATCCAAGGACACACATGGTAGAGTTATCTTCTTCACCACTCTACAGACTTATCAGCACTGCCTCCATCCTCATGATCTGCTCTTGTTTCCATGCTTTCACTACAGGCACAGGTGAGAGGGGAAGGTGGGTCTATCTGCTCCCCTCCATAACAGAATAGCTGGTGAAACAAATCTTTCCCTTCAAACCTGGAATATTCAACACTAAACACCAGCTCAGTCAGATGGCATTTCCTCTCAACTCCATCAATAAGTATCACAAACCAGCCCTCTCCACAGTGTACTCATGTACTAAGAGCTAAAAAATATAGGGCCCTAATTTATCTGGGCACTTAAGCATAGGCCTAAGCTTACATCCATTTCTCTGTCACAGAAGATAACATACAGTAAAAAAAGGAAAGGCTTCAAGGTTATTTTATACAGACCACAAATCCCAAGTAAGGCACAGTCATTGTCAGATGCAGCTGATCAGTCAATGACATTCATTTTTTTCTTATATTCACAATTTCACAATTGACTTCTTCAGGAATTATACATAACCTTCATGATAAGCCCATGCTTCATCAGTACTTAAATAAAAGAGGCTTATGTATGTAAAATTTACACTGCAGTGGCTGAACCCCAACCAAAGAAAGTTTCCTACAGTAAGCTGAACAAAGTTAAACCTTGGAAACTCTCCTCTTCCCTTATAAATGTTAGTTATAGGAATTTAGGTCTACTGAAACAGACTATTATGTAATTCTCTTAATCCTGCAGTGCCTTAAAATATCTTACTGCACTATCGCATCAAGTGCAGGCACACAATGGGCATCAGATGTTTGTCCTGTGAATAAAATAGGAATAGAATAATATTCTTTTATTATCAATTACATGTTTTATAGTCTGTCTTCTGTTGAGACGAGCTGGTTTTTATTCTGAAGTGTAGAAAAATAAAAGGATTTGTGATTTGTTGAATTTTCTTTTTCTTCTTAAAGACAGTAAACTAGAAAACTTATGCATTTCCAAAGAACTATATTCTATAGTTATATGAGATACATGTCTACACAAGTATGCTTGAGTAATTACAAGGTTCAGGTGAGGAATACTGAAGAAACACACAGTAAGTTTTGGTCACCTTTTATTTAATTACCACAGGCTCTCCTGCAGCTTAGGAGGTTTTTGCATTTAAACAAAAAGAACATTCGTGATCCTTATCAAATGTAGCTGTATGGGAAGGCTGCTTGCAAATCATAATTTTTTTCAAAGGAGCAAGCAAACTTTGTTGGGTTTAGTTGAATATGCATCCCATCACAATTCCTTGCATTGCTCTAATACCACATTAAGATTACCTTGCCCCTCTTATTAAGAATTGTTATCAAGATCATAAATACATCATATGCATATAGAAGAGTACTTCAAACAACAAAAGCTGCTTTATGCATAGAGTAACTACAGGGTTTAATTAGGAAGACAACAGGGTTGGGTTTTTTTAGTCAGATATTTCTTGGACTCTATCTCTTATTCTGTAGTCAGTGCTGGTGATTCCTGCAGCTTCAGAGAGGCTTCAGATCAAAGTGATCTTGGCAGTGGCCAAGGAGCTCCTGACTCCCAGTGGGGAACTCAGAAATATTAATGAATCCTGAATGGAGCAGAAATGGCAATGTCAGAGGGAGAGGGGAGCAGGCTGCAAGAGCAGGGGCTCACTCTGAGCAGTGTTCAGGCTGCTCATGAGCAAGCACAGACCTGTTGGAGTGTCTGTGGCTACACAGCTGAGCCTCCCTTCACACTTCAGTGGGTCTGACTGGCTTCTGTGACTTGGGAAACTATGAAGCTTCTTCACTGGAAAACCTCAGCACAGACAAGAGAAGCAGAAATATAATCCTTGTTTCTATATTAATGTTTCTATATTCATCATATATGATTATGAAGAAAGTTTAGTCTGCTATTACTTTGCACAGAAGTCAGGGGTCACTCTCTGGAGTCACTCTGCCACACAGGTGTCAGAGACGCCACAGTGTCTTCTAGATCATTATGGGGTCAGTATGTTCCACACACCTCTAAAGGGTTGAATCCTACAGCAAAGATCTATTTTAGCTTCTGCAAAGGCAATCATAAAAAATCTGACTATTATTACGATTTTCAGTATTCTTGCAATTTTATATTTTGAAAAGATGTTATAATGGTTATTCTCCACACAAGTTCAGGAACAAAACAAAACCAGGTCCTTCAAGGTGAGGCTTGCTGCACCAGGCAAACCCAAATGCTCCACCACCCACAGAAAACATAGCCATGAGATTTTACAGCCATGTGATTCAATTCTTTCATTTTAGATTGTGTGTTAAGATTTCACCTATTTAGAATTTATTGCTACTGTTTTTTAGATTAATAGAGTTGTTAGTCGTGCATGTATTGGACTATATCCTTACTAACAGGACAAAGACCATTTACTTTTGCCTACCTCTGTCTCAGACTGAAAACTCAGAACCCATTTTCCACTGTAGACTACTCATTTAGTTTCCATTGTAACCACAATCCAAACAAAATTGTATCTATTTTTTAGAACTCAAATGTTGTGATTTAAGTTTTTATACATGTTGAAACACCTCAAAAATTAATTACTGAAATTTCTCATTAATTTTTTAGGGATGCTGTCAACAACAAATTCTATGTAGCAGCAACATTAAGAACAAAATTCCAAGGCCTGTAGATTATATCAAATTTAAGGAAGATAAAATAATGACTGACAACACAAGCATTAAACAACTTCAATCATTTAAGTGATTCCTCTAACAGATGGCAAAAGCACTTCTGAGCACACAATTGAAAAATAATTGGCCTGGAAGCAGGCAAGTAAGACAAGAAAAGTGTACTAAATGCCACAATTACTCAGCACAGTGATTAGAAAACAGATTTGGGGGCTTAGCAAGGAAATCACTGAAGCTATTGGCACAAAGGAAAGCAGTAAGACAAAAGCATTCATTAGTAGTATCAGATACCAGGCAGGTTATCCTACCAGCATGCAAAACATGAGGTGTTCTCCAGCTGGCACCTATCATTCCCTGGTCCACAAGAAACAAAACAGATTTTTGTGTAACTGGAGTTACTTTTTCTTCCTTCTTTCTTTCCTGAAATAAACGGTCTTTTTGACTCCCACCCCAGATCTCACCAGCACATAGTTTTTTTGTGAGCATGTAAGCCATGAACCCATTTTCCTTTGGTCAGTTTGCAGTCACCCAAGCACCAGGGCTACCACAAAGCAGATGCTGTTGCAAGGTCAAAAAAAGAGTGACCAGGGCTGAGGAGGAGCATTAATATCACTCAATAACTTTGCATTGTTTTTGTTCAAGGTTGATTTCATTTCTTAAAGGGGATTTCTATTAAAAGTAGCATTTCCCATTATATAGCCCAGCACTTTCCTCTCCTAAATGTGATTTAAATCTACAACACAAAATGAATGTTGATATAGATACACAGCATTACAAAATGACAATTTGAATTACTAATCTGAAAGACTTCTCAGCCCCACCATCAACCAGTCAATCCAAGTGCCACAGCAGCTGGGTAATGCAGCCAAGGAACATAAGGCAGGCAGCCAGCACTCATCTTTTCTGGCAGAGAAGAAAACCTTATGTAAATATGCCTGACAGATAATGGCTGGGAAAGCCAAAGAAAAGCTTTTATAATAATATGTAATATTTCCATATTTTCTTGGAAATGTTGATCTTATGGCTTCACCATGATAGCAGTTACCTGCTCACATAGAACACAATTTTTACAATTTTTCTTACAGACAAGAGGCACTTTAAATTCTCTGTCCTGAAGACCATAAAATTAGTCATTATATAAAATTAATTGTATAAAGAAAATTAATTTTGTAGAGTACATGCCATACTTCAGCAAAAATAATTTGGATTCTTTAGCAAAGAAACATTTCAAAACCTATATTGCTGGATACTTCTTGAAAGCTCTTGGATTATGGACTTCTTGCAGAATCTTTACAGTATTTATGCATAAATTGGGTCCCAGAAGAATGTACTTGCTTGATGTGTATCTGTACTAAACTCCCATTGAAACATTTGGAAAGCTAAATAAGGAAGACAAGCTAATGGCACCTCTTGGGCTTCCAGGTTTGATTCCAACTGTGGCATCCTTCAGGGAGCTCTTAAAAAGTGATGGAAACCTCACAGCAGTCTGCAGCAAAATTTGGCACACACAGCTTAGGGAATAGAAGTCTTCAGGAAAAATACTTGGGTTTTTTGCCCACACTGTTATGAGATACCTTCAAGTAAAAGATAAATGCTATTGACAGGCAATGCTTGTTCAAAGCAGTTTTCTTCAAAGCTGGAGTAATCTTTTAGCAACTCTCTGAACAAGATGGTGCATAATCGCCATTTCAGCCATGCAGTGAAGTACAGTGAAGTACAGCAGTACAAATACCTGTTGCACATGCAGAGACATAGGCTGGGATTGTGTTCTTCTTCTTCCCCCCAACACTCCAATAAGTATTTCACCCTCAGCTGGAAATGCAGTGTTTACCCCAGGATAGAGGATCTACCACACATCCTCACTGTAAAACACCACACCATAGTAACAAAGGGCACTGCAGGAAAGTCATCCTGGTGTCCCCCCAGCACAGAATGACCTCTGCCATGCACAGAGCATAAACCCACTTCCACATGAAGAACAGCAGCAGTGAACAAGCTCAGTAGCAAGGTCTCAGAACTAATTCCACAGCCCTGCAAGCCAAACTGGTTTAACAGAACCCAAACTGTTACATGCAAAATTGCAAAAAGTTTTCCACTGCTATGAATTAGTGAAAGCAGAAAGCCCATCAGAAGTAAGCTTGCAACCAGGATTCAAATCCCACACTCCATGAGCCATAAACCAGCAGTTGTCTGCGACTACACTTTTAAATGGTGCCTTCAATACATATCATTTGAACATCTGATTTTCCAAGTAAGGAAGTATCTAGAGGCACCTCCTTCTAATTTGGGAATACAAATTAGATCTAAGTACAAGAAAATAAAAGTAAAGATACATTTTTTGTAGCTTCTTCAAAAGAGTTTGAGGGAGTAAAAAATCAGTTGTTAAGGATTTAGCAGAGAGATCGTATTTCTCTAGTCACAAAGTCAGGCAAGCCTAATTCATATACACAAAAATCTTACTTGATTTCCTTTATTTTCTGTAGTTCAGAGTGAAAATAACTCACACTGTGGATAAGAAATGCATTATAAGACTTTACATACATACCACAGAGAAATGTACATGACTAATGACCATTTAAGACCCCAACAGGACTGAATAACTGTAACCATCTGAATGTATCGCTGATCTGTATACAGACACCATTATCGGCTGGATCAAAGAGTCTTGTGGCTGCCTCGAGTACCCTATATATATACACAGTTCCTAAATAACTGTAAGTTTTTAAGTAATATTTTCACGAATTACTTCAGCTTTATCAAAACAGCGGGAGGGGAAAAAGGCAAAAAAAATCAGCCAGTTGAAGCTATGAAACTAGAATAAAAATTTCCTTTTGGTCCCTGCTTAGCATCAAAATAGTCCTAGAACGTTTTCATTCAAGAATTGCAATAAGAAGTGGAAAAAACCCCAAACCAGAAATCATTAAAGAACTCATTTTAAAGGCAGATATTCAATAATGCTCTAAGTTCTACTCTCTCATGTATAATTTTTTTAGAGAAAGAAAAATAGCTGCAAAACTGGAGGAAAAAGTCACTGAATAAAGTATCATAATTTAAAGTAACTATATTAAAACCAGCAAAGTACTGAGGCTTCCCAACCACGGAAGTGGAGTAGAAAGAAGGATTTGAAGGTAATAAAAATGAAATTGCAGCATCCTCATTCTCCTTGCACAAAGCTTGACTCATACTGAACGACCAGTTACTGGGTCTTGTGACACAGTCCCAGTGAAGCCATACAGCCAAAGCATTGTAAATACTGTATTAGACTTGAGAAAAGGAAAAATCTGCAAAATGACAGGGCTGTTACATCCAGATTCCTCTATGCTACAGCATATAGCTTCCTTCTCAGCGTGACTAAAGTGCAAAATTTCCTTTTTGTTTTAAGTGGTTCAAGGTCTATGAGAAGCCACTTTGTCCCTTACCAGAGCTTCAGGTACTATACAAGCAACTAAAGCTTAATCATAGACTCTTTTTGTCTCTTCTAAATTGCAGGAAATAATGAGAACCTGCTTAGCAGTGTATCGAGGCAGAACAGAAAGTGATCCAGAGTACTGTTAGTTTATCAACTATCAGTTGGTCCATAGGAAGGAAATTAAATATTTTTCCTTTCAATTAAACAAGTAGTCAATGATGTGGCAAAGTGTGAAGGTTTCTGCTTGGTTTGAGTTTGTTTTGAATGTAATTGATCTTCAAAGTACCTGCACTCATGGACTCTCCAGAGTGCTTTGTAGTTTTTCACACAAGCTTCCATCTTTGGCAGCCCTTCCTTTCATAAATGGCAATTCTGTATAATGAAACTGTGCTTTTTCAATTAAAAATTTCAATGAGCATTTAATAGAAAGAATTTAATTACAGAACTGAAGTTTCAAGAGACTATCTCTATTACACAAAATCATGGTAACTAATGCTTATTGCTAAGTATTATTATTTATAACTTAAGTCAACCAACACATTTATTAGAAACTGTACCACAGTTTAAGCATTTAATAACATTGTGGTTAAGAGTGAAGCACTGGAAGATCAAAATGAATGCTAGAATCTAATGTATTTTTATTAAATTGCAGCTCATAATCTTTGTATTAATTTTGTCATTCTTTCTGTTAAGAACTGTTTAAAACATCAGCTGCAGCTGTCTTCTTTCAATCATAAGCTTGAGCACAATGGAAGTTCTCCTTCAATGTCACTCAAAATCAATAGCAGGAAAAAAAAGTATAAATAAGATGTAGAGGGGTTCAGAACTCCGTGCTACAATTTCTAATTAATATAATTTTCATCAACTCTGCTGTAAAATTCAGTGATCAGAAGAATGTTTTTATGTGTTCCATCTCCAAGGTACATGTGCCTGTTGCTCACGTAAGCAACTGTTTACTTTACCATTACATAAGCAGCCGCTTAATTAGAAGCTTCTGGATTTGGATGTTCTGAGGCCTTTTTCAAAGTTGGGCAGTTATTCCTCAATAATTAAGAGGCAGGAATTGATCGCTCTCTATTCCACTTCTTATCTGAAGGAACTTGCTGATGTGGTTACTCTGCATTTTGCTTCCTATCATTGATTAACTTTTGAAGTCTAAAATTTTAAAACTATCCATAATGAAATCTGAGAAAGTTTGTCTTTGGCTTTTTCTCCTTTTAAGTTTTTCAATATGTCTCTTTTTTCCCAGAAAAGGAATTCTATCATTTCCAGCTCTCCCTTTAAATGCACTGGGAGATGACAGAGGAAGACGTCTCCAG
The DNA here is from genome assembly GCF_009650955.1 of Corvus moneduloides. Lineage (NCBI taxonomy): Eukaryota > Metazoa > Chordata > Aves > Passeriformes > Corvidae > Corvus > Corvus moneduloides. Next base: position 12,845,627 of record NC_045490.1, read on the forward strand.
GGACTCATCCCTATCAGAATAACTTACTATGTCAGAATGCTTTGAAGCAGGATGGAAAGTTATTTTCAAAACTTAATTTTCCTTATTTTACAGCAAACTGTCCTGTACCACAGGACAGCTGTCAGTCCTTTGTAGGAAATGTTACAGGACAAAATGTTTGACCTTCACTTATAACATTTCATTATGTTATTGTATAATTGCAATAATAATAATATTGTAAAATTATAATTGTAAAAATAATAATATTTCATTTATAACTTACTTTACAGAGAAATAAGAGCCAGATCTGGGACACGAAACTACGTAATGCTGATATCCTACAAGGATAATATTCCCTAAACCCCTGGAAGCTCCTGTTTCCAACTGATTTTTGTGTATTTTCAACACTTTTGACCTTGGGGGGGGGAAAAAAAATCAAGACATTGATACTTGTCAAACCTCAGCTTAACTGACCCATTTGAATTTTAATGAGGAAGAGCATGCCTTAGAGGGGAAAGACATCAAAAATCTATGTAGGCATGTGGCCACAAAGCCTCCTGGAAAAAATACAGTCAGAGAACTCAACCAGAGCTGTTTGCTCCTCAGTGAGTTCTACTTAGAATTAAAAAACTCAGTGTTAAACTCCCTAATGCCAGAACACTTTTAGGCTCCTCCTTTTAATCAGCTTCTTGAAGCAGAAATAGAGCCTTAGAAAAAGTTAACACTTGTCAGTGCTTTCCCCTTCCTGTGTGCTCCCGCTTCATGAGAAACCTTTGATTAATGTTTCAGTGCTACTTCCCACCTTGCCCCCAAAAGCAACCTGTGCGCCTTTTCTCTGGCAACACAACTCACAGTCAAAGGTCAAACCAGACTGAAAGCTCTGCAATGGAGATTTGGCATCAGTTCTAATTTAGTTATAGTGAATAGTGAAAATACATGGAAATAATCGATGTATATCTGCAATACTCCACTAATACATGGTTGATATGGTTGAGTGTATCAATCAATACATAGAACAAAGTTAAATTGACATTAAAAAAACAAAATCAGTTTTTCTTCAAAATTATAACATGAAAACCAACTACAAACCTAGGAAAATAAGTGGTTTGCACCAATTTGCTCTGTGTGAAAAACTCCTGGATTTTTCTCTGATTTATACTTGCAGCAGGGATTACTACAACATATACGGTCAAAGCAACATAGATGATTTATTCATAATAAAAATATTGAGAAAAGTGAGTGTATTTTGCCTGGATAGTTCAAATAGCAATAGTCAAAAGTCAGTATTTCAAAGTTGCTAAATCCGATTTTGAGTTAACATTTAACATCTGGAATATATTTTAGCCATGGATAAATTGTGAACTTCTGAAGGGTAAGGCCATGAAATGTTTCTTCCTCCCCAAAATATAAACTTTCAAATGTCTAATAAGAAAAATCAACCTGTGTGGTGATGCAAGGTTTTTATTGTATTTTCATATGACTTCTGTACCCCAGTGGTTCATCCCTACCTTCCCCACTCCTAGTCCCAGTTGGTTTGCCCCAGACCCAAGCCGCTCCCCCGGTGCTCCCTATATGGTTGTTCTCCTCCCCTTGATCTGGCTCTTTCCTTATCAATCACCCAAACCCCTCCTGTTGTTCCCGAAGGTTCGGTGTCCATCACCTGAGCCCTCCCTAATTACCCTTATATGGTCCCTGTCAGTCCCCCGAGATCCTGCCCCCTCCGATACCTCCCCTCTTCGAAATCCCCTAAACCTCGACGCGCCATTGGGGCATGTGACCCCTTTCCCTCCACCCACCAAGACCATTGGACCAGATGTGAGTCCATCCCTCCAGCATCCCTCCCTCCTAATCCGCTTATTGGTCCCTGGTTGGTTTACTCCCCTTGTTCAACCCTCCTTTGTAAGGCATGGTCACGTTGCAACTGAGGCTTGTCCTCTGTGGATACCCTTCAATAAAGTTGGATTACCTCCCGCGGCAAGCCCCTCGCTACTTTTTATCTCTCCCTTCGTGGAGGGCTGCTGGCTGCTACAGTGTCTGGAGCCGGTGCTCCGCAGGGTAGAGCAGAGGCTTCAGAGGAGCAACTTTAAAGCTCTGTGCCTCCGGCTGCTCCCCACTCCTGCCGCACACTGCTGGAGCTAGCCTGGGCAGTGGACAGTAGCGGTCAATGTGACAAACCTGATTTGAACCAAAAAAAATTTGCATGCAGATTACCACTCTTCCCTGTGGACTCTCCTTGACCTTAGGTTTGCCACAATCATCTTCAGAGAATAAATGTAATCGGGTGTTCTGTTGCCTAGAATACACCTGGCAAAACTGTGCATAAAAGCTGCAGGGCTTTGTTTTAAGAGGTGACACCAGCTCATCTCAAGGGCATTGCACCTAGCTGTAAAAGCAAGTTTAAATAATACTTTCATAGAAGAACTCAGAAACTTAGTCATAAAATGTTCAGTAGTGTGTTTGTTGATAGGATTATTGTAAGAGGTTAAATACTGTCAACATGCAGAAGTGAATGAGTATTTTCATATCATTAAGTGGAAGAAGACAAATAATCCATCACACCACACACAAACATTGCATTCAGAAAAAATATTCAGCAAAATGTTTAATTAGGGAATAAACTACAAATGCCTGAATTATTTGTTTAGTTTGTGACCTTTCAAGCATCACTTGTTCATTACCATACTACTCTCCAAACTGAGACTAAGCAAATACCAACTGCTCCAAAACTTTTAAAACATTACATGTATTATTAAACCTTCCAGTGTTAGGGAACTGACAAAGCTAAATGTTTTTATTTGGAGAGAACATTATAGCAATAAAAATTGCTATAAAAGTCAAGTTTGGGGAAGAGTTAGATGCATGAGTAGTTTAGCAAACTTACTAAAGAAACTACTATACCTTCACAGTTTAAGAATTCTGTGCCCTACACAGCGCCTGAATGCCACACTATTTGCTTTCATGTTTCCATCTGTCGTGGTTTGACACTGGCCCAACACCAGGCACCCATGAGAGTTGCCCACTCACCCTCCCCTGCCACAGCTGGGCAGAGGAGAGGAAAAAATTAATGGAGGGTTCATGAGTTGAGATAAGGACCGGGAGAAAACACTCCATGGGCAAAACAGGCTTGGCTTAGAGGTACAAAGTGAATTTTTTGCTAACAAAATCAAAGGAGGATAATGAGAAGTAAAATAAGCCCTTAAAAACACCTTTCTTCCCCCAGCTCCTCCCTCCTTCCCACTGAAAGTGCAGGGAGACTGGGCATGGGGGTTTGGTCAGTTCGTTGCCCGAGGTTTTCTTCCGCTGCTCTGGGAGAGAGTCCCAGAGTCTCAGGAGTCCTTCCCCTGCTACACCGTGGGGTCCCTTTGTTACAAACGGAGCCTGGACTTTTTTGGGTGGAGTAAAAGTCTGCTCATTTATTTAAAAAGAAAAACCAGAAGCGGAGACTCGAGATAAGCCCGAGTCCCACTTGGCAACCCAGAAAAAAACAACAGTGTGACGCACAGGGTGTTCCTTCAGACTCAGGTTCCTCAGGAAGACCCCCAGCCGGTGAGGGGCTGAGCTCCGGGGCCGTTTTACAGTCTCTCTGATGTTATGATTGGTGGAGCTCCAATCCTCCCTCTGATGGCTTGTTGCTAGGGTCCTCATTGGTGTTCAGCTCTGTCAGTCTCTGGGGCGTCGAGTGATTGGTTTGCCCCCTAACCAATAATTCCTCAAGATGTTTACATCATAAATTATTAAGTCATCTTAAGAACATACCAGAATGTTCCCCTTTTCTATAGACCCATTACTCTCCCCCATTGGTGTCACCATCTAGCGATCACGTAGCAACATTACACCCGTACAGTCGCAATAATAATCAACTTATTAACTGTATATAACAAGTAAATATTAACTTCTTTTTACCCAAAAAAAACTTTTAACCATTTATTACACCTTCCCACAGGAGACAGTTCTCCCTAAACTTCTCCAGCATGGTTCCAATCTTACGAGCAGCAGTCCTCCCAAAACTGCTGCAACCTGAGACCCTCCCACAGGCACACAGTGCAAAACTGCTGCGCCATGGCTCTCTCTTTCCACAGGGTGCAGTCCTCCAAGGATAGGCTGCTCCAGCCTGGAAGCAGGGCCCTCTCTCTCCACTGGGTCTTCCACTGGATCACAGCCTCCTCCAGGCACCCACCCACTCCGGCACGGGCACCTCCCCCACGGGCTGTGGGTGGATCTCTGCATCCCCCGTGGATCCCCATGGGCTGCAGGGGCACAGCTGCTTCACCATGGTCATCGCTACGGCCTGCAGAGGCATCTTGGCTCTGGAGCCTGGAGCCCCTCCTGCCCCTCCCTCTTCACTGATCTTGGTGTGTCCATGTTGTCTCCCTCACATGTTCTCACCTCCTCCTCTTCTCTGGCTGGAATTAAAACTGCCCCCACTTTGTCTTGAGTTTTGTCTTAAACATGGTATCAAAGAGGTGTTACCAACAGCTCTCATTGGCCCAGCTTTGGCCAGCAGCATGTCCATCTTCAGAGCCATCAGGGATTGGCTCTGCTCCAAGCAGCTTCTCACAGAAGCCACCTCTGTGGCCCCCCCCACTACCAAAAACCCGGCCCTGCAAAACCAACATAGCATCTGACACTGTTCTGATGTTTTTTTGTCTTTTCATGCTTTTTCAGGCTATCACCATATTTGACCAGATTCCAAACAAAGTTGCTAAAAACATGGACAGAAATTTAGGAACACCCAGCATACAATATTTACTCAAAACAGCCTTCGTTATTTAGATTCTCAAATGAATCATTAATGCCTCTGTTTAGTTTAACCAATCCTGAAACCAACAAAAGGCTCAATTCAGCTCTTAAAAAGCTACTGACCACAATATTGGTACTAGTTTAAACTAAGACAAACAGAACACAGATCGGAATCAGACTGTAGCAGAGGACAGTCTTTAAAATAATACAGCTCTTGCCCACAACTAGGTATCATTGCTATTCTTTTATCTTTCATTTCCTTCTGCTGGTAACAAATCCCTGTAAGGAAACTTGGCTGCACTTAATTTTGTACTATTTATAAGCAGATGATTGATTTGCTTCTACATGCTCTGTTACTCAACAGCCACACCTACACTGAGATCCTCTAATATGCTCATGAATTAGTCATTACTCACACACCTTTCTTCAAGAACAAAAAGGTAACTGCCAGCACAGGAGGGTTAGATCCACACTGAACAAGCCACAAAGCACACTTCCTAAGAATTGCAAATTGCCCTATAGCAGTTGAGGATCAAATAAAATTTAACAGTTTTATTTATAAAATTTGATTACACCAGTACCATGGGTTTTTTATGCTATTCCCCAGTCTTGAATCCACTGAAAAATATTCCTTAGGCTCAAATACAAGCTTCAAATCATACAGCCATAAAAACAGGCAATATTTGTAATACAGGATAAAACCAAATTGCCTTTAAAAATCCCACAGCATTTTCCACAGAAATGAAACTGTTAGCTCTAATGTACTGGCCACAATCCACTCTGGGTAATTATGTTCTCTTACCTGAATTTCCCTTACAGTTATTCAATTTCACCACCTGTCCTAAAACACTGTGAACAGTTAAGTGAATTCTGTTCCTGGTGCTAGAAAACTGATATAAAGCTTTCTGTTTCAGCCAAATTTCATAGGAAGAAAAAAACCGTCCCTATACACACGTACCTACGTATATGTGTGTGTACATTTATAAATGTGTGTGTTTTGCTGACCTCAAAGCAGTCATCTACAATTTTTCTCAGATTCCACAGGCTTCCTTAAAATGTATATCTGTCACCCTGCCAAAAGAAAGAGGAAAGACTTTATGTCAGATCCATCAGCCAGATTGTCTTAAAGGCAGGAAATCATGGTATCAATCTCAGGTCTCCAAGGCCATCAGATATGATCCATTGTCCAGCAGCCTGTTTTGGAAAAAGGAGTCTGAAATTGGGAGATTTCCAGTTTTTGCAACAAGTGGAAGACTTGAGATTAGGGAAATAACTTCAGTAAAGTTGAAATGCCATCGTAGGAAATGGACTTGCATTCACTAACTTCACTGAACGTCTGGGAAGCACTTTCAATTCAAAATGACTGTGTTTACAAAGCATAGCTGGAGCTTGTGGGGCTGCCAGGGCAGCTGCCTTCTGTACTTCCTGGTCACCAAGGTATTTGGAAGAAGTTGGGTTCCCCCCCCCCCATCCCCCCACTCCCTGCCATGTGTACACACAGCCAAACAGACGCTGATTCAATCCTGCTGATCAGATAGCCCAGTTTTTTACAAATTCTCATTACTAATCAGCACAATCAGGATTTGGTCTCATTAGGCTGCAGCATTTCATCCCAAAGCTGTCTGCTGATTAACTGTGTATGTCAAACAAGGTGAGGTTTCTAAGGAAACACTGTAATTTCTATTAAATCAGTTGATGCAATTAAAAAATAGTCATGCTTCTGAGAATATAAACCCATCAAGTTCACTCATTCTTAAGTACAGATTGTAATGTTTCTGTATCCTATTTTAACCTGGAATCTCTAAGGAAAAAGTGGTGTAAGGAGCTGGGTCAATTTTGCTATTACACTAGGGCTGTCATCCAAATTGCTCATTCAAAAATACTGTCACATCCCTCGCAGGTATCCTTATTGCCTATGGGCATTCCAGGCTTTTGAGATGGCCTTGCCTCTCTAGAACGCAAGTAGAGGCGCCCAAGAGCCAAGCTGAAAATTACAGCCTGCAGCTAGGGAACAAAATATGGGAGGATTACTCTGGCCATACCTAGCTGGAGAGGCAGTTATTAAATTTGCAGAGAAATTAAATTTGTAGAGAAAATCCAGACTAGAGTTCAGATTTGAAATCTGATGGTGGAGAGCTGATCAACAGGTTCAGGCCTGAACAGATACCTGTGGCTTATTTGTAGATCAAAATCAGTACTGAAGGATACTGCTCCCCATCTGAAGTTACATGTGTATACTTTTATTCCAAACTTTCCAATTTAAAAGTCCAAGATAATAACACGTAAAAATATTCAGCATTCATAAGAATATAAGAGAAGTTATAATTTTCCTTCTCTGCAAGAAAATCATGACTCCATGATCCCTCATATATACCACAACAATAAATAAGTTATAAAACAGATGTTTTACTTTTTGTAAAGTTATTAATAAACAATCATATTCATTATGGACACAAGCACCTCTTTTAATCTAAACAATATCTAGTCCATGAATGTGCATATATGACACATACACATTTTACCCTGTTAGCTTTCAAGCCATTTCCTAAAATTTCATAAAAAACTGAATTAAACTTTAATAAAGCCCAACTTACTTTAGCATTGCTACCAAAAAAAAAAAAAATCTAGACTTTTACGATCTGTAAGACAGAAGGATTTGAAAATAAATGGAAGCATTGCAGAAAGATTAAAATGAACAACAGTAAGGAGCATAAATAATATGCCCTGATCAGCTCCAAAGTTCATCATTGTAAATCCACTTAATTAGAGATAGAACTACACTACTCATTGAGCTATTTAGTCACTGATACACCTCTGATTTGCTTTACTCCTAATGATGTCACATTTCTGCTCATAATGAGGTGCAGTTTTTCTCAGAAATTGGATGTCTTCAATCAAAGCACCTGAAGTGAAGAAAACTCACTTCACACAGACAGCTTTAAAACAATCCATGCAAAGACAATTTTTTACAAATTATTCTGCTTTGAACCTCGGTAATTTGCAAACTTGCTTATAGTTGGTAAATCCTGATGGAGTAATGAAAAAGCACAAAACCAACAAGAAATCAAAAAAATGACAAGTAATAAGGAATAGGCTGACCTAGAACTAAATGATGAATTGGCCTCTGAAGCATTTTAAGAGCCAAATATAATAACACTTTTAGGTTTCATTTCCCCCACCCCTCAAGGCCTGTAATATTTCCTCATTAAGTAGTGCAGCTGAGGAACAGACTCAGCTCTGTTACTCCCAGACAGAACTGTATGTGACATAAGGAATCAATATGTGCACCAGAACCCCTCTTTCTCCAAAGTACTCACGCCAGAAAGAAATGGTCTGAGCTAATGTACTGCAATTCATACATAAATTTTCTAAATGAAGAAGTTGTAACTTCAATCCACAAAAATCACTGCAGAATACTAAGTTCATTGTAAATATCTGCAGAGCTTCATTTTCTTCCTCTTTTTTAAAGAAAATTTCCTCCTTTAAAACCATTAAACTTTAACAGCCTGTTTCGACAAGGGCAGAAAGCAGAAGGGAATAGATCACTTGTCTGCAACAACATAAAACAGTGTCCTAGTGATCTATAAAGGCCAATTGTCTGAAACGTCTCAGATAACATGCAAGCCACTTTCTATCTTGAGACTGGCAAATGGCTCTTCCCTGTTTTGACATCCATACGGCAGGCGTTTTAGTGGATTTTTTTCCTCCCTCCTTTTTTTTTTTTTTTTTTAACCTCCAGTATAAAGCAGAAATTTTATTTCAGCTGTGTTTGCATCATTAGCTTGCTGGCAATCATAGAAGCCTAAATTATCCAGGCAAGCAGTTTCATTTATCTAGACCTCTTGCCGGAAAAGAGCAGCAATCAAATCAGTCAGCCCAAATTATCCTTGACATTAACAAAGGGCTCTAGGATCATTCTGAGAAATTACTTTCTCCTATTACGGAGCTGATTATGTTGTAGATGCCTCTGCAGCATCACAGCACAAAATGTAGTTGAAAATAAAAATGTTTATAAGAGCATGTAATTTTCATTGCCACTGTTTGTTATATTCAATCTTTTATTAAGGCATACTAAATATACATTATACGTGTAAGGGTACATGCACTCTAAGTGTATAAAAGTAGTAATGGCTACAATAGCTTGTGCTTCCTTCAGCCAAGCAGCCCTGTGGAGACGGGAAAGCAGCAGCCAGGTCCCAGTCTGAGGGTCTCTCTGAGGGTGAAGCCAAGAAAGCTCTACAGATTATTGCACTGTGTCACTGCAGGACTGAGGTCTTATCTTCTCAGAGGCCACATGAACTAGATTGAATTTTCCGCTGTTCCCAGACAGTGGTGATTTCTCACTCATCTCTAGTTGCCTTCTGCTCAACCTCTCCGAGATCTTTATCGAGCCAAATCTAACTTAGAATGTCTTAGTTTGAAAGCATAGAGGGCTTACATGGGGGAGGAAGATACTGGGAGTTCTCCATGCTTCCCATCGATCAAGTGTGAAAGAGGAGGAAAAAAAGAAGGCATCTTCACACCCTCAGTAATCAGCAAAGTTCTATCTGAAAGTAAAAGAAAAGCCTCCAGCTCTTAACTTTAACAACTGTTATTTTGTACCTTAGGGCCTAAAGGACACTGCTGTTTCTGAGGTGGTGAGGTAACAGGTTCTGTATTCACAGCTCACTGATATAGCATACAAAACCAAAACAACAAAATATTATCAAAAATTTTAAAAGTGCTTCACAATTATTTCAACTGTAGAAAAAAAATGCACAAAAAGCTAGAGCTGTCAAATGGATAAGGGAAAAATTAGGAGAGGAAAATGTATTCAAGCTTCAAAAAGAATATTAAAAAATCCTACTGGGAGCAAAAACTTATTTAAAACTAGAAAAATAGCTCCTACTGAAATCAACCCATAAAACACAGGACCTGGGATTTTTTCCCCCCCAGGGAAAAACAATGAGCAAGAACAGCAGCTTTGTGGTTAAAGAGAAAGACATTTCTAGTTCAGGGCCCAGCTATGCCACAGGCACAATACCTTACCTAAAATTACAGGCTCGTAATGCAAACACATTTTTACCAGACACATAAGTCTGGACTAAATAACAAATATAATGAACAGCTTAAAATGCACCACAATCGAGTGAGAATTTCTAATTGTTGGTTTTAAGCTCAAAATTAGTAAATATGTAAGATTGCAGTATAATTGGTGAAGTCACAATATTGAAGGCTGACATTGATTTTAGACATCTCTATCCTGCATTTGCTAGACAAGTTTCCTGCACACCCAATGGTATGAAATCAGTTATTACATATTCTCCTCTCCAGTTGCATGCTATTAAATACATTTTCCTGCATAAAGACTCAGGCATATTGTGCCAACAGTTTTCAGATGTTGTTTGCAGTTCCTTTTTCCAAAATGTGTGTCCTACTTCTAGACAGGCAGACTAAATTCCAGCCAAATACAGCTCATATACAGTTAGAATTAGAGAATCGTGTAGATTGATTTGACAGATTACACTGGTTTCTGGATCCCTCAATACCTCCCAAACCAACCTCCATAAATTAGTGTCTTGTAAATCTTGCTCTGACAGCTCACTTTCTAGTACAGTATGTTCTATATCCACTCAAATCACCATAGGGTCACAGCAAAATCACTGATTCACTGGGACATGTAATTTACAAATAAAGTGATCATCAGCCTCTGTCCCCAAAACTGAGTTTAGGTTAAAGAGCAGACCACGAGACAAGACTTAATTTACCTTATCTGGCTCAGCAGCAGCATCTTCCTTTCACCCACTGAGCTGGGTTCCCACAGGTGTCAGGCACATTGGAGATCAGAAATGGCAACCATCCCTGACCATGCTATTCCTTTGATTTGGAAATGACACTCAGGGGAAGATACAGACTTTAAAGTTTTAGATCTGGCTAGCTATGTCAAAGACACAGAGGCATCACACATTTCAGAAAAGCAGAGTTGTTCAGTGATATTCATCATGTTGTCTGGAAAAGAGTTGAAAAGCAGAAGTACAAGAAAACCTCTCCTATAGATACCACAGTAGGTTCATTTGTGGAGACACTAGCATTTACAGATATTGTCTTTTAATCAGTATAAACAGGTTCACTTATTTCAGCTCCCTTCTGAACTGAGACAGTGGGTAAAAGCTGATCTAAGTGATCCACAAATCCTCTTTTTCACCTTTGCAAGCCTTTGGCCATTGTACAAATAAGTTTATTTAGTATACATGAGTCTCCACAGAAAATTCACAATGTATGACATTCTAAAAAATCCCCATCAAGTCAAGAAGGCAACATTACTGGGTTATTTTGTCTGTCTTGTAAGTTTTTTTTTTCACTGTTATATCCTCACAAATCCCCAAACTCACTAGCACTAAAAGAAATGGGATATTCTGAAGAAGAAGAAAGATGCTGGTGTCATCATTTTTTTTATGATCTTCCATCTTGAGGGAAAGATTTAGTCAGCTAATTCTTTTCTCTCCTCCTCCTCATCCCCCTTAAAATTAAACTTGGTGTGATTCTTAAACATATTTTGCAAAGAATCCACTTGGTTCTTTAATCTCTCCAGAAAGAACATGTTGCATATGAACATTTCTCCTGCTTACTCCTTCCTTGCCAAAGGGCATATAATTGTGTCTTTAAAGTGAAAATATGACTCACATCTCTACTGGAATATTACAGGTATAAATATACCTGAATCTAAAAATGCTTTCTTATTTTTTTACAGCAAGATTTGTAACTGGATTTCCCCAAAACTCAGATTAAAGTTATTCTTCTGTTTTCTCTGTAGTTTAATAAACATGTAATTTTGGCACTGAAAAGTCTTTAACTGGACAGAGGGAGGGCACTATTTAAGAGCAACCTTAGAAGCCTTCTTGCAAGATGCAGGAAATCTTTTTCTAAGCTTACACAGTGTCCTGGGTTGCAGTGTATTCTATTACCATCCTCAGGAGCTGTTGAAACCAGGTGGGGCAGTGTTTCCTTGCCTCCTCCCCCCAGACTATCTTTCTGTTAATGGCCCATCATTGTCCTGCCACATGACTCAGAGATAACTCCCTCCAGACTATCTTCTGTTAATGAGCCTAATCAACACGTGGCCTCATGACTCATCACCCCATTGTGAGATGCTCCACCCAGAGGGAGGAACCAAGCATCCCATCGTGGATATAATCTGGGACTCTGACCACCAGAGACACCCCTTCCCACTGGATTTCCAGAGGACAGGAGCTACACAGCCACCATTGGACTTCCTGAGGAAGAGTAGACTCTTTTACTACAGGATCACTGCTTCAGAGGCTGCAGCCACCGTTCTACCAGACTGCTACCACCACCCTGCCTAACAGGGTGTCAGGTTGTACCTTGACTCTGTCAGTTTGACAGTGTTTTCTTTTACTTTTTTTTTTTTTCCTTTTCTTTAATTTCCATTAAACTGTTATTCTGACTTGGTGCCTCCCACTGGTTTGTTTTCAAACTAGTATACACAGAAAGCAGAAAATTAATCAAAATCTTAAACTCTTATATAATCTATTCTAAAAAGTAAAAAACCTGTTATTTGGAAAAAGCTTTTGACATTTTTAAGTTGGTTTTTATTCCTACCAAACTTCAGAGAAAAATGAGTTTTATTAGGAAGTTTCAACTGAGCAAAGGTTCTTAATGACAAGTTTTAAATTTTATAGTCACTCCTACAAACAAATTGAAGAAAATATTTCAAAGCTATGCTATCATTCAGCTTTATCTTTTAAAGGAAAGAAGTAGGTTAAAAATGCAACAAAGAGTCATCTCTTCTAAATCCTACTCAGAGATCTGAGGAGGCTGCGTGTCTGCCTAAGAAACTTAGCAGGGACACTCAGTTCCACCCTCCTGCTCAAACATGACAACACAGATCTGAAATGATTGAAGCACAGTCATCTCAGAGCCAAATATAAGCTTTCTTCTTTAATTTCAGGTTTTTTAATGAAGGCTAATCCTTTGCTCCCCATCTCTTCTCTTCTTCCTTCAGCAGAAGCATACCATTGACTAACAAAAACTCTCACCAGCACAAGTTTCACAACTTGTAAGACAAACCTGCATGGAAAAAAAATTAGGGACAAACTTAGTAAAAATGCAGATCTTCCTTCTTGGAAGAATTTCAAAGATGATCATATGTACAAGACAACCTGCTATAAACTGAAATTGACTGAATTAATACAGTTGTAACTTTCACTAATATGCAATTAAAATAAAAGTAAACATTTTAAATTATTGGAAATATTTCCAGCAGTTTCTAAAAGGCATGGAAGAACATACTGCAAACAAAGAACCTGAAAGGGATGTTCCTGAAATCCTGTTTCAGAACAGTTTCTCTACCTGGGAGAAAACACTGAAAGAGACAAAGTCACCACCACACATATGTACCTTTATTGCTGTATTGAGTGAAGAAATAGGCTTTAGTATTTGATTCTTATCCTTTGCATGGTTAGTTGAGCTGAACTCTCCTGTCTCAAGTGTGTATTTTACTGCAGAGGATCTTGGTTTAATTAGTCTCAGATCACGAAATGTGCCACTTCAAAAACCCATCTGAAGTGCAGGCACTCATGGCAAAGCAAAGTAGTTGAACACAAGATTTCTTTTAAAGAAAACATGACTTTACATGTCCAAGTACACTAAAAGTTTTTGACTTTGACTGGCAGAACATGACACAAAACCCTCAAGAAATTATTCACTGAACAGAGCAACAACCAACTGCTCAAAATTTCAGTCAAAGCTCAAAGTAAGCTTAGATGTTTTATAATCATCTTCTCTCAAGATAATTTACATGACACTTTTTATATGGTGAGGCAGTTAAAGTCCGTTTCTCTTGCTTATTGCTTCTTATTAGGAGTTACTTTTAGTTATATCAAAATGAAAATAACTCTAAAATAATGCTGTTTCCCTCTGAGTACCTTTACTCAACAGGCAGTAGTAGATTAGGCTGTACTGCAAATCAGTTATGAGATCATTCAGGTTTTAAACCTTTAAAAAAGCCTAACACAGATCTTCTGTTTCTAACCAAAACCCAAAAATCCCAGTGGCTTAGGTTCTTGCAAAGAAACACTCAGATATTGCTGGAAAATCCAAACTGAAAATCAAGAAACACCCTATTTTACTGGCAGGTATTGCTCCCAAGTTAGTCACCCCAGTGTTTTCATATTGGCACTAGTGATGCCATGGTGATATTTTGCCTTTTCTTTTATACCTTTTTACAACTTCTGTATTCTTAGTGCTTTTTGCCTACATTCTTGGACTTGTTTGTCAAGCTAAGAGACTAAACATTTTAGAAGCTTTGTAGTTAGGGATCAAAATGCCCTAAGCACCAAGGTCCTCTCCAGAACACATTCTGTAAACTAAGATAGAACCATCTAGGGGAAGGTTCCTTGGGGAGGGGGGCTCGCTTGGGCCTCTCACTGGGGAATCTTTGATAGATATTCTAATTAGTAAGACCTATAATGTTATACCCGATCTTCTGGGGGTGTGCATTGCGGTGTGCATTTTGGTGCATTTGACCTGTGCACCTAAGGATCCTTAAAATAAATACCAAGGTAAAATCCCTTTTCCCCTTCTAACTGTGTTTGACTCTTGATTTTAAGACAAGGAAAAGGCATCACTAGCACCCTTTCTGATCTCAGCAGCAATCCAAAATCCTGTGTGAGAAGGAAAACCCTTCCAGCCACTGCACACAACAATCCTGCACTGCAGACACAGGGGTTGCATTTGTATCACAGAGAAGACCAGGAACAGGTCCAGCTGCCAAGGAACATAGCAGAAAAGAGCTGGACACCTGAGCAGTGGTCTGAGACTGTTCCAAGGGCAGTGCCAAGAAAGAGAGGAACAGCTAAAAACCAACAAAGCAGTGACCCAAGTGCACCCCCTGCACTGAGGAAGGTCATTCCTGCACTGCAACTTCTTATTTCCAATCCTATTTATCTCCTATCCTATTCACCATCCTCTATGTTTGGCCAAATTGAAAGGATGCAAAAACGTTATGAACCCAGAAGGACTTCAGCATTTACCTGAAAGTGAGTGAGTGGGGACAAACAAACAAACAAACAAAAAAAAAAGAGGCATTCAGAGTTTTGAAGAAGTCACTATTAAAGCTTGGAAAAACATTACCAGGGCAGATGAGAGAGATGGATCTTTGTGTTAATTTTGCATCAGTAGCAAGTTTTTAATATGTATCAGGTGAAAGTACAGAACAGGATAAAGCAGGAGTAGAAAAATAAAAACAGAGAAGATTCAGGTCAAATATTGATGCATCACATTCCTACCAATTTAGAGATACTAACTCAGATATTATCTTTGCAATGGAAAATGGAGGCCTTTTTTCATGTTACCTGATTATAAGCTGCAGAAACAAGTAATTATTTCTAGAATAATTTTTTGATGCAAGTATTCCTAGGAAATAGCTGTGGGAGAACAATTTTGCTATTTGAGTGGGTTATTTGAACTGTGCTGACATTCTGAATAACTAATCCTGTGCATTTGGAAAAACTAAGATAATGACGGCATTTTGTTTCAACTCTAAACATTGTTTGAAGTTGCTGTTTATTTTTTTGTGAAGTTATTTCACCACAAAGTAAAACTAAGATTTCTGAAATAAAACAATTAAGAACTCCTTTCTTAAAAAGAAATATCTGAACTTCGCAGGTCCCCTTTGTTTTATTTATTTTGAAGGAAATTTCAACAAAACCTAAATGATTTAAGAAACATCAAATGACAACTACATTTTCTGTCAGAAATGTTTTGGTTGAAAATCCTTCCCTACTCCAGAAAACATTACATAACTCTATGGCACCCAGAACCCCTACACACCTTAAACAGGACCTCAGTATATTCTCCTAATAGAAAGACTAAATTACAGAAGTGGTAGGAAAGCATTTGAAGGGATAGAGATTAAATACTTTAATTTGTAATTATTGTGAAAAAATCTGTCAGTAATTCTATGTTCCCTGTAGATGATAAAACCAAGGCTGTCAGCAGGTCCACAGGTTAACTCCAGCTCCTTGCTTTTTTCTCCCAATTCTCCCCTGATGTAATACATACATTGCATGATGGAGCAAAATGACTTGTTAGGTTTCTTTAAAGGACAAGTTGATATTAAATCATCAGAAGGAACATTGTAATTTGCGTTTCAGTGCTTCCAAGATGCTTTCTCATTTAATATAATAATTTCATGTAAGTTCATATTTTATTTTCTGGAGTTCCTAGCTCCCTCCTTGGAATCAAATAGTTTTAAGCTGTCTTCTTTATTTTCTCTGCTGTAGTTGTACTTAGGACACAGACTCAGATTTTGATAAAAGGTTATACAAATTTGTGGTTTTGTGTTTGACTCTCCTTTTGCAATTAAGATATCTTGGATACCTTCAGTGAGGCTAATCATGTAATTTCTGAAACAGAAAAAAGCAGGACATTAAATAAAAATAGAATTAAAAGCTTATGCCAGGTATCTGTAAATGCAGTCAGAAATGTTGCAACCCCCCACCCTGCCATTGCAAGCCTTTGAACTTGCAGCCTTTCAGAGATCAGCTTCTGTGCCTATGCCTCAATTCAGCTGGGTAACGAATAAAAAGAAAATGCATTAGAGCAGATAAGAGCCCAAGCAGCTATTGAGTGAAAGTGTCCTAGAAAAGGGAAAGCCAGGAGTAAAGTCCCTTACTTCTGAAAAAATCAAATACTGTATTTCTTCTTCCCTTTTAAGACTCCATGTGCCAAGTCCTCCTTCAGATTCTTAACATATTTAATTATTAGGAGAGCTAGCAGAATAAGAGAATAGTGATTTGGAATAATAATTTCACTGATACAAAGAACCCCCTGAACCAAGCATGTTTTCCCTTCATGCCATGAATTCCCTAAAGTTACTATTCATTATCAATCTCTTCTGAAAACACAAGTTCTCTTCCTGAACTGAAGACATTCATCACTGGTTACTGTCTGAAACTACTGCCAAGAGCAGGTTATTTCACCGAGCTCTTGGGACAGATGACACCTCTCTAGAGAACATCGGGCCATTATCAGTGAAAGCACCTCAAGTTTGACTGATCAGGGGCAGGGGGAGGCCACATGGATGGACACAAAACTGAAAATCTAAACAATCCATTATGCTGATTAATTTTTATTTTATTTGCAGAGTACAAACTTCAACCCTTCCTCATTTCAGGCATGTTCTCCTCACTTTCTAGTGTTTAACTTGCATAATTAATTAGCTTCAACTAGGAGAAAGAACTATGCAAAATACTTGAAAAGAGGGATAATGACAAAAAAGCTGGATACACAGTTTTCAGGACTTCAAAGCAATAATGTTTTCTTGCAGATGCACAGCAGGGATTGCCTGAGGTAAGATAACTTTACTTGTGCAACAGAGACTCATCCTAAGCATTAATAAAAGGGCTGACTTGCAAAATAAAAAAAAAACAAAAGGTTTGATTTTAGTCTAAAAATTAATTATGGCCAATAAGAAAAGCATGAAGATGAACATGTTGAGTTTTAAAGGTGGAAGTCCTTTAAGGTAAGGCTCTTACTAAAAATCAGTAACCCGAAGAAAAACATGACAAAAACCAGCTTTCTTTTCTGTGATCAGCATTAAAGTAAAAAGTTTTATCTCCATCCCTTTGCACTTTATATAGGACATGTACAACAGCACTATAAGGTTTTAAATGTCTTTTCACTGAATCCTCAAGAAATACAGCTGATGGCGACACAAATAATGGCACAGAATAGCCTATCATTACTTTATAGTACTTTCAAGTCAGTAAAGTGTGCGTTGAAAAAAATCCCAGCTCTTAGAAACTTGCAGTGCACTGAAATTTTGCAGTTTCCTTCTCAAATATTCTTCATAAACATGAGACAATAGAAAGAAAACCAAAAACCTTTCCAAGTTATAAGAGAGCATTTCCTGAAAAAAGGAATAACAGACTGTACTTTACGCTCACCAGTCCTCTCGATGTTAGTAAAATGTAAATTATTTACTCACCTTTCTGTAAAGCAGTGAATAAAAATATCATTAGTGTTAATGAAGCATCTTTAAAAAGCATCACCTGTCACTACGAAGCTGTGAGCTGCTATTTACCAGATGGCTCATCTCTTAGCAGGTACTAAAATAACAGAAAGACCCTTCTATGTCTTCTAGGTACCAACTAAAGTCTAAAATATTACTACTCATTTCTTATTGTACTCTCTGAAACTCTAAAAAGTGACGGAAAATACAATTTTTCAAAGTGGTGGGAAAAAGAAAAAAAACCAGTAATAAAAACTATTTAAGACCACGGTAGCATAAAAAATATGGCAAGATTTCCAGAAGAACTGGCTCTAAGCAAATTCATTCTGGAAATTAAACTAAGTCCAAGCTACCAGCAGAATGAGGTTATAGAAATTTCTCCCATGAAAAACAGTAGCCAAAGAAACCTGGAGTAAAAAATAATAGTAAACGACTGTTTTGCAGCTATATTTCTCTCAACTTGAAATTAATTGGTTGTTCATTTTGGTTATATGTATACTGTAAAACTGCATACCACTGACAGGATTCCCTTATTCTTTTTATTATAGTTAAATTCAAACTGTCAAAAAACCTTCAATTTTTCTTCCAGTAAGATACGACAGTACATAAAAGTAAATCCAATTAGACTACCTTGAAGCAAGTGTGAATTTTTTACCGAGTTATTTAATAATTAATCTTAAATATCCCAGCAGAGGAAAAGCAATTTTTATTTCCTGACATTTTTTTCCACTTTTCTGAAACTTCAGCATCACCATTTTGTGTCAAACAATAAAACCTTCCAAACCCTTAATGCAGGCCTGCAGGCATATTCTTGCACCCAACATAACTTCAGTACTTTGCATATTAATAGCAATAACTGCATTTCTGTGTATTTCTACAAAAGCCCATAAAAGACAAGACTGCCTTTTCCACCTCATTGCAAGTTCTAGCCTGAGAAGATGAGATGATATAATCCTCTTTCTCCCACAGAACCTCTTTAATTTTTTCACTGAATATTTTGTCTTATTTTTTCCTCAGTGAGATATCTGAGACACCAAAAGAGAATTCTTCCCCTACATAAACTAACTTCAATTTCAAGTTACACTCCAATATCAAGGCTGAATTTAATCTTTGCTTCAATGTAGGCAATACTGTCTAGTGTTTCAGCTTTTCTCTAAGTTTTTCTCTTTAAAGTCTTGAGCTGTCGACATAAGCAATTGAAAACACAATGAAATTCCCAGATAGATTTCAGCATGTGAGAAGACAAAATTGATACTGAAACAAGTTCATGTTGCAATTTCAAGGTGAGCTACTGATCTGAACCATTCAGTACTGAAATATGTTCATATTGCAAAGCCATGAATTACTGATCTGAGCCACTTTTGCAAGGCTCAAAGAGGGCTGTGCTTCAGCTGAACAACTGACACTTTGCGCAGACCTGACCAGAGCACATTCATTCCCAAAAACGAGTCCATGCTTGGTACCTAAAGTCCATCTGGAGAGTGCAGTGCATGCAGCAAGCCCAGCTCACCCTGCAGACTCAGCAAAGCACCCCACAGCTCCATCTTTTGTAAAATATGGCAGTTTGTTCTTGTGCAATTTAGCATCAAACCAGTCCACAACAAAAATACTTTTCTAAATCTGCCAAGTGAAAACCACTTGTATTCTTAAAACAAAATACTCAATTTCCACAAAGGCAAATAATTTGATAACAGAAACCATCTCTCTGGTTTTTCTGTCCAAGCACTCAGGCAGCTCTTGCACAGCTTTAGCAGTTTCACAAGTATGAAGAAAGAAAGGTGGTAGATTTTTTTTTAACTTAAGGACAAGTCTGATAATAAATCTGAGGCACACAAGCCCAGCTTTATTCTTTGCACTCCCAGAGAGCAGGTAGCCAGTCCTAGAAATAGAGACCGGAGAATTTGGTTCCAAAATCACTTAAGCAGTTATCTAGAGAAATATGAAGAGCTCTCAAAGCTGCGCTGCCAGCATTTCTTTGGGAAAATGTAGCAGGGATTACCTTAAAGATGATCAAGCTGACAGGACATTTGCATATTTTAACTCCGCAGTTTGCCATCAAGATGGTTTTCCAAATAGAAGAAATGTAAAGTTTTTACACATGAAGCCTTTAGTTCTTTCTCTTGACCTTGCAAATGCTGTTTTTGTCACAAGTCTCAAAACCTACAAAAAAATTAATTCTGAGTTCATAACATCTAGTTAGAAGGTAACACCCTCTTGCAAATCACATTTGTTACATTTTCACTGTATTTCAAAAAATACAGCAAAATTTTCTTATTCCGTTACATGGCAGTGTAGCAGGAAGCTGAGTCACAGTATCATGATGTGAACTAGTTCCTTCCTCAAGAGAAACTCTGAAACACCACTCCCCCTTTCGGTTCTGCATGCAGACAGCAGTGCTTAATTGCTTATTAAATAATTCTAATTAAAACCAAGCAGGTTCATCCTAGATTCCCTCAAGTTAACTCTGAGTAGTGACTTTACACAGACTACATCTTTGCTGAAATGATCAAAAGAGAAAATCCCTTTAAGCAGTTACAAAGTACATTCTCCACTCAGAGGCATAAAAGTCACTTATATTTCACTTAAATCCTACCTCTAACATCCAAGTTCTGCTGTGTCATTTCTTCTGCTTCTTGCATGTAGTACTTTAGTGCATCTGTCACTGCCTACAGTGACCTACAAGTATGGAACCTACAAGAAGAACTAAAACAAAAATACTCTCATTCTGCAGCAATTTAATATGGGAAGAAACCTGTATGATGTGCATGCTACCAAAACCTGGTACACTTCTCAGAGGCACTCAGGTCTTCCTTTAAAAAGCTGATTTTTATCCCAAAACTGAAGAGGATTCCCTCTTCCTCAAAATTTACACAGACTAACACATTCTAGATAGAAGCAAACATTTTTTAACTCTCTAACTAGTGAGTAAATACACACCATTTTGTCAAGCCTTCTTATACCAAATAGGTTTTTTTTAAGATAAACTACAGCATTTCACATACTCTTGTGACTTTTTCTCTCAGGTTAATCTGTCACATTTATCCCTTTTAAGCATTCTGCTACAGAAGCAGATTTCTCATTGTACCTTGTAAGACATATTGCCCTTACTCAAATGCTTTCCTTCATTTAGCAAATTGCTAGAATTCCAGTGGAAAAAAGCAAATCAGTCACAAAAATGCAACAGCTGGTCTAAACACAAGGCACTAAGGCACCCTATCACATTCTAAAATTAGAAGCATTTGAATATAATTATTGCACATTTTCTCCAGTGGAAATATAGTTAGTGTCCCATTAGTTACAACCCACGGAGTCAGACTGGATATTCTGAACACCAGTGCAGAGACCTGCCTCTGTCAGTGAGGCAAACCAATCTCAATTCTACATTGCAAGTGATGTTTCAGCAACACCAGCAAGGAAGTAATTTTCATAAAAAAAAGTCATGCCTATCTTGAGCAAATAATCCAGAACAACAGAGCATTATAGAAAATAAAAAGCAACCATCCATCTATCTGATTAGATCACAAGAGTCTTTACAATTTATCAAAGATATTTTTCTAATTCAGTTTGCAAATTTTACTTGTAACTGCAAAACACATCAGTGTGCTAGACTGTGAACACAGCCTGATTGAGAAGGCAGCCAGGGCAGATTCTTCCTTGCTCTTGGAACATCTCTGGTCTTTGAGAAAGAACACATTTTGCATCATGTAGATGCAATGCACACACAAAGACTTGTCTGAGTGAAAGCAAGGAGGAAAAGAAAGATACACAGCAAAAAGATACAAATGTAGAATGGTGTGTAAAAACACCCTTTGCCACTCACCTGCTCTTGTAATGCAACACAACAGAGTCTGGATCAACAAGAATCAAGCCCAAAGAGGAGCCGTTCTTACATAGGTATTCTTTTCCTCTAAATCAGTATTTTCTGCAGGATATTACTGAAAGAGAAAGCATTCAAATGAGAATCATCAGACTGATGTATTAAATCTTTGCTAATACTTTTTACATTTACATTAAAATAATTAAAGAAGCAGAAGCTTCTGAATTTTCTGTTTTGTCCTTCAACAGTCTTTTATGGCAAAGATAGATTTAAGGAATGTGGGATGACAAACTAGGAGAAAGTACAACTTCTTCTTGGAACAATAGTGTCAGCAGAGTTGTTAGCCATACCAGCTTACATCTCATTTTCTCTTACCACTGTCACAGAGTCACTCACTTTGCAAGCAAGCACAAGGCAGAATCAGTTTTAAAAGAAAGAAAACCAACAAAAACCCCCACAAATATTTTGCTTGAGTTTCTACCCAAATGGCTCCATAGCAGTAAATCACTTCATACAAGTCTTTAACACCTGCCATAACATAAATGCTAAAATGACTTGGATCACAAACACTCTGGCACATGTAACATTGCATTTCAGAGTGAAGAGCTCCCCTTTCTAAGATGGGGATCTCTCATCACCACGTAAGAGCTGGGGTTGGTTATACAAGAAACTTCACATGGAAAAAAGAACATGAGAACATTTCCCCCAAGACTAGACATGGAGATTAAGTGTGTCTGAACTGAGAGGAAAATACTAATTTATGCCACATACATTGATCCATTTTTCATTATTCTAAAATTCAGCTAGTAGAACAAAAAACTCTTACAAACAAAGCCATATTATAGTCTAGATTAAAAAAAAAGAGCTTAAGACAGATGTCAAAACAAAAATAAAGCTATTAATCTCATTGGGTGTGTTCTTCTAACAGTTAATATATAACAAGCTCTTGTCACCATGTCAAATGTTGAAAAGACTGATCTGAATAAAATGTGAGGCTTTTAAATAGCAAAAATAAACTGTTTTACTTACGTTTCACTTGTTGATTGAGTTGCAAAAAGCAGAAGTACTACATGACTTATGTGTACATATATCTGAAGCTATTTGATTTGAATACTGAAACTTAATAATGCTAAAAAATCTGAAAGATGGTGTTTAATGACTTCTTTGAAACTCACAGTGGCTGCTTTTCATGAATTGTTAATTCCTTACATTATTTAGAATACACTCTCCACATATTAGAATGAAGCACTGGGTATGTAATAACAGTTTATATTGATTACAATGTCTACATTACCATTTTTATCATTTATGTAACAATGTATATTCTAAGTATTTCTAGCTGCTTTAGAGATTCTATAAACACTCTATACACATCTTTTCCTTGAAGTGACCAAATCAGTATCCTGTTGTCATAGCAGCAAGTTGTTTTTAAAGCCCAGACCAGGGAGGTGCCTGTGACCGAGTCCAGATAGGTAAATTACCTCATCCACCCATCTGCTTCTGCCATAGGACAGAAGGGAAAAGCCTCAACAGTTTCTGTTCCTCCCACACCTCCTGCATCTCAGTCTGGTACTTTACAGACTAAAGCTTCAAAAAAACCTTGATCTCAGCTATGTTCCTTTGCTTCCAGTTCTTGGAGTTCCCAATCAGTGGGGAAAAAAACCCCAAACATACAAAAAGAATGGAGCTCCCCAGCCCCTTATTATTCAAAGCATGTCGTTTTAAGCAAGAATATATGTATGGTTTTCAAGACAGTACTCAATTAACCTGAGAAAGAACACCATAGAGTAATAGGAAGCATCCTGCTATTTATGGTTCAACTCCAAACTTATTTAATATGACTCAGGCTTTGTGGAAGGCCAAAGGAACAGGTAGGCTTAAATAACTTTTAATAACATTTACAAACTGCCGTAAATAAATATATTTGGCCAAAGCGGTAAAAATGCAAAGCCGTTCAATACTTGCATAAGACTGAACTATCACGTATACATTTGAAATGGACGGTGTCCTGGCAGAAGGTCTCTTTCCACAGAAAGAAATCTATGTTTTGTGATCCCAGCCTTGCTGTATCAACCATACCCACACATCAAAATAGATGGTGATTGCTGTAAATAATTTCAGCAATAATTTTCCTGGAAATGCTTCAACTAATGCCTTTGCTCAAGAATCATCACGAACATCAGACTCATACTAAATAGAAATTTTGTCTTAATACTGTGAGCCAACTAGCCTATTTTGCAATTTTCATTCATAGTCTCTCAAGTCACTAAGATTCAAAATTAATAAGGAGTTTCACTTAGGAAATCTGATGTCCCTGCAGACTGCAACGAGAGCTTTTAAACGAGTGCCTCGCAGCTCTCCTAGAAGCTAGGCAACACAAGTGAGAGCTGTGACACATTTGCACAAAGCCTGACTCAACACTGTGCACCTACTGTCTTTAATGTTCCTTGTGTTGGAAACATCAAATCAAAGTGTCACAAATACAGAACTTCATATTCAAAACCATGACAAATTTTTTCTGATATGTTGTCATATCATCATTTTCTGATGATATGAACGAGGGTCATGAACATGTCCAACTCAGCACAATGTTTCAGTATAAGCTTCACATGTTTTTTTTTACCCACTTGCAACTGAACAGACAAATGTTCTTTCAGTGGCCTTTTCAGGTGGCTGTTCTCTCCACACCTTTCCCCTAAAAACACATTAACTGTGAGTCATAAAGCTAAATGTGTGAGAAAGCAAAACAACTGTGTTTTGAAACAGACACAGGAACAATTCAGTCTTGGCTTTCACTTCTTGCTGCCCACACTAATAGTCATTGTCCCTCCAACCTTATGAAAAGCATTTATCCAATCCATCAAGAAGTTTTTTCTTTGCCTCCAGAACATTATCATGCCCTCTTTTCCTTTAGCAATTAGAAAATGTTGCCACTAGTGAGATATTATTACTAAGTAAAATTAATTATGCAGTAAGCAATAACAATATTTTAAAAGAGGATGTAAGTTTTAAATGTATTATATAATTTCTTCAAGTTTCCCCAGTGATCCTTCTGTAATGTGGAATAAAACCAGAATAAGTTTATTTTAATCAACTGGAATAAAAAAAGATATCAAGTGGCTTTAAAGTTAAACAATCTTCATACACAGCACATCAAGTAAAGAAAGAAGGGAAAAAAGGGAGAAGTATAAAAGCTCACAATGGGTAATGGTTTGCTGTAAGAATGAACAATATGTCTTTTAGAGATGCAAGAGGCAAGGCTGGCAAAAAATCCCCATGAAGAAAAAACTTAATGAGGACTTGCAAATAAATCAACCAGGAGTGTCACAGGTTCAGCATCTCCAACTACTTCAATACATTCATCTTGATGGAGTAATCAGCTGAATGAATAAGAAACAAAATCTTCATTGGAAACCAGCTTCCTTTTTCTTGGCAAAGGGACAGGAAAGAAAAAGGGAACCAACTTTTTCTAGAGAGAAGACTACACAAAGGCAAAATGACCAATATTCAAGCCTCAACACCAGGTACGTTCTCAATGAAGAACACAATTTAAAAAAAAAATTTGCTTCCATATAGTTTTCAGTTTGCTTTGCTTCTGTGAATGAGCTCACCTGCTTTCCATGTGTATAACAGATTCTAATAATACGTAGTAACTATTTGTTTAAGCAAAAATATCTATGCTTATACTGTACAAGAGCTCACAAATTCCAATAAACCCACTATGAACTCTTCATTGAACTAATCCATCCCAAAAAAACTCCTAACCAACACATCTTCAGCATTGTTTTGCATTAAATAACAGTTGCCCAAGTCCTCCATCTCCTGAGACTGTATACAGCTATTAAATTTTTCCCCAATTGGAAAAAGGCCTTGCACATTTTATTAGCTAAAACTTCACTGTAATACTCAGATCTGATTTTCAGAGAAAGTCTAGTTCATAGAAACCAGAAATATGTGCATGTATGTACTAAAGAAAAAAAAAACCACACAAAACAAAAAACCAAAGTACCTACGTAAAATTCTGTCTCCACTCCCCTTGTTCTCCTTTCAGTGTTTGGGTTCTCCCACCTCCCGGGGGCCCATACACACAGCAAGAAAAGTATATCCCAAACAGCCTGTAGCCTCAATTTCAGAAAGAGAGGTGTTGGAGAGTGATTTAATTACTGTGAAGATGCTTGGTCTCATTAGGGTGACCCAGAGTACACAAGGAATTTGCACTGTCAACACAGATAAGAAATTTCATCAGCTCTCCATCAGTTAAGATTTCACCTTTGACTTAAATTTCCTTCTACTTTATTATCACAATCAAACATTTTATTCTACAGGGGGTCTAAACCATTCATGCAAATTTAATTTATGGCAATTTAAACTGTGTCAGAAAGTTAATAATGTAGGAATAATGCATGTGTCTCTCACTGAGTTTAATCAGTGCCCATTAACATGCCTATTATTTTGCCTTTTTGTTATTCATGCGTTCTAATCTGAAATCACATTTACATTGAATGGAAACAAACTTACCCAACTCATCAGAGATCAAAATAAAAACCTAACTTGCCCAAAAAGCTGATTTTATTGAAGTGATTGTATTTTTCTTAATAGAAATAAATTATTGAAGTTCCCACATAGCTGTAAAATTACAAATATTTGCAAGTGCACTTTGATTCCATCTGCAAAAAAAAATTAACATCACTCAAACAATTGTTTATTTCAGCAAACTCAGGTTTTGAAATACAGTGCATTGCAAAAATAAAAGTATTAGCATTAATAATTGCTAACAAAGGAGAAGAAAACCTCACTAAACGTATTTTAACCATGGGAAGGGAAACAGCATTTCAGTGCACAATTGCATTTTCAAAGAGTTTCCTCTAACCCATGATGCCAGAAGGAGTGGATTAACCTACTTTCTGTGGGCACAAGACTAGAATCTATTGCTGAGTGCAGCTGTCAGAACCACCTGCATATCTTTGGCTCCAGTCAAGTTTCAGAAGTAAGCCAAAGGGTGATTTCAGGATGCTGCAGTGTCCATTTTAATTTGTTTGTAAAAAACAAAGTGAAAATGACCAGTATAAACCGGGAAGGTTGGAAGCTGCTAACCATGTCTGCCTAGAGGCTTTAATTAGACGAAGCTGGTATAATTTGTGCTTGTTGTATTTTACTAACATATACAATGATGTTAGTTCGACCTTTGTTTTCACATTTGCCTAAAATGGCTTTTCCCACCTGAATCTGAGCACATTTGGGTTAGCCAGGGAGCAAGCTGCTACTGCCAAGAGTCAATGGCAAGCAAAGCCAATTGTGTGGGGAAAATCTGAGCCGCACAGGTAAAGGAAAAAAATAAGCTAGTGACTTCCAGCTGCCAGCAACCTACTTTCAAACAGTTCAAATGAATACTGCGAAGTTCAGGTGCTTATGCAGATTTTTCAAGATATCCCTCAAATTTAAACCTAGAAGAGTAATTAGGCTGACTTTTCCTGAAGGTGATCTATTCAAACTTACCATTCTCTGCTTCAGTGTTCCCTAAATATGAGAGATACTCCACTGGGTTTAGCTATGGACTATCCACACACTATCCAGAAAACACAAGAAACACAAGTTTCCTTTACAGCACTTGTGCATTCATTCAAAAGACCCCCAAAAACTATTCTGTTTTCACTGTTTTGCCTGCTGACAACTCACTATAGTAGCCACCAGGCTGAATGGACATGTTCCACAAAACCTTCCTCAGCAGACAGGACCTGTTCCTGAGAAAATGCCTTTGTGCATTCTGGGCACACACAGAGAAACATTCATTTTTTCTTTTCTGAATCAAGAGTTCATGAAACCAGAGCAAAGCAAAGTTTGGGAGGTTCACAAACATAGTCTGAGTAACAACAGAACATTCTGATAAGAAGAGCTCCAATATTCAAAGCTCAAACGTTAGAAGAACAAATAAGTTGGCTTAAAGTTTCCCAGAGAAAGTGAAAGTGCTGGAAAAAATATCCAGGATGACAACTAAATTTATAACTACATAGAAGTATTAGAATGGCTCAGAAAGTAACATCAGAAATACTTCCGTTAGTTGTTTTTAAAATCCCACATTACTGTAGAAATGAAGATTGTTTCAATGGCTACGTCTCAGCTATTTAAAAATCACGCGGAACCCTTCCCTTGTTTCTTGCCTTGTGGAGTTGTATGTGTGACAAGGCACAGCTCAAGGTGCTTACACAGTAGCTGTAAACGGTTCTGCAGTTCTGCCATGACAGCCCCCCACTCAGATGAGATGAGCTGCTGAGAAGTCGCTTTCCCTCTGTGCAGCCGTGCTCTGTGTGACAGAGCACAGAACACAGGTTTGTGATCAGCCTTGTGCTGCAGACACTGTACCAGCTTTAGGTACCAGCTGAGAGCCAAGAACCAGCACAACAGCTGTTCCTAGTACTTATCAAAGTGAGCAATCCTTTTAAAAAACTGTTTAGGAACTTCCCACTAAGAAAATGAAGACTTGAGTGCTCAGACAAGACGAAGAGCATTCACACAATCCAGTCTGCCTGCTCCGCTTTGTGAGCAAGCTTTCAACAGGCAACAGCACTGAAAACCCACATGCCTATTTCTGTAAGAACAATCTGATTTTAATATTACACACCATTACAGCTCAGCAACCACGTGTTATTATCTGTATCTTCATGAGAAAACCACAAAGGGAACATGGAGAGAACTGATCCCAGCTCTGGATCCAGACACATGGGATGCACAGCCCTGCAGTCCCACAGAGCCTGGCCCAGGCACTCAGGTGGCAGCGAAAGCTCCATGCTGAGCCGAGGTCAGAGCCACTGCTCTTCCCAACCCAGCATCCTCCTCCCAACAACCTGAGGACTTCAGAGTCTCAGATTGCCAAGTATTGCCTCTGTTACCCTGACTCTGGAGTAGGACTTCAGATTCAGCAACAAAGAAGCCCCTAACTGGACACCAAACCCAAATCCACATCTAGTAATTTGCATATGGTTCTACCCCAATCCATAAAGACACCATGCTGCAGTCTTCTACTGCTGCCATGAGGAAAGCTCAACATTTAAGCAAGATCAGAAACAAGCTATTCAGCTTTTGCTTATTCTTGATGATCATCCCTAACGTTTTAAAACAACAGGTTTATAGGCAATGAAGTTTAAGACTTCTACTCAGGATTCACACTTCGTGTCCCACACAGCAGTACTTCAATATTTTTAAAGCTGATTCACCTTGTTTCTAAGGCATTTGTCTTCATTTACTCTAACTGGATGGAGAAGCTCTTTATCTGATGCATCTTATTTTTACAGATAAATTTGAAGTGTAAACACGATTTATAAATCTGAAAGATGTTAGGAGTTTTCTTATTTGTAACATGAGCACAAAATCCTACCTGAGATTTATGTGTTATTATGCACACATAAAATTGGTTGGTTTGTGGTTTTTTAAATTTATTTTACATCTTCAAAAAAAACCCAACTGAAAATAATAATTAAAAAATAATTAATTTTGTATTTTACTTACTTGTAAAATGACTGTTAATTTAGGCACAGAAAAATATTATGTTATTAAAACTACTGAGTGCTGTCTTGGGTGAAATAATTCATCTGTTAGCCTGGGATCAATGCAAATTAATCCACTCGGCACCATGAAAAAGGCTGCTTCTGCTCCTTATGTTGCATCAGAGTAGGAAAAGGTCTGATAAAGAAAGGATGAATAGGCAGAACAAATGATTTGTCATACTACTTGCTTTTAGCAGCAGAGAGTAACTAATTTAGATAAATTATATCAAGTGTCCTGCATGTTATATGAGAATTTCATTAAAGTAATAATGCTTTGATTAAGTCCACTTCTAACATGGATTATCTGCAGGAGAAAATTAGCACTTCTGTTCCCCTTTTCTCTTCAACACCATCTAACAGTCCCTGGCTATCATCAGCTCAGAGTAATTGGCCAAAGAAATCTCTGCTCTGACTCTGAGCCCATGGAGAATCTTTGACATTACTACTGCTGTAGTATCATACAGCAGGGTACTCCCACAGACATCTTTGCAAAGATTCCTACCCAGAGAACTTAGAAATGAAGACCTTTAGTAATGCCACAGTCACACAAGCATCATAGTCCTAAGAGTTGGTTTGGATGTCACCGGTTTCCTACTTTGAATACTTATACAAAATTAAGCTCTTGCTGAATCAAGACCTAAACCCCATTTCTGGAATGATACCTGTAGAGGAGGTGGATGTATGATTACAAGAGCACATTTCTTTTCTGGTTATTTCTCCATATGATTTCTGTGAACAATGACAGATCCTTGCTATGCTAATGAAAACGCAGAGCAACCAACCTCTCTGTGCTTGCTATGGAGGTATTTCCACAGCCAGGCTACAAATACACAAAACTTTATGAAGCTAGAGTGAAAAACATTCAGTCATTTACTGTGAACCCAGTCAGAACAAAGTCACTCTGTACCCAAAACCATTAAGTCAGGCCATCAGATTACTGTCTAAAATCCCAGAATGACGCAGTAGCCAACATTCTCTCCTTAGTTGAAAGATAATTTGAAAGATGAAATCATAAGTGTTCAGGTATGACACCCAACTGAGAGAGCTATTAGACTCCCAGATTACCTGTATGTCTGAGGAATAGGGAAAGCAGCTATAGAATAATATTTTAAAGTGTGATACTTAGTATATAGTTCAAGCTAGTATTCCAGAGGTCTACCTGAGATTGGTTTTGCCAGAGTATCATGACATATAAACCCTGGCCATTTACAGTGGCATTTTCTATCATGATTCATGCCATAAGGAAAGAGGTGTCTTTCCCTTTTGTTTTCCTTGCCTCCTGAAAGCCGAATTTACCTCCATTCAATAATGTTTGAAAATTATTTTCTTCATAATTAATTTTGTCTTTTTATCTTTTTACTAGACCCTCTTCTGATAAGAAGAGGAAAGCTTGTTTCAGCAACAGTCAATCAATGAGCAGCTAAATTGCAAATGCCATTTCCACATCGTCGGAATTAACATGTTTCAAAACGTAAAGCACCAGATAATCTAAAATAATTTAATATAGGAGGATAAAAAGCAATGTTTTTGAATTGATTGCATCTTCAATTCTGGCTTTTTTTCCTCCCCAGTAAAGTGAGAAACACCACATTTAAAATAACTAACTAACTAACTAAATAGATCAAAGCTACAGTGTCATTAAGGAAGCTTTTAATCTTTCAAAAGGATAAAGGGCTATTCTTGCTCCCTACATTTTAAAGGAAAAATGTATTTATTTGGCCACAAACTGATCTATCAACCTCAATCATTCCAATTACAGCTCACATTAGAGGAAATAAACATAACATCCAAAATTGGCTGTTCCACCCAGTTCTACATCAGCTAAAAGACCTAAAGGGCACTTGGCCTTGAAGAAAATCCTGCCTTCATAAAATAGAAAGTGAAAGAAAAATATCAAACTGAACAATAATCTAGGTCAATCAGATGAGTCAAGAAACAACTCAGACCAGTAAAAAAACCCCAAAAAAACTCCAAAAACCAAAACAAAAAAAACCCAAACAAAACAAAAAAAAAACAACAAACAAAGAAAAAAATAGCTTTAACATATTTAGTTGCTTAAACAGAGTCACAGGAGAAGAAAATCTCACTAAACATGTATTAACAGTGGGAAGGGAAACAGAGCATTTCAGTGCAAAATGGTCAGGTTTTTCTTGCTGTAAACAAGGAGGCCCTCATTCATCAAGACATACCACTGTTCCCAAGCACAGCAAAGGCTTCTTTTCCCAGTTTAATATGAGGGAAAAGGGAGAGAAATTACTTTCTTCCTGCAAATAACATTTCATGGACTTCACCAAATCCCACATCTTTGATGCTTCCTAGAACTTTCAGCATCATTCATCACTCAGTATGGCTAGATTTTCAAACAAGATCAGGTGTATCAGTAGGAAGCAAGAAGTTACACCTCTAAATTTCTACCTACTTTTAACTGAACTGGTTGTTGCATCTAACTTTAATGCAAGTCACTCAAATTACTAATTTAGAATTTGATCACAATACTATATTAGAGTTGCAACGTTCTCTCTTATCAGCTTTGTATAAATACTCTATGTGTTAAAGAACTAATTCCCACATCACTTAAAATAATTCAATTCAAGATGACAATAATTCTGCTAGACCATTACAAACCAGATGATTATGAACATACGTCTCCCTCCCTCCCCGATCCCAAATACAGCTCACGTATCCATTGTTGTTGGTTTTTTTCCTTTTAGAGTTCCTTCAAAGACTCCAACTTCAAAAGCATTTATGGGAATAAAATTCTGCAGCATGTCCCAAAGCTCCTCAGACAGGCTACTACATGACTGTGCACACACAGAACAGAAGGATTTCACTCACTTTAAAAAAAAAAAAAAAAGATAGAAACTCCAATATATGCATCATAATAATAGAGATTCTTAGAGATCTAGTAGTTATGATCAGAATTTGGATACCAATGAATATTCCCCCTCTTCACAACTGATTTACACAGTCTGCTACTGTTTGATTGATCAATGGTTTCATGTCTAACTAACCTTAATTAAAGCTACATTTAAATAGTTGTTTTCCCCTAACAAAATTACATAGGGAAGTTTCACTATGGTAACTGTACCACTGGAAACATGCAAGCTCACTGAAAGTATTGCACTGTCCCATTGTATCCATGCTGTCCCTGCTCTCTTGATATTTTTGAATGCAACAAAAATACTCTAAGCTGGATATTATTTACAGCTGTTTTCATACTATTTTTCATATGCCAGTGTCACCATACATATTAAAATATTCCCATGCATGCGGTGTCCCTCATAAATCCATTTTAAATCAATATATATGTGCCTCAATGCATGAGGTGAATGATTACTGTCACCAAGAACAATGAACAAGCACAAGGCCAAGTATAAGCCATTTGTGAATCCTATTCCCAGTTTTGAGCAAAGCTAGTAAGGAATTTTCTGGCAGAAAAGTAGATGAAACTTAAATACCTTGTAATTTGGGGACTCAAATACCTTTGACTGGAGAAGGAAGAAGGAAGAGAAAAAACCCACACTGTCTTCCACTCGTCATACTTTCAATAAACTTTTTATTTGATACTCAGAGAGAATTGCAGGGAGAGAGAGATTTTATCTTGAAAAGATGGAAATTTTATTTAAATTATGGAAGAAAGTTGAAAGAATACAAGGATCACTCCTTTTTCCCATCCCAAAATCCTGGGGCTTACAAATGTGGAATCAATGAAACCAAAAACTCACAGATTGGTTGTGCTGGTTTGGCCAAATTTAGAAATATATCCTCTGAGAGAAGGCAGGTTACAAACCACCCTTCCCCCACCAAGTTCGGGGAAAATAAATTTTCCTCGAAGGAAAGTGAAAAAGATAAAAACTATTTATTTAACAAACACATGGGAAAAGGATAATAATGCTAAATAATAAAATGTCTCGCTGTGTAGAAAAAACCTGGGAAAGTGTTAGAGTCCTCCCTTTGGTCTCCTCGGAGCTGGGGTTTGGCCCAGGGCCAGGCCCTCTGTGCTCAGTGGAAAGTCCTCCCGATGTGTTCTGATATTGAAGCAGTCCAGCAGAAAAGGTAGAAAATCTGAAATTCTAGGGAAGAAAATAAGTTCAACTCTCAGTCTCTCTCTGGAGAAAAAAAGAAGCTGAAAAACTGGCCAAAAGCTGACTGGAAAGCAGCAAGCCGGGTGCTTCCTCGCTCCCCTGCCGCAGCTGAAAAAGTCTCTGTCTCTGTGTGACCTTGAACAAGCTGAAAACTGCTTTAAAGAAGTTTTGCTCAGGTTTTCCTCCCCCCTCTCAGGCTCAGTTTAAAGGCATAGAAAGGCACAAAATTAATTCCTGGGCATAGGGCAGCAATATGGGATACATATCATAAAGTAACCCCAAGACACTGGTATTTCTCAGAATGTTTTTAGTATTTCCTCTAGTCTTAATTCCATTACTACTTTTTAGTTTTGAAGAAACCTTCTCTGTGGCTACCTTCTCTGTGCCAATGTCTATTTCCTGCCTTCCCCACCTACCTCTTGTTAGAGACGATGAGATTAAATTTCTATTAACATTAAACAAAAGGGCTCTCTGTGCTGCAATAATAATATTTAAATCACAACAAAATCCTACTTGTACTTGTGTGGTGGAAAAGCACTAATACTTGGAGTAGTACTTCTGAAAAAGACCATTATGGCAAGCTTATGTAATAAGAAGTAGAGAAGTATCACCTTCCCTGTAGACCTGTGTGCTGGTTTAACAAAAACCTGGTGTGTGGAGGCAGAGGGAAAAAAAAAAAAAAGAAGAGCTGTTTGAGGCCTCTGTGTCCAGCACAGAACCAATGGCTGGGGGCTCTGGCAATGGGCGGGTTGCTAGGCCAATTGGATGGGCTGGAAACGCCTCTGTGATAACATATTTAAGAAAGGAGAAACCATGAAAAGTCCCTTTTCCCACTTCCCTGCAAGGGCTGGGGAGGGGGCCCTCAGGCTCCTTCCCAGAGAGGGCCACCAGGCCCTTCCTGGCATGGCGGCTGGGGCCATGCCACCGGGGAAGTGGGGGAAGGGCCACCCCGATGCCGTGAGCAGCCGCGTGGCCGGAACCCTCCTGAAGCCACGGCCCACGCAGTGCCAGCGGGCCCCCTGAGGCTAGCACGGCTCACACGGAACCGAGAAAAACACCATACAGCCAGCAGCAAGAGACATGGAGAGTATTTCCCCAATTTGGAGCCTGGATGAGATCAACTGCAACTTGCAGACACCAACTTTCTTCCAAGTCAGAGAAAAGGAAAAGTAAGGTCACACAAGGAAAACCAACATGGCGGCACTGAAGTCAGTAGGGGGAGGGAGAGGGCGGAGGCGCTCCAAACACTGGAGTTGAGATTCTCCTGCAAGCTGTGGTGAGGACTGCTTCCCTACCATTCATGAGGTGCATGGGGGGGTGCAGAGATCCACACGCAGCCCTTGAAGAGGAGTGCTCACACCGGAGTGCACAGATGCTGAGAGACTTTTAAAGATTGAAGAAGAGAGTCTTTGCTTCCAGGCTGGAATAGCTCATCCTTAAAAGACTAGACCCCATAAAGTCTTATGGCCCACTCTGGCAGCTGTGGGAAGACTGTATGACCCGTGGGAGGGATTTCCACATTGCAGCAGATTCGGGTGGGCTGTTGCTTGTGAAGATTGAAACCATGCTAGAAAAGTTCGCAGAGAACTCTCTCCTGTGGGAAGGATCCCACGGCACAGCAAAAGAAACTCTTTTCCTTAAACATAAAGAAAGACTCTTAAGAAGTGAAATACTGACCAAAACCCCATGTTTGTCTCCTTGTGCAGTTAGTAAAAAGAGTGAGAGGGACTGGAAAAGAAAGGTGTTCTGAAAGTTTGCTTTGGTTCTTATCATCCTATTTACTTTTAATTCTGTCAATAATAAATTTTCCTTAAGTTCAAAACTCTTTAAGTTTTGAACCTGTTTTGCCTTGAAGTTTTTCCTTTTTCCTCAATAATCCTTATTTCAACCTATGAAAATGAAGTTTTAAGTTCCCCTCCTCTACTCAGCTATAGCAGAGGAAAATAAGTGAATAGTTTTTCGTGGTGCCTGGCACTTAACCGGCGTCAAACCTCGACAACCAGTCTCAAAACAGATTTCACATACTCTAAACATCTGAATTATTCAGGGTTCATAATTAGCTTGGTAGCCCTGAAACTGATAATTTGATTTATCAATTACTATAACATTCTTCCTACTAAGAGTATAAGGAGACACGTCTTCAAATGTCCATCTTCCCTATTTATAGAGGGAATATAGTTAATCGTTGCAGGTTATCCTGGAATTAATCCAGAGTTCAGCTGTCAGAGGTGTAAACTTCCTCAGAGTACCAAACTGGCAACAAAAAACTATATACCGGTTTCTTATGCAGATCATTTATAGAACAACTTGTCCCTGATGCCTTATCAACAATGCTGTCAGAGATAAATTTTTAAAGAAATTTTTTAAATAATTTAAGCTATTGCTTTATCTGTCATCGCATTCTAAGAATAGAGGATTTGGGAGAAGCTGTTACTAAATATTGAAGACTGAGTGAAGTATCAGTTAATACATTTGCTGTCTCCTCCAGAGACTGCCAGTGATTGACCAAACTGATCCTATGCCGATCCAAGAGAAGAGTTGACACTCTTCTTCCTTTATGTATAAGCAATTAATTACTGGAGCCTGAAATCACTATACTTAGCCTCTATTAATTTAGGTCAAAAATAAAACCTTAACTTGGGCATGTCAAATTCCTTCAGTTACCTGTATCTTTC
Organism: Corvus moneduloides; assembly: GCF_009650955.1. Taxonomy (NCBI): domain Eukaryota; kingdom Metazoa; phylum Chordata; class Aves; order Passeriformes; family Corvidae; genus Corvus; species Corvus moneduloides. The sequence continues at coordinate 12,881,476 of NC_045490.1, forward strand.
TTCAGGGAAAAAAAATTGTTCAACATTTTCAAGGTAAGAGTAACTTCAGTCGTCATTAGTGTTTAGTTTGTACAGTCCGTCAGACAATGTTTTATCATCCAGTAACACCTTCACCCTGGGAAGCAGCACATGCACTAGGTGTGTCCTGGTGTGGGACTGTATTCATAAATAGCTTGAGCATCATGGACTATGGTGTGGAGACAGAGGGATGTAATTAGAGGAGATGGGGCATGAGCGCATCCTGCTTCAGCAATTCCCCCCATTCCCCCCTAACCTGGCAGAGCATTATCAGCTGCATTTGGAAACCCATGAAGACCAAGGGCAACCACTATCAGAAGTTCCCTGGGCACTGGCTGGGCATGGCAGACCTCCTGGATTTACCTACACAGACCAATTCCATGTAACTGGTGTTTTGACAGTGTCTGTCAGTGCGAGCTTGTGAGAAGAGGTAAGATAGAATTGGGCTTTGGGACGTGCCTGCAGAGGCACATGGCAGCACAAAGGAGCACATGGCAGCACAGAGAAGCGCGTGGCAGCACAAAGCAGCACATGAAAGCACAAAGGAGCACATGGCAAGGACAAAGGAGCACACGGCAGGACAAAGGAGCACATGGCAGGACAAAGGAGCTCCTCCACCGGACCCTGGCGGGAGGAGGTGTCACACGGCAGACCCCCTACAGAGAGGAGCCTGCCGGGAGCTGACAGACGGGTGAACAGCGCGTGATCGCCCCATAGAAGGACATTCAGAAAGTGTGTTGCTGATGTGGCAACACGGGATAGGTCACGTAGTGAGAATTACCATATAAGGAAATACTGTGCCTTGGAAAAGTGTATAAAACCAGCTCATTTCTTTAAATAAATGATTCAGATTCCCTGCTGGTCTGGGTCCGTGCCTCAATCGCTACACGAGTGTAATCTTCTCATCATCAACATATTCTCAAAGCTAATCATTAGGTGCATTATAGGTCAATCAATTTAATTCTCTCTCCAGAGAGAATAGGTCCTTGATCAAATACCAGGCTGTAACCTTTCAAAAGGTGAGACTGAATTCATAAAACAGGCAATTAAAAAAAAAAAGAGGTTTTTAAAGAAGCTGGGCACAAGTGTAACTCTGGTCGGTCACTCCACACACAAATAACCTCCTCTCTGAGCGCCACAGAAATCAGTACAATCCAACTCAAAGCTAATATTCTCTAAGTTGCTACTGACCATCTTTTCCTTGCCTGCTTTTGGACAAATGAAAGATCACAGATATTCAAGTTTTCTGTTACTCAGGCCCGAACCAGATGCTGCCCTAGTGATTTAAAACAGATTTCCCCTACTGCAAGCACAGAACCAAGCATAGACTTGGGTTTGGGATTACTTTATAATAAATTCCCTGAGTTGCTGTGTCTGCACGTGTGCCAAAACACTTCAACCAGAACCTGCAGCATCTCTGCTTCTACCAAGATCTCTAGGGAAGAGTCCAGCTCTTTGCCCAATCATGTCAAATCATTTTGACATTTATGAAGACCTGATATCTTTTAAAGAAACACTATTAAGGAAAACACCAAGCAATATTTCCTAATCTTTATCAAGAGCCTAATTAGGAAGGGGGAAAAAAAAAACCTAGAAGAAAAGTCTTGAGCTTTCATCAAGCTTATTACAAAATTAAAGTTAATTGAGTCTAATCATCTTCACCTACATTGTTTTGGACATGAAAAAGGTGTTGATCATTTTCAGCAATTAGCAATGCTTTTCGCTCTCCTCATCTTTTGGCAGTGCTTCCCAAAAGACACCAGATTTCACATCTTATTTCCCCCAAACCACTCCACTTCAGGTGACATGTTTCATGACTTCTTGTTGGCCGTCTGCAATAAGTATGTTTAAGACACACCATGCAAGGGAGATAACCCTCTAGTCCTTTGCAGATAAGATATATGTTTTTTCTCTCACCTGACGAACAGCAACAAATTGAACCTTCTACCAATCTGCTAATAAAGCTGTCATTTTTGACAAATTCTAAACCGAAATAGGAATAAGATTTAATCAACAAGGAGTCTGCATATCAGAGAATCACTAAAGGTTGAAAATAACTCCACGATCAAGTCCAGTCTTTGCCCAAAATGAAGAAAAAGCCTCAGCCTGCCTTCAGCACCTCACAATAAACACAGACAACTGACCAAAGGTGTGACTGTTACACCCCACAGCAGAACACCAGAGGGAGGGCATTGCCAGGGTCAAGGAACTTCAGATTGCAAAACTTTAGACAAGTTCTTCAAAAGGCCCCAATGGCCTAGTCTCTAAATGCCATGGAGAAAGAAAAAAAGCATCCACAATTATATAAAAATGAAAAAGAAATGCATTTTGTTAACCTCAGCATGTACTTTCAAGTGAACTTAGAACTCAAGCCTAGAAAGTTGCCCAAAGTCACACAGAGCACATGAGGTAAAAGTTCTTTGAGTCCTAAAAAAAGGCTTGCCGCAAGCCTAACCTCCTTTCCTTCAGTCTCCTTTTTTTTTTTTTTCCTTCCTTTAGTCACTGAGACATGATCTGAACTTCAATTCAAACTTAAAAATACTTAAGGCAAGAAAATTACAGAGCTTGCAAGTTAAGGCTGCATTCAGGTGGTTACACTTAACTTAAAGTCTTATTTGTTGAACTGGCCAAAACTTAGGGAGGGGAAGCAGAATAAGAAGGTACAATCATCATATACAGTTTCCTAGAGCCATCTAACAAAAAGATGAAGATACAGGAGCTAAACACAGAATGAAAAATACAGCACCTGAGGTTTTCTTTGCTGTGCAAAATTAGAATAGACATCTGGAACAAAGACTCCCACAAAGTTTCTTAGTTGCTTTTAACATGTGAACAGCTGTGCAACCTGAACCCACAGCAATACAGGAGAACTGCAACAGGGTAATATGATTTACAGAACTCTGCAGGAGCTGCTTGTAAAGAACAATACAGAAGAATTTTGCATTGCAAAGGCTGTTGAAAAGCTGAAAAATGGGTATTAACTCCCAGAAAACAATCAGCAATGTCACAAGACAGAAATGATAACACAAGGAAGATAAATCAACGGGTTTACAAGACAAAACCAAATAATCTCACAAGATGGTTATGTTAGCACGTGTTAATCACTTCCATCAAACAGACCAAGCAACCACACATCCCAGAAAATGCAGACTGCATTACGGAGCTAGAATTCAGGGAAAGTAGAAGATACAACTTGACAGTCTAAGTAGGAATAGTTGCAGCATTTAGAAACTATCAAAAAAGCAAATTCTTCCAGAAGTTCAGCTGTAGGAATATCATCTGTATAGATAATTCATGAAGTAAATCACATTAGTAAAATGTTTATTTCCTACCAGCTGCAGCTAAAACAATTTTTTACATCTAAGACAGCACAGTCTCCAAAGATGAAAACCAGACTAGGTCAGAGAAAGTTAAATATCTACTTTAAAAGACCCATTAAAAGTCCTTTTCTTTACAGCATCTCTGAAAAATCAGACAGCAGTTTTTATTAAAATCACCATTTTCCCAATAATTATTTTAAAAAAACCTGCACTGTCATTTTATATTTGTGACCTAAAGTGCCCAGACACTTAGGAAGTATTTTATAAGAACTAGTAGATTGCATAAATGAGCCATAATGGTTCTCATTAACTGGTCATTACAGCCACATTCCATCACTTACGAGACTACATGGCTTTTTTTTATCCCCTACTAAAAGGAAGATACACCTTCCTGAGAGCTGCCATGCTCAAGTGTTATCACCAGGAATCAGAAAACGTTTTTTAATACCTACACATCCATTTACAAAGAAAACACTGATAAATATTTACATTGAGTTAGGCCTTAACACACAAATTTACCACGTAGCATTAAGTGGGGAAAAAAAGATATCTCCATCATATTTTTTCATAGCAGCTTAAGTTTTAAAGGTGCTTCAAACAGAAGCAAGAAGAATTTTTTGTACACCTTCTTCCAGCTCCCTCAGCAGGCACACCGACTGCCCAAGCAGCTGTCAGTTCTGCTCTCTGACCTCTCACAAACCAGCCCAAAGCCCAGTCGCCCTTTTAATCCTGAGCCACTTTTGTGGCCACAGAAGGACTCATGTTTCCAATGGTTAGGGGAGTTATAATCAACTCTTCTCTATGAGAGGATGAGTAGAGCAAAAATGGTACTGGCTTCTGTCACTCACAGCTCTGGATTTATTTAAAAGCTGAAGGGCTGAGCACAAATCTTGGTCTCCCCAGGCCAGTAAGATTTGCATTGTTTCTATTCGGACCTTGATTCCTTTCTTTCCTGCAGTGTTGGCAGTTTCATTTACAGGTGACTGGCATTGAGCAAAAATCAAAGTCTGCATCTGAGAGCAGCAATCTGCACTACAGCAAAACCATCTCTGCCTTCCACTCACCAGTGCTACAGCAGCATTCAGACACAGGAAACCACCCTTCAGTCCACAAACACAGAAACCTCTCCTTTTTAAGAAAAGCAAATACCATAGCATCTCTCCAACAAGGCAAAGCACTGTGAATTACAGAGGTTAACTAGTTTCAAATAGGTCTCAGAACTGAAATTTTAATTTCCAGTTCATGGACAGTTGCCTGAAATTTGCTTAGTTCATTGCCCTTTGTTTGATCCAGACTATAATTTTCCTTTAGCTCAGATTTAGTGCCATTCTTTGCATGACTGTGGGAGAAGTATAAAATGCCATTTCAATGCTGGGCATCGATGCGCTTGGACTACAAACATGGAGGGGTGCTGTAGTTTCCCAGGCTAAAAGGTGTAACAGTACTTCCTTCTCAGAGATCTGTGTGAAGACTGTTCCATGTGTGTTTTGCTAGACATTCCAGCCCCACAATGATAAAGGTAGTACTAATCCACACACTAAAAAGTACATTTTTCTCTGTGGTTATTCAGTAACAAGGCAGAATTCTGTTTTCATAATTCAAAGATATGAATTGACAGAATCAACTAAAGAAGTCATCCATATGTTCTGGTGGAAGCATTCCTGTATGGAGTGTCTTTTTAAAAGAGACAGAAACATTTCATAAGAAAGGAAAAAAACCAAACTATTTAGTAAAAAACAGCTATTAAGAAGAACTCAATTAAGAACTGTTTCAGCTTTAAGTTGCTCAGCATAGCACAAACTACCTGCTGTAGCACACAAAGTAAAGCCTCACCACTTCTCAATCATTTCTTTTGCTCATTTCCCAAGAAGGGAAAACCAAATCCGTATAGAATGATTGAAGAGGTCTTCTAGAAAAACAAGTTTCTTGAACAGGTTTATTTGGACTTGCCCGTTGAGCCCTCCTCTAGAACATATTTTATGCTGGAAGCAGAATTCTGTTGTGGAAAAAGAGCAAGATTAAGAATGTCAAGCTTCACTAACACTTTAATGAAAAATTACCTACTCGGGCTTGTTAGATCTTTTTCCCTTCAATTGAGCTGTGCATTGGGATAATTCATTGCATAGCTTCCAAAAAGCTTTTAGTCAGCAACACTTCTGTCCGCCTTAGGGTAAGAAAAGCCTCCTGCCTCCATCTTCCATGGAGCTTTAAAAGCAGGTCTGATTTCTCTTCATGTGGAGAGCTGCCACTAAAGGCCAGATTAGGGTTAGATCTGAATCTGTGTCCAGTCAAGAAAAAAAAAAAAAACAACAACGCAGGAACAAATAATGCCAGCCTGAGGGAAATGCTAAACAATAAAAATACTGCATCATGCATCTTTCTTTCCTTCTTCCCAGAGCACCAGCCTCTCTGACTCAGAGTTCACTACTCTGCAGATCTTTGTTATTGCATCAGTTCTTTCCATACTCTCATTCAAGGGGTTATCTGTAGGTTTAGAAGAAAGTGACCACAGGTTATCAATTGTGTTGCTCTGATGCATGAGAGCAAAGCCTAAGGTGTATTGTCATAATGGCCCATTCAACAAAACCACTCCACTCTCCCTTCTCGAGAGAAGTGACATTTGTGTGACTTGGAAACCAATAGCTCCAGGAGCCGATCGGCTGAAAACTAATTGCTAGTGAGAAACCCTTAGGCTGGCCTAGATCAGTTAAGCCAGCTCACCTTAGGGTCAGATGCACGGCAGGGAAAGCGTACCTACAACCACACAAAATTACAACTGGCTTAAACCACTGCAGGTTTATACTGTCAGATTCCCTTTGCATGCCTAGATCTACTAAAGATTAAGGGCGCAAGCAGCCAGATGATTAGATGTTAATTTCTTTTGAAAATTGCATCCCCATTTTATCTCAAAATTAAGTCAGGCCCATGCTTACACCCTTCAGGTTTTGGAATTCTTTAAGTGATATACTGATACAAGAGAGAGTGGGGATGATGATATTTTGCTGCATGATTTACATCCAGACAGGACTGCAATCCCTATTCTGAGCTCTGAATTCACTCACTTTCCTGCACCCACATAAATTGCATTCCCTGTAATGAACTGAATGGAGTTACTGTTCTGCAGTTCCCAGTCACAGGTTTTCTCTCCCAAATTTCCCTGGTGTATTTGAGTCTTCTGCTGAAATATGCAACATCAAGTAAATATATATTTTGCAGAGCTGTGTCTAAGAGAGATTTTGGAGGTCTGTCCAGCCTCCTCATCCCCCAAAGAGATTGGAAAAAAAAGACTATCCATGGATATGAAGTTTTAGAGTCAAGGAATCTAAATCTAATCATAGCTGCTAAGATTTTAATCCTAGTGTAATCCTGAGATAGATCGATCGATCTATCTATAATTACTTACATAATTTCAGTAGTACATAAAAGCCAGCAAAGTCTATTTTATTGTAAAAGAAGATAGGCAGGAAACTACTTGCACATACAGTGTTAAAATGTCATTTTAGTCCTGTTTCTCTTAAATACTGGTCACTGAAAGGTTTTTTCTTTCCTCATCTTCATCCAGAAAATGATTACATTTTCCAAAGCGTATTCTAAATTTCGGACCTTTACTCTTCTAGGTCCTGCTGATAACGGTTGAAAGATGAATAATCACCAAACCCTAGAAATGGAATGGGCCGCATGCTTCTCAGCCATCCTTCCATGGAACAATATCCGCTTGACAGAGGTTAAAGGAAGTTGTTTGTTTTTCAAACTTAGTGAACATCGGGGTCATGCTACATAAGGGAAAACAAAGTTAAGACTCCTTTAGTGATACCACTCGAGCCCTGAAAACCTACAGGAGGGAGGGTTTGGGTGCTGCGGCAGGAGCAGAGAGAGCATCCTTGCTGCAGCTTTGCTTCCCTGCGCTCAGCCAGCAGCGCTGCTCTGGCTGCCGCACTGCCACTGCCTCCCCTCCTCGCCAGCTAATTGGTGCACTAAATCCTGGGGATTAAGCAGTTGTGAGGAAATATTGAGGGATGCAAGACTTAAAAGATGAAGAAAAGAAGTGGAAAAAAAATTCTCTTTTCATCTGCTCCCATCCCCTCTCTCTCGCCCTTAACCCCCAGGCTCCCAGCTGCAGTTGGGAGCGGCTGGGAATTGCTTCTCCCAGACAGCACAAGATTGCCACCTGCAGGGCTCGGGAGCTAGGACGACGGCACTGGGGAGCACGGAGCTAAAGAAAAACAAGCATGAAACAGGTTGTATTTTCCATGGAAATTCACTCCATTTTCTCTTCTTTTCCTTCTCAGTTCTCCTACTCAGGACATTAATCTACTGTTCTCAAGTGGAAGAAAAATTAAGGGCTCTGTGCTGTGGGATAGAGAGATTAAGCAGACATGATAAAATTCTTCTACATATTCATGCCCCAGTTCTTATCATTTTCTTATAGCTCCTGGAGATTGCAATAGGCTCTTACCTTTAAATTTTTTTATAGTTTTACTTTCCCTGTGCATAATTTGATAATAAAGCAGAAGCTGAGAACATATCCACCAGGACTCTCACACATGGCAGACAAGATAATAATAAAATTGATTTGGTCCACACTGACTTTCAGAAGGAAAAGAGGTTTTTATTACTAGTTTTATCTTGGACTGATACTGAAATTATTTTTACAAAAACTATCAGCATGCCTGCTTCTGCAGACAAAAGCCTATATAACTGCACCCACAGGGAATACCAATTCCACATAATATTATCAGGAAGGGGGCAAAGACACTAGAGGTTTGCTTCATATATGCTCTGTTCACTTTGAGTGGACATAAGTTTGCAAAAATCCTTTTATCATTATATTTTTCTCTGTAAGACACTGGAGAAAATTGGCAAAGTGATGACCAATATGTCATCAGTTGGTAGGAGGCATGTAGGAGTCAAAATGGTCAATTCTACACACCTCATACACAAGGAATAGTTAAATGCTGAACACTTTTCTGCTTCAGGGACCAAGCAAGCTGGAGGAAAAGCCCTTCACAGCAGCAAATCTAATCCTTAAGACAAGAGTTACATTAAGTTGTGGCTTGGAGCATATACTGAAGCTCAAGAAAAACAAATGCTACAGGGGTACCAATACCCTCTACAAACCAAGCACCACAAATGTAAGATTTTCAAAATGAAACTAACTACATTTAACTGGATCCAACCCTGTAAGGGTAAGCAAGTACACTGCTAATGCATCAAGCAATTTCAAACTCAGCCTGAAGCAAAACCAGACCAACAGCTGGTGCTTCTGGATTTACAACAGTACAGTGATTTTCTGGAGAACTGTATTTTCTGTATTTTTATGCTTTATGAAGAGAAGTCAATCAACGCACAAAACTTACTCCTAGCTACCTCATTAAAAATCCAGAATCTTGGCAAGTAAATGAAAACATCTTCATAAGGAACTACTCACTGTCCATAGAAGGCACATCTTCTGAAGTCAAGAAATATGGGACAAAAACATTTAACGGAGTGTATTTTCTATTTCCTTTTTCACTGTTTTTTCAACTTCTAACCAACCATTAGAGATTTCAGTAGTTTGCCTGAAACACTGAAATCATCCTGCTGGTTTGGTCAACAATAAATCAAGTACCAGTGATATATGAGTAATATGGTCAAGAGGATGATAACATGATTTTAAGGAAACAAAGCAAAGTCAAGTCTATTTCAGCATAATGCTTTAACTAGTTTAGATTAAGCCACTTTAAAGAGGTATAGAGATATGCAATTCTAGGTTTGGAGAGGGGGCAAAATGGCCCTGCTTCATTTGGTGAACTTAGAACTGGGGCATTTTTTTTCTGGATACACTAGCCTGCCAGTTAGTGGCTCCTGAGAAAGTAGTGAAGAGCTCAGTGAAGATTCCATGACTCCCATCCTACATTAACTTATTCTGATAGCTTGCTCATTTTCAAACAGAGAAATAAACACGACAGGCCTTGCTGAACACTCAAAGCTTCAGCTGAAATAAGTGGTGATGCTGAGCCCTTTTCAGTCCTTATGGTTTTACCTAGAAATAAAAGCAGGGAAAATTTATCTTAGAAAGCAGTGGGGAAAGGACTCTTACTAGCAGAGTAGCAGCCTTTCTTAAAGCAAAAAACCATGAACTGAGCAGTGTCAGTGTCAAGAGAAATCACCAATGTGAAACCAGGTTGCAAGAAGTCACCTGAAGCGAGCTCTGTGTCAATATAAGCCATTGCTGTTTATTCTGTCTGAATGAAAACTAACTTATTCCTGTCCTTCCCCAGCCACCATCTACAGTCTGAAGCAGAAAAGATGAACACTAATCAAAGGCACCAAGCAGAAAAAACATGGAAAGAGAAGCATCCAGTGATTGCTACTAGGAATAGCAAACAGATTCAGAACAAATTAATAGGAAACAAGCCTGATCAGAGCCAGGCACACAAATGATGGAATGAAGTCACAGATGGGCAGAAAACCGATCCCACAGAAACAACAGCAGATGGACCAGACAAGTGACAGCATAGAGCCCTGAAACTAGAAAAGTCATGATACTTTGTTTGATCTCTCAAAATAAAAAATATTTCTTTTTTTTTTTTCAAAAGAAAGGTGACATTATGCTCAGAGGGATTGAGAAAATTATAAGAGTCAAGAAATGTGGGGATTTTTTGACTTAAAAAGAAAAATAATGGGAAGCCTGAATTGCAATCCCTGTGCCTTTAACAACTTCCTCCTTCTTCTAAATGCTGGGAGTTGTCAATGGCAATCAAGTTCTTAGGAGAAGAGAAGCAAACGTTAGTACTTTGTTCTCTAGGAAAGAGGGCAAAGTATGGAAGAGTTCTTAAACAGATGGGATTGAAATACCTCTTCTTCTTCCCAAGTATTACCTGGGACCAGGTTTCCATTGCACTCATCACGAATAGATGATTCTAAGCTCAAATGGAGCACATGGCCCAGATTGCTTGTGAATATCTAACAGACAAGCCCAGAACCTGGGGCGTGCACCAGTTGTAGGCTCCCAGGCAGCTGGAGGCTGCAGCACAGCCTCCCCTAGCAGCTATCATGCAGTCCTGCTTCAACCATAAAGGAGAGCTAAAAGCTCTAGTCAACCAGCATAATATGTGATTCATGTTTAACCATTACAACAACTTAAACAATTCCTTAATTTCCTGGTGTTTATCAGAAAAATGTCTCAAAATGTCCAGGGATAATAAAAGCATAGGCTGAGACACAGACTGGGTAATAGTTAATACTTTGACAAAAGCATGACCCTCCTTTCACCCTAGATAATTCCCAAGTATTTTTGGTAAAACCATCTTACATAATAATGCATAAGCAATAAATTTATTTCTTCTACTTTTCTCCTTTTACTAGGAAGGACGCAAAAAATCAGAAACACACACGCAGAGCTCTATTTCTAGTTTTCTTTTAGAATATCAGGGACCTTTGCTCTTTTCTCAAGAGCCATAGCTGAAAATAATGGGCAGGGATCAAGGGCCACAGCAGTTAGTTACAGCTGGTAAAGCAGTTCCATGAATGTCAAATCTGTGCAAGGCCTGTATTCCTTACTCACAAAGGGTGCATAACAGATTTATGAACTTTGCAGTCCCTAGAGAAGATCTTACCTGCCTCTGCTTGACAATTGCTTTCATTTTCCTCAGCACTGGCTTGCTTGGCCTCTCAGTTCCTATTACCATCTGCTCCCTATATCTCAGACTGCAGAATACAGGGGGGAAAAAAAATAAAACAAAGCAAGAAATCAAATGACCCTTACTTACAGGAAGCCAGCTGCCTTTTCTTCTCCACATCCAAGGATTCTGACCACCACCATTTTTCATTAAATGTATTGATATTCCTGTTCAGCTGAGGCTTAATAGTATTTCCATCAAATAACTTCACAGCTGCCTCCTAATAAGTCCCAGAAGAGAGACTAAGGAAATATGGTATCTCATCATAAAACCATCTCTGGACATATTCCGAGAGTCTGATGTGCTTATTGTACTGAGGCACCCAACACTGCACACAGTATTCAGGACAGGGTCACATCAGTACAGGGTACAGTGTTACATGTTACAACTACAGCACATCATGTCTGCTTCCAGGAAAACATAATGTCTTCAAGATACATCAATTTTCTCTGTATAAAAGAAGGAAGTTATAATATGTAAAATTCAGATGAAAAGCCATATTATTAGGACGCTTAAAGCAACATCTTCTAGACAACCTGCATAATTGGGAACAAGGCCCAAAAGGCACAGATGTCTTCCTAAAATTATATTCAACCAAAACTTTTGCTCATAATGTCAGGTTTGATCATAATTAATACTTTCTGGCACTGCAGGCTGAAAAATTCAAATTACATTAACTAGCTATGAGTCAAAGTGACCTCAGCTACATGGCTAGAACTGCCAAGTGACCCTGGCCACACATGCAAATAATTCCCATTCCAAGGGAGGAATAAATTGTTCATCCTACAAAGGAGCACAGGTGATACACATCATAACATCAGCTGCTTTGTTGCAGTGTATTTTCTTGCAACCATTCTACCTGTTGTCCCAGATTTTATTAGTCTAAATACCATGACAACCTTGTAGCCTTGTACTGACAAAAATCCTTTCCACCACATCAGCATTTTACATAATGTATTTTTAATTCTGAGTGTAATATCAAATCATTTGGGAAAACTATGCTCGGCTTTAATCTTTTTCGTGAATAATTAGCAACTTGGCAACAAAATACACTTGGCTCTCTCTGGATTGACATGTATTCCAGCATCAAGACATCTACATTTTCACCAAGGGCCTTGGTAATACTCTTCATTGAATTTGGTTTTTCCAAGCTGAAAAGGAAAGTGAAGTTTCAAGGAAGAATCCAGGCCTAGTTTAAACCATGTTCATTTACCAGTATATCAGATTTGTTTGGCTTCCTGACATTCCTTACATTCCTGTAATACTACTCCTGACACAGAAACTGGGCCAGAAATAACTACCAGGTGCCAAAGTTTATAGAAAACATTCAGTAAACAGCTGTTGATTTTAGGACAGTGTGCAGACAACTGCACTTACGTGAAAGGCAGCACAGCTTGGAACAGGTTTTAGTGCATGCTGAATACTTTTGGCATATCTGAATGGCATCTCAAGAGACTGCACCACTGGGTGGAATTTAAAAGCTCCCACTTGCTGCTCCTTACATGCAGTTTGGATTGAAAAAGATGCCTGTGACTCTTGATGCAGATGCCTTACATCTCTTTTTAATTTAAAGCAATGAGATGTCATTTTTCTTCCTTGTCTAGCAAAAAGGGAAAGCTCCATCTTCTTGTCTCGTCCAAGAAAACTGCATGAACCACAGCTACCATATAAACCACATATTAAACATAAAAAACTCACATGGTTAGAGCAAACAATCCAAACTTCTGCCAAGTGCGTGGGGGCTTGTGGTCCCAGAAGGACACAAAGTTCAAATAAAGTCTCGAAGACTCACCAAACAGTTCTGAGTTTAACATCTCTCACCTTTAACACATTTTATCATAGTATTCTTTGAGAAATCCAAATTCCTACTTTGCAGGTAGGTCCCATCCTGGAGAAAATATCCTTGGCCTGAAAATAATTGAGTCATTAGTCTCTCACAAAGGTCAAGCCTGAAAATATTCAGTTTAATATTTTTAGAATTTCCTTCTTTCCTGAAGAAAAAAAACCCAACAAAACAGAACCAGTACTGCATAAAGTAGAGGTTCAGTATCACTGCCATGCAGGCTCTTGTAACACAGCCATGGCAGGGAAGTAGTGAAAATATTTTGGTTGACTGGCTTTGGGTGGGGTTTTAAACTGAGAGTCATTTCATGACATGATAAAAACAAATCCATAGCAGTTCTTATGACAAGGCTACTGAAGGTCAGGCTAATTTAAAACAGCTGTCCATACAAAGAATACAAAGAAAAAAACCAAATAATTTCTCTCCAATGTGGCATAAAGATACGAAAAAGGAGTTTATTTTTTCCTTCTATACTAGCATACAGGAGTACAGAAAACACAGCACTAATAATAAGCTACAGTGCAAACTGGTAAGCAATTTCTGTGCTTAGGATACACCAGTGTTAGGACTGAATTTCCTCCCCCTACCCCTTTGGAAGAAGGCTAAGCTTGGAATAATAATTTCTTAGGCATTAACAGAACATGGGATTCTAAAAATTCCTAGAGATACTAATAACCTTTCAGATTGTTTCGAGAAATGTCAGGAATACTTCATCCTCCCTGCAACCCATTCTTCAGCTGGGGTGCAATACAGCCACTGCTCAACAGGCAATAAGAGGAGACATGAAAAATATTATTCCAGGCAATTATACAGATACCTGAGGCAAGTGAAATGAAATTACCAGAGCTAGAATTTGATCAAGTTACAAAGATGCCACCATTGGTAAATGTTTTGTGATAAATAACAGTCTGAGGGTCATTCTTTGCAGCACCAGGTCCTTGAAAATGCAAGGCAAGATGTGAAAAGAGAATTACAATTGCAAATAGGAGCAGTTACTTGAACAAAAATGGGAAGAGGGAACATGCCATGGGTCATTGTGATCATTCACATTTCTTGTGTAATTCAGAAGTTTGAAGATTACAAATTATAGAAAGACATCCTTTTTAATACCCTTTAGTATTTACTAGGTTTTCAAAAAGTACAAATAAACAGAATCAAGCTCCTCATTCTCAAGTATCACCTTTAACCTATGATAGCACAAACTGATTCAAATGTATTTAAATGAATAAAAAACTATCTAGATTTGAAGCACCAATATGAAATAATTTCATTTCAAACACCACACTGTGCTTCTGTACATGTCTTGCACTGGTTGGTAGAGGATACATGAAATTAATTTTCAGACAAATAAGGGTGCAGTGCAAACACTGTTAGAGAGAAAGAAAGGGGACTAACAGTGTGGTAGCTTAACTTTGTTGTTCCCTTGGCTGTGTGTCAGACAATCTTTGTGAAGTGCCTGACTGTTATGTTTTACCTCCAGCCTCAAACTTCTTTTCCAATGGTGAATCAATCACTATGAGACCTGTAAAAAGGCACGGGTGTGTTTCTTTTGATTGTCAAAAAGAAGCCAATGAGAGTGAATTTGTCATTTTGTGTCATAAACTCCATCTACCTTAACACTAGTTATTCCAAATTTTTCGACTTTTCTTTCCACACTCATCCAATGTTGTCTTCCTACTTCCTCATTTACACTTTGAAGAAAGGAAATCCTTTGTCAGTCTCTACTCTGTACAGGCACTTCTAAACCTTCAGTAATTCATTAACTGATAGAATTAATGTAAGATACTCGAATTCAGGGCAAAATCATGAGAAAACCTGCACCAAAAAAATTCACTTAGAGATGTTCCTCCCCCTCTCCCTTCCATAATTTGATGTGTAATGTGGTTGGTTTGTGTCTTTAACGCACTTAAGATAAATGCTTGCTAAACATAATTACTAACTGTTTTCAAACCTCTTTTACCCATATAAAAAGCTGAAATTTAAACTGCAGTATTTCACTGCTCAGAAATTGCATTTCAACCTTTGCATAAAATAAGCACTCAAAATTGTTCACCACTGCAATTTCTCTTCGAAGTGCCTAAAGTTACCAGTATGTCCAATGTTCATCTCGAAGAGCTTAACGCACAGTACCTCCTTTCAGAGAAAGGGGCTTCACCTGAACTGCAGGTTAAAAGAATATGGACTAAATAAATATAATGTAATTTTTAGTGCTGGTTTAGTGTAGGATTGAGTTCAGCCTTCAGTGAAATTACTGCAAATTTGCACTTAAGTATCAGATCAGAATTTCATCCAGTATCTTTTACTGAATTCAAATGAAAGCTTTTGTTTCCAAAGACAAGCAATCACACTTACATGCCACAGATTAAGTCAGCACCTCTCCTACTCCTGATACCGTTTTCATTACGAAGATCTTTTCACTAAATACATAACATATGTGGACATATAAATCCTGTATTCATTCCCAAATCCCTTTAATATTTTAAGTTCCTTAATTCTGTAGTTATTAGTCATTGATTTGTATACTTGCCTTATCCATAACCTTTAGAACTCTGGAAAGCAAATACAGAATTTTTACAGCACATCCTACTACTTTTATTGCTGAAATAATGAAACCTTATATAAGTTAATAATTTCATTATAAAAGTTTATTTCACTATATCTTCCAAAAAAGCCATTCAAGATAGAAATATGCAGTCAATTACCCAATAGAATGAAGCAGTAATGCTAATTAGCAAGTTAATGTTCAATTAGATTTAACAAAAATACTGCTGGGAACTTGAGAAGAGCTGTAATACTGATGGCCATTTATTAATAAAATGATAACATAAAACAAAGCAAAACCTGCCAGCAATGAGATTCCAGACTATAAAAGAGTCCTAAGAACAGATGACTTTTCCTGAGATTTGAGCTGCCTACAATCCCTACCGCTCCTTAGGGAGCCATGTCAATTATACCATCATCAATGCAAATGGCATTTTAAAGAGTCTCTTCGACAAACAGGGAATGCTAATGCTGATCAGAGGTGCTAGTGTTCAGCACATTTCTCCCAGAGCTCTGTAACCTCTTGTGTGTCTGCTCACTTGGTTCTAATTGTGTCATTTTCTGACGAGCCAGTGGTGGCCCCTCTGCTTTTGTCAGTCAAAACTCAGCCGTTAAAAACGACTCATTTTCCAGCATCAGAGCAGTGCAGAATGCAGCAGTGGCAGCAACAAGATAAACTCCTGTATGGAGAGTGTGATACTGTGAAGTCTGCTGGCTTTCGTGCTTGATAGGTTGTTCTTATTAAGATAAAATGTTTTCTAAGGAACTACCATAAATAGAAAAGTAATTAAAAAAAAAAGGAGTGACGGAGCATCAAAACACATAATACTGCTACATGGTATGAGCAGGAAATGAAACTTTGCCTGAAATTTAATTTTCCCTATAAAAAAAAAAAAAAAAACTCCCAGATACTCATTTTCAAAGGGCATTTGATCTGCAACCTCTTGATGCTCTACTCAACATATAACAGGGCTCTTCTGGGAATAGATGCAAACAAGAAGTAAAAGAAGTAGCCTTACAAATCAAAAGGAAAACACAGTATTAATGAAAGAAACTAGCATATAAATCTGAAAATAAATTAGAACCCAGCAAGTCACCACACTGCAAAACCATTCACATGTGATATAAGCACATTTACATATCAAGCAAAAGCCAAAGAAACTCTACATTTCCTGTATCAAGAAGTTGTGATGTTTACCCCAAATATTAGAGCAATCCCTTTTTCCTTCATCAAAATTTTGTATTTGTTTTTGAATAATGTATTTTTTGAATGTAATTCAGTTAACCAGGATTAGAAACTATTTTCTAAATTACTTGTATGTAATGGCTATTTTTTTTTTGACCTAAGGGTTGTTTCTAATACTGGTTCACCAATGAACAAAGGTGAAGGCATTTTGATAAAACACAGATCTGCACAAGAGAATCAAAAGCAAAAATAGAAACATTGAAAGAAAAAATATGGGAGACAGGTGGACTAAGCATTTAATCAGTTTTAAGTAAAGCAGAGAGAGAGGCTTTCAAACTGTGCAGTGTTAGGAGATGTACAGATATACCTGATTCTAACATTGGCTTTTTATTTAATGGCTATTCCCTTTTGATCTGAGCTTCAGTCACACTTTGGCGTATCTGAAGACTGCTTAGGCTTGAAGGCAATGGTGGGGAGAGGGGGAAGACAAAAAACTTGAGGGTGTTACATCCAAACATACTCATAGAACAAGTGTCATGTGCAAGATGATGTGTGAGGTCCCTGCAGTGCCCATATCTTCCTTGGGATTATCTTTCTCTTAATTGGGAAAGACATTAAGGAGTTCTAGTTCAAGGACTATTGAACAAAAATAGAATATGGCACAGGAAGGTGAACTTCCCAGGGATGTTTCACCTTGCAGAAAGCCATCCCATGCACACCTTTTCACAACACGGAAGAAGGTGGTTGTGCTTTATCCACATAACACATATTAAGTTAATTTCTAGGAACAAATTGTAAGCTCTTTAGTTTTTTTTTTCTTTTTTTTTTTTTTCCTAGCAAGCAGAGCTAGTCAATGAAGTAGCTTACTTTAAAAATTCTCGTGCCTTCTAGTAACTCTAGCACTACATTAGTTTCGTCGTTTTTTTCAAGAGAATCTCCCTTCCATAAGGAATTCTGTCCTTCTGGAAAATACAACATTTTCCTAACATGGACTGAACTGAACACCATTTTTGATTTTGCTAAGAGCTCTTCTGCTTTCAACACTGAGGTCTGATATCTGCATACATCAGCAGCACTGATCAAACAGAACGAGCATCAAGGGTTGCACTTCCCATGCAGCAGAAGAAAACTCAATTCACAGGAAACCCACAAGGCATTTTCCCCCTGCCTGCCCAGCCCCAAAGGCAAACTCTCCAAACCCTCTGGCACACACTTAGCTGTTAAACTCACCAATTCCTATATGAAACTAAGACATTGTTCTCTTCTGCACAGTGTGACAGCAATGGTTACTGCTCACAGAGTTACACACCTCCGAAGTTTCACTTGGATGCCCAGGTGGAGACACGTGCCAGGGTAACCTCAGTTAAATTCACCAGTTTATAGATATCTGTACCTTACAGAAATATTTTAGTTCCCACACAAAGGACTTTATCGGAATGTGATACCACTAGGTACAGAATCCTTTTTATGCATATACACCAATAGAATATTTGTCATTACCAAATGCAAGTTAATTTGGAGAGGTTTTAGCATATCTACATAGTGTTTCTAAAGGAGTTGAATCTTTTCACCTGGATTTATTTGTAAAGGAAGAAAACAGGTTGAAATTGTACCCATCTCTCCAACCTGTATTACTGTATTTATAAACATAAAAGACTATTCCACAATCATTCCCACTTTTCAAAAACCCAAACACAAAAGCTTCACCAGAAACCATGTGAACTGAACCTTGCAAGTCCTCCATGGAACAGGAATCCCTGCTTCAGATAGTTGATTTTAAATTAGTTTTTAAATTAGTGAGATAATCCCTATTTTTAATTTGATATTTCAGTAAAGGTTTCCATTGATCTCAGTTTTCCAAGTGCACTTGAAAGCTTCTAAGTAACAGCAGTAGGCTGATTTTTAATTTTACTTTCACACCACTTGATTGGATTCAAATTCTGTGAGGTAAAATGATACTTGGCAGCAAATGACACAAGATGCCGCTTGGCATCATATTCTGATTTTTAAGCAGAAACTGTTGGAATGCTTAAAATCATTTCTTTGTCTCACTGTACAGTATCTGAAATACAGGTCTAATTTATTAACTACTCCAATGTCAAACAGAGGAAACCAGCACACTAAAATCTCCTTTTTCTGTAGATTGGAAGGACGTTGATTAAATGAAGTGGGATAAAGTTCAAAATATTGCAGGGTAATATGACTGAAAATTAAGACCTACTACATAGTCAAGAAACACTACAGACAAGTAGAGATTTTACAATCCAAGGACTCATGATGGTCAGTTCAGAAGCTACATGCACATTTTATAGACCACTGCAACCTCAAAACAGAATTTGATCAACCTACAGTTACATCACGAATACCATTTAATATTTGACTTTGATATGTGTAGCCCACATAAACACTTTTCTATCTCAGTTGAGCTGCAGTACCACTGAGTACTACGAATATTATTTTCATGCTTCCCCCATCCACACCCCACTACTCTTTGTTATCCTCTCATCTCAGTGACTTTGCCATTTGTATGGCAATTTCCTCTAATAGCTTTACTCAGCTTCCAGACTCTGCAAAATGCTGAACAAAGCAGAACAAATAATTCAAGTACCTTTAAGAGGACTACAGAGCCCTTCAGCAAGCATTAGAAGAGCTCCTGAATAAACAATATTTGTTTTGCAAATTATCCCTAAGGTCACTGAATTCCACAAAATCCAGCAGCAAACCCCGAGGGTTGGGGGAACCCTCATCTAGTTGGGGTACACAACCAGACTTAGAAGAGAGATGAATGGGGTTTAATGCTTTAAAGCAGCACTAATTCTTACTTACGCTTGCTTCTGGTAATCAAGAAGCTTATCAGAAAGAGAGAAAAAAAGAACAGAGCAGTGACAATACATCTCCCAGACTTCCTCTGGTACTCCAGGGAAGGATCCATCACTAGAGACTCATTACACGAGGTAGGACTGTTTAACATCTCTTGATATTCACACATAATAGTGTGGTCAAGGGGTAGGGTTTTGCACATCTGTTTTTGGCCAGCATAGACTCGATATCATTGAAGATGAGACCTTCAAAAACAGTCATGGAATTTGGTGCTGAAGATCCTGAAGGACCCAATATTAGTGCATTCCTCTGGTTGATCATCAGGGATGTAGACAAGACCTATTTCAATCTCTACTTCAGAAATGTCCAAATAGCCAAGGCTTCAAGCCAAGTTCCCCATAACTGTAAATACAGGAGTAGGGAATATGGGCTGCTGATGGTTGGGGCCAAACCTCCAAGTTCTGACCAGAAGCAACATCTCAACCTTTTCAAATCAAACTTTTGTTGAAATTGGCCTATCCTAAGAAAAGCATTTTGTCAAAAATATCTTAACCAGCTCTTGTTCACCAGTTAAGCATTTAGGTTCACAGAGGCAGATTATTTTGTTCTGTTTCTCTTCCATGCTTGTTCAGCAAGAACACCCCTGGTTCACTCAGGCAGTTCAAGACTCACTAACACGCCTTCATGAAGGTGCCTCAATTCAGCCACACATTTGAGCATAAAGCATGTTCACATCAAAGAGTGAGAAACAAGACCCTGGCACTTGTTGGGTTTATAGACAAAAAGTAAGATTTCTTTTTGATAGCTGACAAAACTGTCAAGAAACATAGATTTAGGAGCTTGAACATCACTAAATAAGCAGAAGGAATGAAAACACGATCCATTCAGACTTGCCAAACATCGCTTCATTTGTGATTCTAAGTTATAAATCTTTGACAGCTTGGGCCTGTGAAAGTGTCCACACTGTAGTGAAACACTGACTCATGAAAACAAAGCATAAAACAAACAAAACCAAAAAAATAAACAAAAAAAACCCAAACAAACCCTTGTGCCTACAAGTGACTAGGGTCCCATTTCAACTCAACTTGCAAGGCATGAAACAGGAGCTATTTTCCACACAAAAAGCCCTCAAAGTTACACTGCAATGTTTACTGCTGCATTGAAAACCCTTGCCCTGCTCCTTGCATTCAAAAGAGGTAAGAGTATTATTCATCCACTCAAGGGTTTGCCCAAGATTACTGAGAAGTCTCTCAGGTTCATCTCCTGCAATTACCCTTTTGAACACTGACCAGAAGTCCTGGCTCAGACACACTGTGTTGAACAGCACAATAAAGAGAGATTTGCAATAACTGTGGAGGGGAACAAGTGAAAACAATCTCTATGTGATTTTATATTCACTTACTCTAGAGCAAGGCTCCATCTGCTTCTGTCTCTCAGGAAAAATTTTACAAAGTCCACAGTATCTAAACCAAGAAACAGCACACTTTAGTTTTATTGTTTTTCCCAGAACATAATCAAAAAGGCACAAACAAAACATGGCCACTCTCACACTCATAGAGCTTGTGCCAGAAGGAGCTTTCAAAATGTTACATTTCAAAGCGCTAAAACGATTGTTCACAGGAACAAAGCCAAGCAATGGAGGCACAGAGCACAGACTAGCCAGTACTGGACAACAGCCAGCACTGGAGCTGGGCAGGAACCCAGTATTTCATGATATTCCCACTCTGACTTTAGCCTCAAAAGACTTTTTTTCCTCAGTCCAGCTCCCACTGCTGCCAGCCTCTCCACTGATTTCAGCAAAAGGTTGACTGGGCCTCGGGGCTTAAGTTTCAGACATGCTGGATGTGTGTTGACTTCAGCTGTTGTCACGAATGCTCAGCAACACATCTGGAAGAGCAAGTCCTCTGCATGCAAAACAATTCTGGTCACATCATCACTTCACAGAAGTCACAAAAGCATAAAACTACTTTAACAATAAAGACAGCCCCGAGAAGGATGGTGACAGAGAACTTCAACAAATCAGTCAAGAAAACTAAGCACAGGCTGCAGACTTGCAGGAGATTTCCGAAATAAGTACGCATCCAGTAAAGTTCTTCTCTATAAACTGAAGCATTCAGTAAACTGTAAACTATAAAACAAAGCATTCTATAAACTGAAACATTATGAATAAGGATGTGGGAATTTCAATATACCTTAAAAGCCAATGTAGTTCTGCATGACTTGCAGTAAAACCTTTTCTTTTTTCCTGGTTTATAGGTATAAAAAGCCAGAACTTACATTTTCTTCTCCAGCCAAAGATGGCTGGCTTCTACTGAAATTCTTGTTTCCATTAAAGCACAAGTCACTTAGGTACTTAAAATGTACTTCTGCAATACTTTGTTTGCATATATCCACAACACATTGAACAGTGTGTCAGTTTTATCCTTAAAATACTATTTTTAATACATGAGAAGTTACATGAAAGCATTCAGGAGGCCATCTAGAACATGGTAGGCAGTATAAAAAAGCATTTCTTTCCTGTTTCTTAAGTGTTTAAGTACAAAACACAATTTGTAAGGCCAGGGAGTTCAGTTCTCTGGACCTATAGGGGAAAAGTAGTTCCAATAACTACCTGTTGTAAATATGCCATTTCTATTACATGGAGAAAATACTTGAGTTTTCTCAACAGATCAGTAGTTCTCTGTTCAAAGAGTTTTATTTTTAAATATAATAAATAAATAAATAAAATCTATATCTTCCTTTCTAAATCCTTTTTACCTGCCCATCAAGAATAGCCTTTTTAATTACAAAGTAAACACTGCGATGAATTAGAGTTTAGGACCTCTCTGGAGTACTTTATGACATTTACTGGTTTTCAGTGCTGTCTCAGAGATGTTCCAAATGAGAGTGACAAAAATAAAAAGAGAAGAAAAGCATGCTTCTGATGAAAGATACTGAATGAGGATTTAGGGATTCACCAAAAAAGCTGCCATTTTCCCTTCACTCATAGTTAAGCTTTGACTGGTTACCAGCTATTAAAGCTGGGAGTTCTTGCATTATGTCTAGTCAACGCCTGGTGCAGTGATGACTACAGGGACTGCAGACATCAGTATCATAGTTCCTGGCTGGATCCTAGGGTGTTCATAACTTTCTATGCAAAGGGAAGAACTGAATACAAGTGCCCAAAATGGTTTCCTTCAGTAAATTCTTCATTATCTATGGCTTAGTTACAAATTGTGCCATTAGCACTTGGACATGCTGCTGCTTAGCAGAGAATCAGCAATGCAGATTTTGGGTAAAGCTCAAGGTGAAAGGAAATAAAAAGGTAGACCTGAAAATCTTTGGCAGAGCAGAAATTCCTTACGCATTCCCAACAGCAGGATGGGCCTTCACTACAATGCAAAGCAGCTCTTGATTGAGGCACACGGGTCCATGAAGATTTATCAGCATAGCAAGCACCGGAAATCACAAATATAGGCAAGAGGTTGAAAAGAAATCTTGGACCAGGAGAGACAAAAGAAATCGATAGTACAGCATCCTGACTATCTAGTCCTGCCAGATGGCGAAATTTAGCACCACAAGACCTTAGAAATTACAGGATATATTGTCTTTGGTTTATTAAAAACACTCAGATTACTTCTATTAGCCCATTTTTCAACTTGTTCTTTTCTTAGGTAAATCAAGACATTAGTTGCTAATGCCAAGTTAATGGAGGTAGCTGTTGTATTCCTTTGACTTCTGCTTAAAACAAAACCATATTTTTTTTTACAAGACAAGCAAGAAACACATTTTATCTGTTTATCTACTGGGATAAACAAAGCAGTAATTGCTAATTCATATTTTCCTTAAATTATTTTCCTCAGGAGGAACTCAGACACTCAGTAAGCAAGCACTGAAAGGAAGAAAAACATCTCACATGCTGCAGGTCTTTATCTCACTGTGATGATTATGAAGACAGCCTTTATAGGTTTTCCTCTGTCAGTCTGAAAAAAGTTCCACGTTACAGTTAAATCAAATCAGATGTAAGAAAAAGAAAGGCATGAAACACTGAAGTGCAAAGATGCTCATTACCCTGAAAGAAAAATGAAACTGCATACAGAGTAACCGCATAAACCACACATTCTCATGTCACCAGCCAAAACAAGCCTTATTGATATATATTTTTAAATTTGACATTAGCTTGTAATAACATTTTCAAACAATAGTTCTTTCCTATTGATTTTCTATGCAATCCATTACTGTGAAAGCTATCACCTTTGAGTCAGCTACAGGGTTTTAACCTTCCAAGAAGTCTGGGAAGTATGACAGTTTTTCTGAGCAGCATTGATTTCCGTATATTTTAAGTTATTCTGCAGAGGAATACCAGAAAAATAGCTTCTAGATGCATAATGTATAAGCTCATTTACAGGAAGCAAGCAACAAATCAAAAAGGGATAAGTGACACCTAAGAAACTGATAGAAGCAACAGCAATTTTGTCAAGATAGATAACAACATGGAAATTTAACCTTATGGAAAACTCTCTTTATTCAAAGCAGGCATTTTGACAGACAGCCTTTTAATTTGCAAATTGTGTTTCTCAGAGGTAATGAAGAGTACCCAAAATGAAAAGGAAGGGCAGTGCCTCTTTTCTCTGAAACCTCAGCACACAGACTACCTCCAAAATGCAGCCTTCCCTCCCACAGACCTCCAGTGCACATGGAGCACAGAACTAGGTTTCCTGGCCATTATACATATTCACAAACCTCACAATAAATGTTAAATAGAAGGTTTGCAAACAGAATGGCATCATAATTCTCCATGCTTCTGCAGCTCCTTGGACCTACACTCATGCTAGATTCAGATCAGCAGCCAGCCCCTTGGACCTACACTCATGCTAGATTCAGATCAGCAGCCAGCCAAGTGTAAATGCCTCCTAGGTAAGGGCTTCCCAAGTCAAGATCAGAATAAATTTTATTTCACAGCTTTAACCTGAAAACTATACTATGTTACAACATAATAAACAGCCAGCCAGGAGTCCATAAATATTTAACTAATCAATATTGGTTTTGTTTCAGGTAGCTTGACAATTTACAGCTGTGTGCTTAATGAAGCACAGGTTCTCCAGGCAGTCATGAAACTCAGCAAAACAGGAGAGGGGTGTTTTCCCTGTCCACTTTCTAGAAAGGTAAGATTCCCAAACTCCTGTCACTGACCACTCTGTTCTAACCATGCACATATCAGTGGCCTCAAAGGAAGGAGCCAGTCTCTCATGGACCCCACTACTTGAGGCACAAGAAGTGACCAGCAAGGATGCTTCACCCTATCTCTTACAAGGAGAACATCTGCAGAGTGCCTGCAGACATGCAGGTGACAAAATGGCACCTCCAGCACACAAGCTACATTTGTACTATGAACAAATTCCCACACAAAAGTGCAAAGTTCAGTTGGAAAGTGCCACTTTCTCCTTTTGCACATTGAGAAGGCAGTGGCCACAAAATACAGTTCATTTAGCCTGCAGTTACTCCTTGGACTGCATACAGACCTACTCCTCCAACATTTTTCTCATCTCATCAGAAGTTTGCTGTGGAAAACAGTGAGCCTACAGTACAAGGAACAAAGAGAGTCTGCTGGTGAGACAATCCCTGGTACCAGACAATCCTCCCTAGGTTAGGGTGACCAAAAAGACTTCCCTCAAATGCTTTGCCCTGCTATGTTAATATACCCCAGTTCTGCTCCCTTGGTTGGCTCGTGGCCGCTCCACCCCCTTGCTACCTTATATGTTTCATACCTTAGAAGGTTTTCCCCTCCCTGTTCTCCCCATTGGCCTTTGCCCCTCACCACTCCCCCAGAGCTTCCCCATTGGTCCCCATTCCCTAGTCCCGCCTTTGTACCGCCCTCACGCCCTCAGCCCCACTCCCGTACTTAAAGCTAGACCCTGCATTGTTCTCTATCTTTGCCTCTACAACCCTTCACAGTGTGGAAACAATAAACTGCTCCTGTGGAAATCTATGCAAAGACCCTTCCTGCCTCTTTGCCGTCGAGCCATATTACTGAAGCCATCCGCGTGTTTGTGCGTGCACATGTGTGTGAGCGTGTGGCTGATCCTGCCGAGCAGCTTCGCTTTGGAGACGCTTTTTAGAGATCGCAACACCTTGCGCTCCAGCACAGAAGCTGCAGTGCCAGAGATAACGATAATTTGCTGCCTACATACTTTGAAAACATGATTATGTTTTTATACAGATTGAGTTTAGCTTCCCACCTCCAACGTCCATCCATGCCATTGCTTACCATGTGTAGAAAGCAGGAAGCATTATTCTATGGTACAAGACTCCACTGGCATACTAGTAGATAAATCCAACAAAGAAAAATTTAGCTGGATAAATTTCTTACATTATAGTTAAAATTATGTGCAAGCTGAACTTGTTCTTCAGCTTAAAATCAAAGCTCTGCCTAGCAGTTAACACTCAGAACTGAAATGTGGATGTGCTCCCTGTCACCTCAAAGCCAGTGACTCTACCACTTTTCATCAACCAGGGATTCGATATCCATCTTTCACATTGCTCTAGCACAGCCTTCAGGAAACACTCATCATGTACAGCGGTGTTAGCAGGCACATAAATACAAACATCCCGCCATTCAACAGGCAGCAGCAGTTGTGCTTGCATGGAGTTATTCTTTCACTCCATTTAATAATCTGCCAAGTCTTCTGCAGAGAGACCTCAGCTCACTGTTCTGCACCATTATTAGTTTCTGACTGCAGAGTTGCCAGACTAACTGGAGCAGAAGCTTATGTAAAGCTCAGCAGACACAGAGAACAAACAAAAGCAGACTGGACATAGTATCAGCAGATTCTCAAAACCGTAACACCCAATTACATCATTAATTCTATTATTCAATCCAGTTCTTGTGCCACCTCAGCAAGCTATCTGTCTGGTTACAATCTTATCTTCACTGCTACATTAACTGCCTCAAAAACCTTGTCACTAAATGCCCTATCAAAAAATTCTCAATTGGTAGAGAAGTCATACATCAAAATACAACACCCATTCAATCACCTGCAACAACATACATTGTTCTCTCTCAAATCCATTTATATTACTCAATACTGAAAGCCAATTAAAAAAACATGATGGGTCTTATGTTAAGGCAAAGGGAGGGGAAATTACTCATCGAAATCTTCCATAACTGCTGCGAAGCAGCCACATGAGGATGTAGCAATTAAAAGTACAAGATTTAAGTGCATGTAAATAGATTTGGTGAGTATCGAACTAAATGGTAAAATGAAACACTGTGTATGGAAAATAATCCTTCAGCAAAAATTACTCTTCATTCTTGCAAAACTGGATCATTTGAAAATCTAGAAAACTTCTATCTAGAAAACTAGATACAGATTTGCAAACTCTATTTGTCAAGTGAATGCATCTTACTCCCTTCAGCAGGTTGTTCTGATTTTCTTCAAAACTCAAAAATCCTTCTAGGGGGAGGTTAAGTTGAAAGTCCTCTTTATAAAAATATCTCCCTTTCACATTCTTTTCTCGTATTTCTCAGCACTGAATTTATAAAAGTAATTCCACAACATATTCGCTGAAACTCCTAATATAAATACACCAAATCTCACAGTCTGTAATGAATGTTACATTAAACATGAGCAGGGACTGTGCAATCTGTGAGCCACCACTGCCCTCATCTGGGAGAAGACTGAATCTCACGTTCTACTGGGAAAGACTCTTAATTTTCCACACGATTGTTTGTATCATTTGTTTTGATACTACAGATATGCGAATACATACTGTTGTTTACATTTTCCTTCAACTGTAAGGGTCCTCTCTCAACAAAGGATTCCTTTTAGATCCCCAAGCAAGACAAGGAGAAAAACCTGCTATTACACCTAGGCAAACAAACAAAATAATTCACCAAACTGAGAAACCCACAGTGTTCGCTTCCACACGAGTGATAACAAGTGATTTCAGTGCCGAATCCATCTACATACAAATGCGAACAACCAAATATGCAGTGCAAAAATATCAAAAGCTGAAAACAACTGGGATTCAGATCAAATAGAAAGAGCTAATAGAACAAAAAATAGTGACAATGGGAATAACTTAAATGTGCTCCGCTGTTATTTATAAAGGCATAACTACTCAAAGGTGGATGAAAAACCAACTTAAAGGGGGCAGAAGGACAAAAACTGCTATTGAACAGATATGACTTCCAAAAACAGCAGGTAAATGGAGTCGTGACAAGAAAAGTTTAATTAACCATAATTTAAACTGAATCGATGTGTCACAAATAATAAGGAGCCAGATCAGTTTAAAGGAGCAGAAGGAAACTTATACCTTTGACCCACTATGACAGAGAAACAGAAAAAACCCAAACAACCAACACTGATCAAACATTATTTTGCTCTCCTCTTAAGTAAATCACAGCCCTATCAAAATAATTCAGCATATTAAACAATAATTTTGGCTGTTAACATTTGATTTATAGCAAAAAAGCTATTTGAAATGCATCTATTCCACAAAGCATACATTCATAAAGAGCATTCTGTACCATTTAAGTTGATTTTTAAATACTCCCTACAGAAGCTGGAGTCATGATAATATTTTTAAGGAAAATATTTAGTTAGCTGTTTAGTCTAAATCAATCCCTAGCAGTATCATCAAATATTTGCCTGTTTATTCCTTCAATGCACTACTCATTTGGCCCTTTTCACAAAAAAAAAGCTAAGTCATTCCTTCTCAGACTGGTAGCCCAGTCCTTAAAACTGGCAGCAAATTCTGAGGCTCACAAGCTAAATTTTAACTGTTCAGTAATCAGTGCTGGTTTCTGCAGAAATTACTTGTCTCAGCTGTTTCAGATCTTGTAGTGGGAGGGTGACACAAGCAGAAGTCAGTGAGGCTGCTCACAAGCATATACTTATTTAACCAAGGAAGAATGTTTTCCATGTTTTCAACAGCCAGCAGCTTTGGCCAGCTGTGAGCAGGTTGCAGGGCACTTACCCCCACTAAATGATTACTCTATACTTCTAGGGCTGTTTGAGCCTCCAAACAGAGAGACCACTGACCAAAAATCTTAGAACTCTATATACCATAATTTAAGAAAACTATGACAAAAATAAGTAGGGGCATGTACAGGTTGGAAGGCAGGTAAGAGTAGCAGTGGGGGGACTGCAGCATCTCTTTCAATTACCAAATTTCACAGCACCTCTCTAACCTATATATGAAAAACTAAAAAAATAGATTTCCTTTGCCCTCCTCTGGGACCCGCTTTCCAAATGTGTGGCACCAGACACTCAGCACAACAGGGCTCATGTTTACCTCAGAGACAACACTGTCACTCCAGCTACATTTGTCTGACATTTTACATTCACACATTAGGAAACGATGACTATTTCTGGACTGCAAAATACTATCTGAAGGACAGACAGATTACATACTGTGAATTCTAAAGTGGCAGGTTGCTATGGTTTCCCACTGCAAGAAAAACATTCACTTCATTAGGTTATCTGAAGATCTCTACTAAAACCAAAAGGGGCCATCAGGGAAGCAGCCTGTCCTTTAATCACAGCTCTGCCTTTGTGAACACCAGTCCATTTTTCTCCTGAAACAGCTTTTGAAAAGAAGAATGTAGTTCTGCATATGAACTGAAATATCTTGATGCGTCATATTCTGAGACAAGCTCTAACCACAGAGTTGGCACAGCAACATGGATACTGACTGACTTGCAAACTGCTGCACTGTAAAACTGTGGTTTAGAAAAAGATATTCAACTCTTGATTTTTTAAACTACTACCTGAACTACTTAACTCGTTTGGTAAATCACATTAGGAATTAGCAGACCCTCTTTTCTTGAAACTAAGACACAGATAGCAGGACAAACTATTTCTTCTTTAAAAAGACACAAACCCAGCCAAGGCAAATTCCCATGACCAGGTATCACATTGCTTCTGGGTGTGGCAGGAATAATGTCTGCAATTTCCAGAGTCTGCAACTTTTTTTCCCCCAACCATCTTTTCTGTATATTTTTGCTTATCTCCAAGTCCTACATGATATATCAAACAAAAATTACTAGCTCACACCACCATCTCTTTGGACTCATCAATGAAGCCCGGTGCCAAAGATCCTCAGGTACAGCTTTTAGCAAACTGTTTTCTACCATTGAGAGCTCTTGAGCTCTCAATTAGTGTTTCGAATTGCATTCATTTGGGATTTATCAAAAATTTGATTTCTTTAAAAGAAAAAAAAAGCATGCAAGTGATTGACTTCCTAATATTTTTTCGTAACAAAAAAAGTCAAACCATGTATTTCCATCATGTCAAGTCTCAGCTTAGAGGGCTCACCAATTGTTATTCCAGAGTAGTCAGAAACAATGAGTTCATTATCAGTAAGCCTAAAGCAAATGCGCAGCACCCACACAACCATTGGAAACGTTCAGTCCATAAGCAAAAAAAAAAAAAAAATATTGAAACATGAAACATGACTTTGTACTGTCTTGTAATGACTCAAGTATTTCTAACAGTTCTCTCTGAAGGAAACTGATGCTGCCCCCAGACTGCTCCTCTCAGGGTGATTAACAAAAACACACACACTTTAGCAGGCTTATTAATCATCACAAGTGCCTGGTCTCAGCTTTCCCTGTCTGTTCAACAAATTACCCTGTGTTCCAAATCCAGCTGACATGACTCTTCCCAGAAAAGCAGTCCTGAATCTTCTCAAAGTAGGAGAAAATACCTGGCTGAAAATTATTAGCTTAGAAGATATAACCATGAAGAGTACATGACTGCTGCTAGTTTTTAAGTTTGCACTGCAGATCCATGATTTCATACCCCATCCACACCCTCTTCTTCTAGGGCAGCTAACTACACACCAGTCCTATTCATAATGCTTGCTGATGCTCTGAACAAAGGCGGGGGGAAAGCAGTGTTTCCCGATTTTCCTGAGTGATTTCAATATAAATACTTTTGGGGTAAAAGATTATTTTAAAAATCAATGCATCACAAAAATAGCTCAAAGAGATCACATAAGCAAGCATATAGATCAGATACAGACAGCACAGAGATTACATATTATTCCAATGCAGTAATAAAGAGCTAATAGACTGCCATTATCCCTATCCAACACAGGGGTTTGGGCATTATCTTTGCAGTCAAGGTAAAGAAACCTCTGACAGTCTCCTCAATCTGGCAATTTCACACAGTATACAGAAATAAGCTTTCTAGTTTGAAAAAGAAGATATCCTGTTATTACCATGTAATTCTTAAGAAAATAAAGAGAGAAGAAAGCATAAAGCAGATGTTTGACTAAGAGCAGTGTAAGAATATCAACAGGTAATTGCAACACCTAAATCCTTTCCAGGTTTTGGTATTTATGAAAAGTTTTACAATCTCCATGTTCTGACAAAGTGTCCTTCTCTCGATTTATAGCAAGGAAATGTAGAGCTCACTCCCTTTCTTTTTGGCCTGTAGAATTTTTCTGATTAAAAGCTGAACAATGCAATTTAAGGAAAAAGTCACAAGAAACTTTGGAATTCATTTGATCTAAGTTTCAAACAAATCACTCACTGTCAGGGCTAACTGATGCCCCCTCTGGTCTCCATGACCTTTCTTCTTTAGTGAAGCTTAGACATCTAAATTCTTTACATTAAGGAGAGTGAGATTTAGATGCATAAACACATTCAAGAACCTGGATTTCTGCAAGCTTTGAAAGGGGGCCTTTGAAATCAGAATTCCACCGTTCTCCTGAGCCTACACTTAATATTATGAACATACTTTCCCTAAGGCAGGTCCAAATGACTTAGAAGACTTGTCTCCTTTGCCTTGCACCTGTATTCCCAAGCTCTTGTACTTAAACCCATCTCAGAGAGCTTTATGCTCTCCTCTGACATATTTGATATAATGAGAATCGGTAAAGGAGTAACAGCAGACAAAGCAAATTTCCTATAGGATCTTACATTTACTTGGGAAGCTTCACCTCTTTCCTTTTGTTTGCCTTTCTCGTGTGCCCTTCTGTACATTTATGTTAATGAACTAACTCAAGACAATTATTACAGTAAGAGAACAAACACAAGAGAAGGGGCAGGGAGAAACCTTTCCAGCTGTTACAGTAATTTTTTTTTTAACTGAAATCCCAGAAAAAAATAATTTTAAGAATCTTTATGTTCATTTTGATGCTATAGTCATAGAACACACAGTGAAGGATGAAAAGCCAGCATTACTTTCTTTAGCTGTCTTGAGAATGGGGTGCCAGTATATCACTATCTCTGGCACTGCAGCTTCTGTGCTGGAGCGCAAGGTGTTGCGATCTCTAAAAAGCGTCTCCAAAGCGAAGCCGCTCGGCAGGATCAGCCACACGCTCACACACATGTGCACGCACAAACACGCGGATGGCTTCAGTAATATGGCTCGACGGCAAAGAGGCAGGAAGGGTCTTTGCATAGATTTCCACAGGAGCAGTTTATTGTTTCCACACTGTGAAGGGTTGTAGAGGCAAAGATAGAGAACAATGCAGGGTCTAGCTTTAAGTACGGGAGTGGGGCTGAGGGCGTGAGGGCGGTACAAAGGCGGGACTAGGGAATGGGGACCAATGGGGAAGCTCTGGGGGAGTGGTGAGGGGCAAAGGCCAATGGGGAGAACAGGGAGGGGAAAACCTTCTAAGGTATGAAACATATAAGGTAGCAAGGGGGTGGAGCGGCCACGAGCCAACCAAGGGAGCAGAACTGGGGTATATTAACATAGCAGGGCAAAGCATTTGAGGGAAGTCTTTTTGGTCACCCTAACCTAGGGAGGATTGTCTGGTACCAGGGATTGTCTCACCAGCAGACTCTCTTTGTTCCTTGTACTGTAGGCTCACTGGCCTTCACACCAGTAGATATATAGTTTTTTTCCACAGAAGGTACCAAAAAAGCTGAGGCCAGTTCTGGCAAAGGCAGGGCAGAACCTCATCAACAAAGCCACCACCCCAGGGCAGGAGCAGAGCCAGCCTGGTAGCAGCCATAGGCTGCACTGTCATCACCAGACAAACCAGGGGACACAGCAACTCCAAGGGGCCCATGTGGGAAATCCAATAAACAAGTCTGGCCAAGCAGAGGAGAAGGCTGACCACAGTCCTTCCTGGACCACAGCCCTGAGCTTAAGTGAGGCTCCTGCATTCTCGAGCAAGGAGTATGGATGGAAGTCTCAGGTGAGACCAATGCATGTAATTAAGCCCTGCAGGTGCTGACTGTGGCAGTGAGGATTAAACAGACACAGATTTCTGAAAGACTTTTGACACAGGTTAAGTAGAAAAGAGGTGAAGATACCACTCCTGCAGCTATCCACTCTGCTTCTATGGCAGGCTCACCACCCACCCCTGAAGCACTCCCAGCACTTCTCAGGTTGGCACAGATGCAGACACTGGGAGCAGTGTGTGCCTTCAGCTATCAAACCAATCCACAAGAAAAATTGTGTGTCCTTGTCTGAGGCATGACAACCTCTGAAGAGGCAGGACAGATATCTAAGAGAGAAGGTGTAGCATTTTTACTCTCCAGTCTTAATGCTCTGTCTCACCTCTGCCAGAGCTACAAGGGAACAGCTGCAATGCATTTCAGAAGCTCCTGGTGCTTTCACTGTTTGCAGCCCCTCTCTTGAAGCATCTTCTACCCACACACATCAGCCTGCAGAGCAGATGGAGTATGTGCACTTGCTTCAGCCACTCCAGCAGAAAGTCTGGCAGCTTAGAGCAAGACACTTCTCAAGCTGCTGCCCAAGTGACAACAGCAGCCCCATGAAGGTGTTTAGGGCTTCTGGTTGCCATGTGCCTAAGCCCAAAAAACATTTTTAAATCATAACTTATATGTTACATTTAATCGACATGAACTGTTTTTCCATGCTGTTGCCTCAGTCCAGAATCCTTACTGTCACAACAGAAAACAGGCCAGCGATTTTGCTGGCGGTCAGTGGCTTCAAACCAGATCCATGGCCCACTGCTTTTTACAGCACTCCCTTAGTCTATTTTTAAGACCAATTTGAGAAATAAAAGCTATTTAAAACAAGCAGCATGAAAAGAAGTATCATTTGCTTCACATGATTATTATGTGCATAGTAATGACAGGAAGAATACTGCAAATGTTTTCCAACTCTTAAAAAAAAAAAAAAAGAACACTTCCTTTGCAGTATATAATTTTGAATTTTAATTTAGATAACTCAGACTATTTACTGGCAACATAAATATCCATATTCATGACATCTGATTTACTATAATCTTTATTTCTGATGTTCAGCATCTGTGAATACTTGAAGTACTTGAGTTTGCATTCATGGGCAATTATATGGGAATGTCATCCAGTAGCAACAGATTGATTTACAGAGTTTGTAGCACTGAAAGACAATTCATTTTCTCTCAGATGAGCTGTGGCATGAGACCTGGGATTGATCCTTCCACTCTTAATTTTTTTAACAAATTACTTTTTCTTGTCTAATAGACACTCAAATCAAGGACATTATAATGAGGATCAAACCAGTGCCTTTTAGATGCATTCTCTCTACCAGTAGTTTGCAAAGGTCTGACAGAGGAAGTGAAATGGACAGCAAGTAGAAACTTAGAAGTTAGATTTCATGCAAGTGAATGGCGTTTCAGAGGGGAAAGAGGCACAGGCGCAGTATTTGGTCATTTCACCTTCACACCCAAGGGCTCCCTCATGCTGACTTCCACTGAGCCTTACAGAAATCCAAGCACTTGCTATGCAAAACTCGCTTTTCTTTATAATCTCTGCATCTCTAACTGCACTTCCTTCTAGTCGTGCCTGCTGGAAGGTGTTCTGAAGGATTCTTCCAATAAAACAAATTTTAATTAATTTCCACAGGTAAGTGATAGGAAGAATTAAATAAACCAACAATAAATCCACGATAAGTACAATATGAGAAACTAGTATGAATATCACTTTTGATGCATATGAGTAAATAAGGTGATAAAGCTCATGGATGCATGAAACAGTCCCTCTTTTACGGTCCTTCTAAGGAAGGAGCACGACTGCAGAGGCTTCCCAGGGAGCTGCTCTCTCATCATCCCCTCCTTGGGTGACAACAGAGCAATGAATACTGGTAAGGACATCCATTAACACAGAGAGGATGTGCCAAGTGCTTTTAACAGCCAATTGCGATCACCGCATTCAAAGCAACTCAAGCCGTTGCTTTGGGGAGTTCTCACTCTTGTGAAAACACACGCAGTGCACTTGCCAGTATTTAGCCAGTGTTTCTAAACAGTTAAAACCCCACACGTATGAACATCTTTTGCTAAACAAAAATACCCTATAGCTTCATTAACAACGTTACTCCAAGACAGAATAATGA
The DNA here is from genome assembly GCF_009650955.1 of Corvus moneduloides. Taxonomy (NCBI): domain Eukaryota; kingdom Metazoa; phylum Chordata; class Aves; order Passeriformes; family Corvidae; genus Corvus; species Corvus moneduloides. The sequence goes on from NC_045490.1 coordinate 12,916,149, forward strand.
TAATGAGAACAACTGCAGTCTCCCATAGTTATAAAACAAAGACCTCCCTCAGAGAGCAAACCCAGCACGCTGCTCATTTCAGGCAGAGGGGACCAGAATTTATTTACACCATTCATAGTTTGTTGCCGGGTGCATCTATATTGGAATTATTCCTGGCTAACAAAAGTACCGTATTTTGAACAACTGCAGTAACAGCTACCACATCTGTCAGCTGAATTGTCTCAATTTGAGGATACATGCCTCTACAAAAGCCGAGAGAGCTTTTAACTCATCCTTTACCCCTGGCACATGCAACAAGCTCTCATGTTCTCACCATTAAAAGGAAACACTGTGCTATAGGGGAGTGTGAAATACTGCCTGGAACACGTGCTGGGTGTTTGCAATTTGCCACCACTTAAAGTGCAACTCAACCTTCCTCTGCTTCAAAGGAAGTCATAAAGCACTTGAGAAATAAAACTTACAGCAAGTGCAAAACGAACATGCTCAAAAGCAGAATATGTAGAGACAAAAATCCCACTCTCAGACTACATGGGATGACTTGGCTTGTGCGTTCAGGTGTCAACTATCACTAGAGCTAGCAAAAAAGTGGTGCCAAAAATGCTGGCTAAAAGCTAAATATCATTCAACCTTCATTTCAGAAAGGTTTCTGAACATCAAACAAGCTGATAGACTTCACTGAAAAAAAAGCATTCTTCTCAGGAAAATTATCACCTAGGCTTTATTGCAATCTTAGTCTTCTTAAGGTAATTTCTAAAAACCATAAAATCCACCTGGATTTGAGCTCTTCCATGCCCTCCTGAGATGAAGAGTACTTCCTCCTATCAGCAAGATGTGTATGTGTTCAATATCTGTATCAGTACCAATAAAACCAGTTTAGAGGTGTGTATCACTTCATGTATTAGTGACATACAAACATGTATTTTCTTTAAAGATGGAAAAGATCAAATACAGCTAACAGGTTTGCCTTCCTATAAACCTTTCTTTTTCAGAAAAGGTCGGTTCATTCCTCAAAGAGAATTTTAAGCCTTTCAAGCAATTCACAGTAACCCTCACAAGATATCTTGCAAGTTTTAGTCTGAAGTAGAAATAACACCTCTAAGAAAAAACTTAAGTACCTTAAACCCATTGAAATACGATCGTAAAGGTCTGCAAAATGGATTCTTCAGCCAAGGTTCAGTCTTTTTAAGGAACTGGTAATCACTTTGGAACATTTATTAAATAAATAAATGCCTTGGGCCGCAAGCATGCCCAAAACAGAAGCACTTTACACTAAGCAATTTCCTTTACTTTCCTAAAGTCTGTTCAGGAGGGGAATATTTTCAGCTCCTGGAATAGTTTTCAATGCTGGTTTGAGTGTTGGATGTGTCATGGAGTCATTTTCTCTGCACGCCCGGGCTATGTGTGGATTGAAATTATTTCTGTTGCACATCCTGGCCAGAACAACATGATGGCCAGAATAAAGTAATGCCTTGATTCTCTAACAGTAAAAATGTTGTTGGAAGGTTTTTGTTTTTCCCGCAGTTTTGGTGACAATCTCACCTTCCATTAATATACCAAAATATATCGGGGGACTCGAAAGCATTAAAGACATGAACCCTTTAGTGCCTTGTACCTGAGAGGTTTAAGCTGTGCCGGAGGTGAGAGCAGTAACGCACCGAACCCTGCCAGCCTTCAGCCCGGGGGACAACATCTGCCCTGGCCTGGAAACCCAGCCAGGAGCCATCGCAAGAGTTTAGAAGCCATTTATACTTTAAATGCCATTTGTGCCAGAGGTGGGTGCACGCTCGGGGAACTCCCAGCGCCCCAACGAACTAGACTGTCACAGCGGCCTGGGGCGGGAGCGGCGGAGCCGGGCCTTACCGGGGGGTGCGGGCCTCACGCTGGGGGCAGAAGGCGGTCGGGCTGGTTCCGGCAGGCACACGGCCCCGCACGCCCCGAGCCCGCACGCTCCCGGCCCCGCACGCGCCGCCGCTCCCAGCCACGGGGCGATGGAAGCACAGACGCACGGCCGCCTCAGGAGCAGGCGGGGGGCGGGGCCTGGCGCGGAGAGGCCGCCAGAGGGCGCCACTGCGCGGGCGGGGCGGCAGCTCGCGGGCTCGCGGCGCGCGCAGGTGCCGCGGGGCCGGACGGTGCTCGGCATTGACCGCCCGGCCCCGCTCCGGACACTCCGGCCCCGCTCCGGACACTCCGGCCCCGCTCTGGACACTCCGGCCCGCCCGGCCCTCCCCTCTCGGGCAGGGAGCGGGGCTGCACAGACAAGGTAAGGGCGCGAGGCCGACTCCCGTCCCGCCGGCTGCGCGGCTGGGTTCCCCGTGCTGTGTCCGTCCCGTCCCCTCCCGTCCCTTCCGTGGCGTGGGCGTTGTCCCTCTGTCCCCGCATCCCACGGCGGAGCGCGCGCGTCGCTCGTCCGCCGGCAGAGCCCTGCGGCAGCGTGGGACAGGCCCGGGCATGTCCCGGGAGGCGCCGCCTGCGCGGCCCCTCCGTGCCCCGCACAGTCTGGGCTGCGGGGCCGGGGGTGCCTCGGGGCTGGGGCGCTCCGTGCGTGTGCCCGGGCTGCTGCATCTTGGCTGTAGAGTTTGTGAGGCTTTTGGTGAGTTTTCCGCGTTTTAGCTGTTTGATTGGCTGGCGTTGTTTCTCGTGGCAGATGATCGATACCCTGGCGAGCGGCGAGGCTCGGGACCTGCTGCTCCAGCTCCCCGCAATGCTGGAGCTGGAGCTGCGGGCTCAGCCCCGGGCCGCCGGCCTCAGGCTGCTCGAGGCTGCCCACGACAATGGCCTGCGAATGACCGCACGGCTGCGAGACTTCGAAGTGAAAGATCTCCTCAGCTTAACTCAGTTCTTTGGCTTCCACACTGAGACGTTCTCGTTAGCTGTGAATTTCTTAGATAGATTCTTATCAAAAATGAAGGTAAGGCTTTTTATAGTATAAGCTGCCAGCCTAGTTCCTCTTCGAAGCTAGAATGTCTTGGGTTTAGAAAAAGGTTAAGCTCGTTCCAGAGATTCTTGATTGCACAATTAAAAATTGGTGTTCTCCGTTCAGATTTTGGTATTGTTAAGAAAGATGTTTCCTCTGGAGAAGGAAGAACTAAAGGATGCCCGGGGGCTGGGAAACACAGGACGTGTTTACGAGTTAGACCAAGACAGACTGCCTGTCCTGTTGCATAGATACAAGAACATCTTAAATTACTTCTTCTTAACTGCCTTTTCAACCTGTCAATAAGCCTTGTGTATATCAAGATGCTGTCGAACACTTAAAATCTGGTCAAACATTAGTTAGCACTCCATTCTCCCGTGCAGATGTGACATGCTGACCAGGCCATTTTTAATTGTCTAACAAGATAGGATTTACACTGTACAATTTGGACAAGAACAAAAGCTTGTTTTCCTTGTGTGTTCAGGCAAAAATGAGAAAGCTAGATGAAATGGATGGGAAAATGATGAGTTCAAAGACTTCTGAATCCAGAATAAGCAGTAAAAATGGGGACTGCATTGTCTATGGATTAAATAAGACAATTAATATATACACGTGTGCATATATATACTTAAAAAAGAGTTAGAAATCCCCATTTTTCACTATCACCTAGTATGTACAACATATTAAGTCCTAAAAGGTTCTTATTAGGCTGTTTTAGAACCTCATTAGCAAACCAGTTCTACCTCAATCAAAATTGCTCTGCAGTCTTGCTTTTTAGATGAATGAGATGCAACTTATGGTGCGGGACTGTTTTCTGGTTTGGTTAAATAAATATAAGAATATATGATGAAAGACTTAGTTTTCAATCTCCAAAACACAAAACAACCCCCTGCCCCCCCCCCCCCCCAATAACTTTTTCCTGAAATAGATCTGTGCCTACAGTTTGATACTTCATGTGGTAATAGTTGATCAGAGGCCTACTTCTTTGAAAATAACAACAGTTCACTTTTCTTTAGGTACAGCCTAAACACTTGGGCTGTGTTGGACTCAGCTGCTTCTACTTGGCTGTGAAGGCATCAGAAGAAGAGAGAAATGTGCCCTTAGCCACTGACTTAATTCGAATAAGCCAGTATAGGTTCACTGTTTCAGATATGATGAGAATGGAGAAAATCATATTGGAGAAATTGTGTTGGAAAATCAAAGCTACAACAGCCTTCCAATTTCTACAGCTCTATCATTCATTCATTCATGAGAATTTAAGCTGTGAAAGGTACAATAACTGATACTGATTTTGCTATAACTGCCTATGATCGGGAAATGTAGAATGTAGAAAAATAAGCAGGGAAGTTGCTTGAGTAATTGACCTTTCTGTACTTCAAAAATCCCACAAACTTTCCCCCTTGCTGGTAATTGTCATAAATGTGAGTATCTGTGGTTTAGTATTATTGTAATTTTAAATATTGTTTGCATAAATTGAGTATTGCTCTCTGAGCCGAAAACCAAACTTGCTCAATAATGATGGTATAATAAATCTCTACTTACGCTGCAGTGAAGTATTGCCTCATTGTAAAGATTGCAAAATCTGGCTCAAGAAAGATTCCTTTTGCTAGTAAGCACTGAAATTCCTTGTTAAGCCTGCTTTGATAATGCAACTCTCCCCAGTGTAACACAAGATTTATTTTTGGCATTGGGACTGCCAAAACTGAACACCTGTTTGAATGTAACCCTAGAACTTCTGGGACAAATGAGGCCTTTGTTTAGATAATTAACATTCTTGCTGCTTCTCTGAGTTTCCAGAGTGATGCTGCCTTGATAAATCTTGCATTCCTCTAGATTCACTCATCTGTTTTTATTACAGGGGAAAATACCTTAATTTTGAGAGACTTGAGACACAGCTAAAGGCCTGTCACTGCAGAATCATGTTTTCTAAAGCCAAGGTAAACATCTTGAAAGTTCAAAAAAAAATTAACTGCTGAAACTTAACAAAGCAGTGTTTAAAAACATTTTCTCTCTCTCCAGCCTTCTGTCTTGGCACTGTCTATTATGGCACTAGAGATAGAAGAACAAAAACTGCTGGAGTTGACGGAGGCATTGGAATTTCTGCAATTACATTCCAAGGTATGTGCAGATAAAATTTCAGGGGAGGATGGAAGAAAAACGCATGGAAAGGTCTACACAATGGGGAAGGGACAGGTGCATTGGCAAATTGGTTTCTTTTGTGGCTTTCTTGTGGTTTTTTTTGGTTTTTTGTCATTTGGCCTGGGATATTTGGCTGCCTGTCTTGTTGAAGAAGCTGAAAGTACATGTATAAAGTAAAGATCTAATTAGTTATTAACATATGCCATTCTGTCTTGTTATGTAGATAAATAACAGAGAATTGACCTTCTGGAAGGAGCTGGTGTTAAAGTGCCTTATGGAATATTCCTCAAGCAAGTGTTCCAAACCAAATGTGCAGAAATTAAAATGGATTGTGTCTGGACGTACAGCTCGGCAGCTTAAACATAGCTACTACAGAATAACACACCTTCCTACCATTCCAGAGACCACCTCATAATAGGTAACTCCTTGTAAAATCAACTTCTGATCTTGTAAAATCAACTTCTGATAATGTAGAAGTAAAGTTAGCTTGTAACTACCTGCAGGTTCCTTATAGGTTACCTCCTGGAATCATGTAATGTAAGTGTAGTAGGCCTGTTCTTGTGTTCATGCTTAAGCCAGTGCTGTACCTAAAGAAGTGACAACCTAATTAATGTATGAACATTGGAGAAAGAACTGATATGTGTTGTGGTAGCAGAAATGTTCTACAGACAAATTATCTCATTCACACTAAAATGTGGAGTAAAGCTGGGAAAAAGGGGAAAAAAAACTTGCCTTGCTCCTATCCCAAGAAGAAAACCAGCCTGTTAGAATGAGTTTCTTGTAATTGTTCACTTAAGCCACTTACAAGACGGTTTTATGCAGTTTTACTTGTATAACTGTTTAGTCAAGGCTAAAATCTGTAATTCAGTTATTCCTTTACTTCAGTTACTGTTTTACTCTGCAAAAATGGTGAACTACTTCCTTACCTAGACTTTACTTCCAGAGGCTACACATTTTTCTATAACCACTGTCTTCCTGTTGTCTTGTTGTATTAAGATCTCATGCTTTGTTTGGCTCTTGTAGAAAGCACTTCAGTTGACTGGTTGGTTTGGATTTTTTTACAGGAATACAAGAAGATAAGAAGACCATCCTGTGACCTTGTCAACAGGCACACAAATATTTGAGAAACATGATCTGAACCATGATCTTAATAATGAAGAACTCAACTCATGGAAAGAATATGTAACATTTCAGACTAAAGATCCTTCCAGCAAATACCAGTTCTTTCAATGATGAATACAACAGTATGTGGTGTCAGTTTTCAGTCTTACTTGGTAGACTGTTTCCTAGTCAGTGAAATAACAATCCCAATACAAGGAATTTTAACACCTTATAGTTTGTAGAGCAGCTTGTGTAATCTAACCTTGGTTTACAGTAACTGCAGGTGCTGAATTAGATACTAATTTTTAAAACCTGGTTCACTTTCTGGGGAGTATGCAATACTAGAAAAATCTTACGTGCAATAATGCAGTGCTGCAGTGTGTTAAGAAATGAAAGACTAATCCCACTCAATATTGACGACAACAGCAAATACCTGCCAGCTTACCTGGTGTGCTTGTTTGGGCAGTACCTTGTGTCCACGTGTTCCTGCTGGGATGGGCACTGGCCTCCTACCGCAGTCACATTAAACATTAGCCTATGTGATACCCACTGAACATGTCGAGTAGGCAGAGCAGGAGAAAAGAGAAACTTTACTGTGTTCCTTTAAAAAAGGCAGTCACTAAGCATCAGTAACTGCAGTATTTTGTAAGAGCTGTGGTTTACTGATGCCACAAGTTATCTCATAGAGTGTAAAAACTTTGTGATACCTAATGAAGACTAAGCGAAAGAACTGGGTCACATGCCCTAAATCTGGCTTTAGTTTTCCAGAGTTTTGCTGTACTAAAAGCTGATGCTGAAAAGGCACATTGTTACAAGTACAGTAGGAGCAGGGCTAGTTCCCCATCTTGGCCTTTGTTTAGGAGCAATCTAGTTGAGAAACTTTGAAGATTGCTTCAACTCTGATCTCTTTAATGGTAAGCTTTGTAAAACACAACTGTTTATTCTGAAGACCAGGTCAGTATTTGAGGCATATCATGCTTCTAGTGCTAACAAGGAAGTGAATGATAAGAATACTATTGTATGTTAGATAAAAAGAGGGTCTGGGACAGTGTTGCTAATGTCCTCTTGAATTCTGCATCACTGTGGGGCAGGGGCTGTTGGCAACAGGCTGTTAAACCTGATTGTCATATGGACTGATGGAGTGGAGAAGGAGAGATCAGAGTGTGGGATGAGGTGTTAGCCAGCCAACCCTTTCCTGTAATGGTACCAGCTGAGGTGGAAACCATTCTTTGCATATCTCAAACTAGTTAAAGCTTTCACAGTCACAGGAGACTCTGTACCAAAGCTCTCTACTGGACAAATCTAGTCTTCTCATGAGCTCATGGGAGTGATTGCACTGCAAAACGTGTAACTGGGTATTGCACCTGCCAGTGCTGCCTGGGCATTGTGCTGACCTGTGCAAAGTGATTCAAAGGTGTGGTCAGGCTACTGGGAGAGGATGCAATGTGCAATTCTCATTGTCCTGTCTCAATATTAAGATATGTACCTTTAAACTAAACATTGAAATGTGCTTAACTAAGTAGCTTTCTTGTCTGTTATGAAACATCTTAGTAGGAAGCCTGTAAACATGATTTATACCTGGAGAGTACCTGGAGAAAAATTTCCAGGCAGGAGGTAGGATATAATGGATATTTTTTTTCCAATTTATTTTTATAAGGAGCAGCTAGACAACCACATGAGAAAATGTTAAGTATCTTATGATATCTGTTCTTCAACAGTGAATGGGTCAGAATGGGTCAGGCTGGAAGGGACTATGGGTGGGATCAGCTGGTCCCACCTCCCTGCTCAAGCAGGGTCATCCCAGAATACATGACCATAGGATTTCATCCAGACATTTCTTGATTAACCCCAGTAAGTCCAAACTGTCTCTGGGAAACCTGTTCCTGTGCACAGTCACTGCACAGGGAAGAACATCTTCCTCATGCCCAGGTGGAACTTCCTCGGCATCAGTTTGTGCCCATTGTCTCTTGTCCTGTTGCTGGGCACTACAGAGCAGAGCCTGGTCCCTGCTCTGAGCCCTCTCTGCAGACAGGGACAGACAAGGATGAGGTCCCCTCAGCTGTTTCTCCTCTCGAGGCTGAACAGCCCCAGCTCCCAGAGCCTTTCCTTGTAGGGATGTCCTCCCTTCCACAGCCTCCACAGCCTCTGCTGGACTCATTCCAGGAGTTCCATGTCCCTCCTGTCCTGAGGAGCCCAACTGGACACAGCACTCCAGATGTGGCCTCATCAGGGCTGAAGAGAGGGGCAGGATCACCTCCCTGACCTTCTGGCAATGTTCTTCCTGATTCACCCCAGGATACCATTGGCCTTCTTGTCCCCCAGGGCACTGCTGGCTCAGGGACAGCTCAATGTCCACCAGGACCCCAAGGTCCTTCTCCACAGAGCTGTCCTCCAGTAGATCAGCCCCAGCCTGATGCATGGGGAGATGCCTTCCCAAGTGTAGATAAGCACGAATAAGATATCCTTGCATAAAGACAAGTGGCAGATTTATAACTGATTGGTTTACTATGGTGTTCCTAAAAAAAAAAACCACCCAAGCAAAACATTCTGCTTAAAGACGTTACTTTTTTATGTACACCTTCCTCTATAGTTTGTGCCTTAGTATTACAAAGTTAGCACAGCTTATAAATCAGCTGGTAACATTTTGTCTTCATTCTGCTGGAAAAGATCTTCTTTCTCTTCACTGAAGTAATTACTTTTGTGAACAATCCATTGAAGAGATCACTGAAGTCTTCAATAGTTACATGATTCCAGTCCTTAACTGTAAAATGTAATTTGCCTAAAGCATCACATACAAAAAGTTTACTTTTCAAGACTAGAAAAGTCTGGTCCTCCTTTGCTGTAGTTTCCAGAAATTTCTGCCCCACTGAAGTCAAATCCAGGGTTCTGATGGAGGTAAAATTAAAAATTGTTTAGAATAAAAATGCTTTAAAAAATCTCAGCCCACAAACAAAAACCCTAAAATGCTTCTTGTTAATATTCTGCCATTGTTAACAAGAACATGTAACAACCAACTTGTCAAACATTTATCACAGCACTGAAATTCTCGGAAAATGTGTCAACAAACTTTGAATTGCCATAGTTTGGTTGCCTACTGCTGAAGTGACTTTGTAATGCTGTTCTTGACTTGGCAAGCAGATCTCCCAGAAAAGAAGTATTACGGAAAGTTTAAGAGATCTGGCTTTTGGTGTCCTTTGGAATTGCCTTTTGAAAATCTACATACATGCCCTGATGGATAACAAGGTTCATAAAACTGCTGTTCTCTTTTGCAGTACATAGCGTGCTGATTCAGCTGCTAAGTAAAATGATGTAATTCTACAACTCTGCAGACATGTACAGGAATAGTTGTCTGCTAAAGGTATAGCAAAACAATTTAAGCACTTTTAGTGAAAGCACAAGGAAACATCTTTCCCAGCTAACTATTCTACTCCATCTTACGTTATAAACAAGCATATCCAGTAGTTTGATGTTCAAACTTTACTGTAAATATGGCTATGTCATAATTCTAGATAATAGTAGAAGTTGTGTGTAGCCTAAAAAGTGAAGACTTGTTAGGAAGATGAAGTAAAACAGCAATAGCCTCTCTAAACTCACCTGAACTTTTCACAAACCTTACAGACAGAGTGCAGACAGAATAATCTCTTCAAAGCCCAGTAATAAAACCTTGTAAGCATTTTATAGATATTGAACTAAATCATGTATTTCCATTGCATTTGCTCAGCTTTCCTGGCCATAACCTCTGTGTGCTAACAAAAAATATAAGGAGTAATTATGGTCCTTTAACTTACTTCTCTTTGGAATCGCTCCAGTGTAAGTTTCCTTTGCATCTGGTCCTGCACCCAAGGATCAGCAGCATATTCATTTTCTAACAGAGATGTCCAACAATTTCCAGCGTCTCTATTTGTCTTCATTAGAACAATTCGTATCAGCTGCCTGTCTTCTGTTGAATGAAAAAACATAGAACAACCTTTAAACTCAGTCCTACATGCTGGTTCTTTTCTTGGTTTGGTGAATTCACCATTAACAAGCACAAGATGTGAAGTAATTTAAATTCTTAATGCCAATGCCAATCTGGTTCTTGATAAATAAATAAACATCAATAAGAAAAAAAAGGCTAAAGCAAAGACAGCCTGTACTGTCATCTCTCCCCTTCTGGCCTGTGAAATGCTAAAGCTGTTTTAAGGGATTAAAACACAGATCGTAAGTACTTCTATTGCAAACATAGAGGTTCACAACAGAGAAAAGATTTAATCTATTAATACAGACAACTCTGCTAAGGCAATAATGAAAAATTTGAGGTCAGGCTTTACAGAGAGTTATTACCAACAGAAGCTAGAACTAAGTTTTAGCAACATATGAACAGATGATTATTTAAAAACTGTGTATGCCCATAGAGAATATATTGGAAGCATGTTTCAAAGTAAATGTGCAGGGTATTTAGTTCTACTGAAGTGAATAAATACAGCATTAGAAGTGTATTTTGAAGATCATTCACATACTGAAAAAGACTGGGCTTCACTTCACAATGTGTGTTAACACTTCTAGTTTAAGGATTGATTGATTATTTAGTAATTTAAAATAAATATTGACTGGAAAAGAAAATCCTTCATAGGAAAACAATGAGAGGCACAGTCCATAAATATGATTGCCAAACCCCAAAATATTCTGAATACTTTACAGTGTTTATGATACAATGGCCAGATACATTTTTTCCTCATTATATATTATATACACCTTAGTGTGATTTTTAAATTTCTTTCTGATTCTCTTGCACTGTAGATTTTGACACTCATTCAAAAAATGTAATGCATAAAAAGTAATAATTATGGAGATTCATAGGCCACACAACTGTACCGTAACTGTTTACCTTTAAATGAAGATTTGCAAAAAACTTCTCACTATATGAAGATGTTTGTAACCCATCGATTATGACCTTCCAGGATGTGGCATTTTCTCATTAACCTTAGTCTCAAGTGCTTTTGTAATACCTCAGTTCCTTAATCCTGCAATAACGATTGCCTTTTTACAAAGTTATGAACAGGGAAGACAGTAATCTTTCCCATTGATAAAGAGGGGGTAAACTATTCTGCAGTGTCTATTGGAAAGTTTTACTGCCTTTATATCACTTCAGATGTAGGTTATTACCTAAGGTCCATGTTCCTTCATCAGTTACTGTAGAGTCAAAAAGCTTACCCTGCAAAAGATAGGTACAATATTAAAAATCCGTAAAACGTCTTCAGCATCTAGTTCACATTGTTATGAAGTTTTACTCACAACTTAACCACCTTCTATTCTGCTGAAAATGAACAGTGATCTGGCCCTACAAATACAGACTTGCATGTAGCCTTGTCAAAGAATATAATTGCTTGTTATGCAATTTTTAAAAAAATGAAGCATTTAATATCTGTCATTGTTTCAGTATCTGGAGTCATTGAAAAGGCTTGTGTTTCTCAGCAGGTAATGCCATTTTTAATAATCTTGTCATGAAAATGCAAGTGTTTTTGCCAGGAGTAACATCTAGCTCTGGTGCAGGATACAGACAGTATGAGCAGTTCATTATAAATGTGAAAGTAAATCTGTCTTTAGGCTGGTTTTTTTTTTGGCTTTCTGGAGCAATTGAAGCTGTGCACTGAAATGCTGCCCACATCCACGTTAAAATCCATGTGAATTTGTATCTTTGTTTTTCATAGAATCACAGAATGGTTTGGGTTGGAAGGGACCTTGAAGTTCATCTCATTCCAGCTCCCTGCCATGGGCCAGGACACCTTCCACTATCCCAGGTTGTTCCAAGCTCTGCCCAACCCAGCCTTGAACACTTCCAGAGATGGGGCATCCACAGCTCCTCTGGGGAACCTGTGCCAGGGCTTCACTCATTTCTTCCTAACATCCAGTATAACACTGTCTTCTGACTATTTAAAGCCCTTCCCCCTTGTCCCATCACTACATGTAAGAACTCCCTCTCCAGCTCTCTTTCCATGTACTGGAGTACATGCACCATCTGAAAAACCTCGTGCAGGTTTTCCAAGGAATGTCATTTTTAATGTATCAAACCTGGGATAAAGAACAGCCACCACAGGGCACAGGTGTGCAAACCTTCTCCCAGGCGACTAATGACAGCACATGATGACACAGTCTAAGCTGTGCCAGGGCAAGTCTGGGTTGGACATCAGGAAGAAATTTCACAGAAACTGTGATTAGACATTGGATCGGGCTGCCCAGGGAGGTGGCGGAGTCACAGTCCCTGGAGGGGACTGTGTTTAAGGAAAGCCCACGGTCGGTTGACACAGTCGCTCATAGGCTGGACTCGATGATTTCAAAGGTATTTTATAACCGAATTGAGCCCGTGCCCCCCCGGCGCCTCGCGGCCTCCGCGTCGAGCGCGGCCGCCGGCCCGTTCCCCCCGGGCTGCCCGCGGTACCTGCAGCAGCTCCTGCCCGCGCACGGCCAGCGCGATGTGCCGGCTCCGCAGGCTGCAGCGCACGTCCTTGGCACGGGTGCCCGGCGGGACGCGCACCTCGATGAACACCTCCTCCAGCGTCTGGTACCAGCGGCCCCAGGGCGTTCCGCAGGGCACCACCCCGCTGCGCTCCTCGAACGGAGCCGACATGGGACACGACGGCAGCGCTCCGCTCGGCGATCCGCACCGAACCGCACAGACAGTCCCGCACAGCGGCCCGGCCCGCTCCGGCCCGCTCCGCCCCGCCCCGCTCCGCCCCGCTCCGCGATCCCGGCCCCGCTCCCCGGCCCGGCCCGGCCCGGCCCGGCCCGGCCTGACTCGCCGGGAGCGCCCACCCCGCGCACGCGCACCGCCGACCGCGCCCCTTCGCCGGGCCCGCAGCGCGCGTGCCCCGCGCCGGGCGCGCCGATTGGCCGAGGCGGGCGGGGCGGTGGGAGCTGATTGGCTGGGCGGCGCGCGCTGCGGCCGTTGGCCTCTTTGAACGCCGGGGCCACGGGGTCCCAGCGCTGCCATGGCCTCTGTGCGCGCGCCGCTTGGCCGTCAGCTCCATCTCCACCGTGATGGCAGTGCTGGTACGTGAGGAGAGGGGACAGAGGGAGCGGTGGTGAGCTATTCGGTGGTGAGCTATTCGGTGGTGCTCGAGGGACCAGGGGCCGGCCTCAGGGCCTCCCTTCCTGTGAGGAGCAGCCCGTAAACGCGGTGCCTGAGGACCCTCTGGGTTCTCGCGGGGGTCCCTTTCTAAGGTAGAAGGTTCCGACTTCGTGTCTAGCCCTAGCATGCCAAATACAGTAGCGAACGTGTATAATTTACGTAGTAACTAAAGTGGTGCCAAGTCTTGCTGGCCTCTAGTTCCGTAGTACAGCGCTGTAAGAGGAACGTGCAGGGCTTGTCACGGCCGAGGCAATGCTAGCGAGAGTGTTTTCTGATGTACGAGTCTCTCACAGTGAGACTTTGGCTGTAGGTTTACCCTAGATATGTTATCAGCCTCAATTCATCGAAGCTGAAAACCCTGTAATTTACCTTCATTGTTCTTTGCTGTTCTGAAAATCTCATTTCTAGCATGTGCCCCCCTGCAAGGATCCCGTAATGTTAAGCCATCAGATGGAGCAAGAAGTTTGCTGTCCTCTGAAGCATGCCAAGGGGTTAGGAAACAGAAGAGTAAGTAAAAATTGCACAGAACGCAATGATAAAATATCTTTAGATGCTACAATTGTTAGTGCTGTTACTGCTCTGCTCTTCAGAAATTGGTTTCTGTTGCAGAGATTCACTGTCTACCTTCCAACTCAAAGAAGCAGCTGTAAAAACATCTGTTGGAATCTTCCAAAAATAGCTTTATATGTGACTACTTCTAATTAGGGGGGCCTCTGGAGGTCAAATAAACTACTAATTAACCTTGGGTTTAGAGATACTTTAAATGCATTTTTAGTATCTAAAGCATCCCTCAGTTCAAAACTGACATTATGGATCTGGATCATGGCAGGGAAACTTGGCAGAAGTGGAAATACCAAAACTGTCTGTCACCTGGCAGTCTGTCTCTAAACTTTGTCAAGTGCCCAGATGACTAATATTGAACTGTCTGATTGCAGTAAAAAAGTAGCTGGTACGGGGTTGTCAAGTTGATAGTCTAACAACCAGGTGGAATGTTGTCTTTTGTACACAGTTAATTAACCTTGTGTAGTTTGGTTACATTTCCCCCCGTGTGCATGTGCACTCTCTTCCTTCACCATTCTCTTCTGCATCCTTCTTCAGGTGAGACAAATCTGAGCAGTGAGAAGAGTGCACCCACCCCAGTAACTGCAAGGAGACTCATATCTCTTGGATCAACGGTAAGACTCTGCTCTGGTGTCTGTAGCAGTGTTAAATCCCAGCTAAATCTCTCTGACTGCTTAAACAATACAGCCTCTTCATACAATTGTCATTAACCTACCCAAGTGAACTATGGAACATATTGTTGTGTCTGTGTTCGTAGTAACTAAGCAGGAAAAATGAAATTGCTGCATCCTTGGGAATTGTGCGATAATTAACTTGGGACTACAGAGCAACTTGTTATATTTGGTGCTATGCTGTTGGGATTTCTTTTCCTCTTGCTCACCATGTAGTTATGGTGTGATCCTTTCTTTTTAAGGAGATGGTGTTTTGGTTCCTTCTTTCATGGGCTGGGCAAGGCAGAGTGGAAACTTGGTGGTGTAAGAAACAGGGAGGGGATGGTACTGCATGTACAGGTTCTCAGTGTCCTATGCAAGGATATGGATTTCAAGATTCGTATCTTAACAAGCTGAAAAATGATAGCCCTGACTTTACTTAAGTTTACACGTATTGGTGATGTAGGATAAAATTCTTCAAACAAACCTGAGGTGAAGATATTAAAATGTTTTTATGAAGCTTAGTGGGTGCTAAAGTCTCCAACTTTGTTAATCTCCTTCCTGTCCCTGTGGTTATGAGCTGTCCCTTCAGAGTAATGCTGATGAGAAAGTAAAAACCCCATCCTAACCTGATACTTTTCTGCCCTGTCTGGAAGAGACAAAGGTTTGCTCTTTATTTGGTATGTATCTTTGTAGTATTGTCTATATGAAGCACCCACTCTTGTATTTAATTGTATTCAGCTACTATGAAGCTAGAGATTTCTAACACATCTCTTTTCCAAAGCCGGCTAATGGGATTGTGAAGATTAAAAAAGATCTTATGCTTGTGAAAGAGAAAAAGAAACAGAAGGCACTGGAGAAGGAGGTATGAATACATTATGTGAGTGAAATCCTGTCATGTTTCCCACTTACCATAATAAAAAATACAAGCTGGTAGAATTGGCCTCTTTTGCATCACACAGCATACAAGTGTTTACAAATGGCTCTGTGCAAAAGAAAGATTATCAGATATGCATGTACAAAGCTAATGGAATTGCATTAATTCTGGCTGATTGCGAACAGTTATTCTGTCAGTCTTCTCAAAAACAGAACTAAGTCCTCTGTTGGCTACCCCATAAAGGCTCTGTTTCATTTAACTGTTGCTAGCTAAGATTTTTTGCTCACTAATTGTCATCCTTTTAATGCTTAAGAGGCACTCTAAATTGTATCAGCACACTTCTGTGTGCTAATTGGTGCCTTGTGTCTCAAATGTCACATTCTGCCTTTTTGTCTGTCACAGCCAAAAAGGAGAGTTTGCTTCTGTTGTGTATTAAAGCTAAGACTATTCTCATTTTAACATGTTGTACTGGCTCAGTAGCATAAAATAAGTCAGGTGAAACGTTGCTATTGTATCATGTGTAATAATAGAGAATTGTGGTGATTCTGTTATTTCCTTCCTGTGAATGAGAGTTACAGATACATATTCTGAATGGAAGTAAATACAGTTTGGATACTTATGCCTGTGGTTTACTTGGAGAGGCTAAAGTAATGATAGTAAGAAATAAAGAAAATACCTCATGTTTTAGATCCGTGCATTAGTGAGAGAACGTGGAGAGCAGGATAAAAAACTTCAGGCTCTGGATGAAGATTTTGTTAAGATTGAAGCAAAGCTGAGTGCTGCAGTTCAGGAGAAAACCTCTCTTTCAGCAAATGTTGCATGCCTGAAAAAACAGCTTTTGGAGCTAACAAGAAGCAATGAACTACTGAAGTCAAAGGTATTCACACAAATAAGTACATCTTTGCTTTGCCTTTGCTGTTATTGAGCTTCCTGTGCAAAAGGAAGCTTTAGCTGCTGATCAGCATCTGTTTTGACATAGAGCATGTCTGGTTTGGGATCTTGTGCCTGTCTAAACACAGAGTGGGAGGGGAACAGCTTGGAAAGGGTTGTGTGAACAGCAATTCATACAAAGGAATAATGCTTAGTGGTTTTATCTTCTTTTCTAACAAGCTGTCTGAAGATGGTGTGCAGAAGAAAATGAGCAGCCTGTGCGTGGAGTTGATGAAGCTCAGAAACATGAGGAATGCTAAGGAAAAGGTATGACCATTTGCACAGGACAGTAATTCTGAGCTGCTCAGGAGCAAAACCAGTGATCCTCAGTATAGTTTGAAGCTCTTGGTGGTGGTTGTTGCTTAATAAGTGGCTGATATCTTTACAGAGGGATACTTGCAATCCCGTTTAGCACAGTAGTAGGTGCTATCATTAAACTGTAGTGATGAATTAAATTTCGGTTTACCATTGTCTCTTCCACAATGCCCTCTTTTTATATTAAATGTCATTTTAATGTTAATACATGTAGTTTGGGTTTGGTTTTTTTTTTTCAGACTGCACTGGCAAAGCAGGAAGACATGGAAATGAAGCTGCAGGAAGTGCAGAGAAATCTAGAGCATTCGAAAGGAAAAGTAGCACAGTTACAAGAAAAACTGTAAGTGCTAGGAAGGGAATTAGATGAGATGATGACCTAGCTGTGTTTCCATGCTTACCCTTTGTAGTAACCAAAATACAGGCTGTCCTCCCTACTGAGAAGGAACAGACATTATTAGTGTTTGTCATCTGGAATAAATATGATGGAATGAAGTTCTAACAGCTGCTGCGGTTTGATAAAACAACCATTAAAAACATTGTTTCTCTAGTGTATCTAATCTTTTTCCAAAAGATAAACTGTATCATGTCAACCCTTTGTCTGCCAGTGTGGTATGGGTGGGGTTTTCTTGGGTATGGGGTGGAGAGGGAAGACATACCTCTTTAGAACAGAATTGTGGTTCAGGTTGGAGGAGGACATTTGTATGGATAGGATATTTCTGACTCTTTAGACTACTAAGTTAGGAATAAGCAAGAATAGAAAAGCATTAGAGCAGGAGCTGAAATCCTAATTTAGCAGCCAGGCATTTGGCATGGATTTGATAAACGCATTCATGCTCTCCAGAGGAGTGCATTGAAGAGCCATTGTGGTGCCTTCAGAGCTGCTTTGATGTAGACATGTGCTCTGAAGAAAGGCAACTGCGGAGTCTCAGCTTCAGCAGCTCTGTGTAGATGGAGAGTGAGTTCTAACACAGCACTTTCTATTCTGCCCAAAAAATGTCATGTGCTTCACAGGAACAGTGCACTAATGTGTAGCCTGTTGCTGAGGATAGTGACCTAGGAAAAATGAACTTCCAAGCTGTGTTTGATGTCAGATTGGCACAACTGGCACTGCAGCACAAACTTGGCTGTTAACGTACACAAAGGTAATAATGCAGGTAGTGCAGGTCACAAAGGGAGGAGATGATAATTTGCTACAAAAGCTGCATTATGTTAATGCATTATGTTTGTGGCATATTGCTCGTGGCAAAATACGGCTTAGCATCTTTACTACAAATGAGAAGACTGTCTGGAACAGGTATGAAAAGAGGGAAGAATCACCTCTTAGAGCCAATATCAGTTTTTCAGCCAAACTGGGAGATGAAAGTGTGTTACTAATTAACTCTGAATTTGTTTAAATATATCTGTCATAAAAACTGTCTGGTTTTAGGTCTGCTACTGAGAGAGAGAAAGTTGAAGAAAAGTCTGACACTGAAAAACTTCTGGAATATATCACGGAGCTCAGGTAACAACAAATTGTTCTCAAGAAGTTAGTTTTCCTTTTGGAAACCAACAATCCTAAGCATTTTCCTTTGTGTTGATGTGTAAGCTTACGAACAAAATTTAGTGGTAACAAGTGCCTGAATTTTCTTCTACAGTAGTGTTGCAGAAACAGCTGAGAAATACAAACTGGAAGTCGCCCAGATGGAGGAGACACTGAGTAAGAAAGACCAAGATATTGAGATCCTGAAGAATACCCTCAAAACAAAAGAGGAAGAATCATGTAAATTGATGAAAGAACTTAATGAGAGGTGTCAACTGCTTCAACAAGAGAAAGGTAATTGTTAGTTCTTGTACACTGTTCCATATGTGGGATTACTCACATGCCTTAAAGCATCTCAAATAGGTTTTTTCTAAAATGTCAATTTAGACTGGTTTGTTCCAAATGAGAAGTCTCTGAGCTCCAGCTAGAAACACCAAGGCATATTTTTAACAACAGGGAAATCCCTTCACATCTGACATCTGTTAAATCTGAATTGGTGTTTCCATGGAGGGTAACTTGGGTAGATAGTACACAATGAAAATTGTAGGAGTGGCCTTAATCTGAAAGGTGAACACTTAAGTTCTTGTTCCTTATTCTTCATTGAGAAGCAGTATAATATTGTGTGAATTCACTGCTAACAGCTTGTGTACAGGTTCATTGAGGTGTTGGGAATATGGCAAGGATCCCATTTTCACCTCCTTACTCCTTCTCTCCCTACACCAGCAACTCTGCAATCTGAGATATGTACTCAGTTTTCTGTACCAGCTGCCTTCTGTGTACTAGTTTGTGGAAGAAACTTTGGGGAACTCATGTAGTTGTTTTCCCCAGCCATATGCTCTTCTGGTGAAGGCCAATTGCTTGGTCCAAACACTCCTGCTGTTTAAAATAATTTTAAAGTGGTATACCTCGAGCCAATTTTGAGGAGTTTCCAGATGGGTTTAAGGTATGGGTTTGTTTTGTGTGGGGTTTTCTTTCTGTGTTTTTGGTAGTTAGGCAAGGGAAAAACAAACAAACTAAAGATGGAATGGAAGTATTATGAATAATACATATTGTACCTATTTGAAGATAGAGAAGAGAATTTGTGTTTTATTGACAATTTCTCTATGTAGAGAAAGAGTTCTCTGAGACCAAAGGACAGTTCCTGAGTATGAATGCTGAAATAGAAGACCTGAAAAAAAAAATTGATTTGGCAGAACAAGAACACGAAAAACTGCTTCAGAAGCATGAGGAGGTCATCTCTCAGCTGCAGCAAGAGAAGGTAAATACAGACTATAAATAAGTCTAAAAATAGGTTGTAATCTCAAGGATTGGCACTAAAAATTCTTGTTTGGATTACGCATGAGATGTGCATTCCACAGTTAGGTTATCATGGCAAAGTGGGTACTGGCCTGCAGTAACTTGTGTGGTCTAATAGGTCTGAGAATCATTGCTGGTGGGATGGAGGTTTTGGTTCTTCCCATAGATTTGAAGTTTAAACGCTGAAAACTAGCCCTCTACTACCCAGAAAGTACTGGTAGTTTTAAAATCTGTGGTACTCTGGCATGCAGGAGTCATCTGCATCAATGCAGCAGAAGTTACTGGAGTTTGAAGAGGAAGTAACAAGTGAGAGACATCTTCTGGAAGAAGAGCTGAATGATACTATGAAGGAGCTGAATAAATTGCATGCAAAGGAAAAGAAAGCTGAAAAGTTGGTGAAGCGATTGGAACAAGAAATCAAATCTCAACGTCTTGAACTTGCACAGATGGAAGAAAAGTTGACAGGGTTTGTGAAAGAAATTTTCTGATTCTAAAGCTTTGAAAGGAAGAATGTTAAATCAGTAGTGTAAACAGAGCTTCTGAGCCCAATTCAGGTTTTAGAGGCCTGAGCAGATCTGAAGTTATTTCTTGTTGATTGTTGATTACTAATAGTGATGAGATCTAATCACTAGCAGTAGTAACTTGAGTCAGTGTCAATAGTAACTTGAGTCAGTTTTACGTTGTTGTAATTTAACACACACCAAAAAAAAAAAGGCAGTTGGGATTTGCTTGAAAGGCTGGTATTGTAGTGCTCTGACCTTGCTGTGCTGGGTAAGCTCTGTGCATGTTGTACTGGCTGTTTCTGTCCTGGAGAAGGCAATGACAAAAAGATTTTCAAGCCAGTTGTTTCTTGTTTAAGTTTACTATTGGGCCTTCAGTCTATTCTATAACTCCCTTGGAAAGTTAAGGGGAGGGGAAATCATTAATAATACCTATATGTGAAGATTGTGCTTTAGTATGTGAGAAGTTACTGGTTTGTCACAATGAATTTATTGCTGCTGCTTCAAGCCTTCTGTAACTGATAGCAGCATTTGGTGATACATTCAGACATACTTCTCTCCAGTGTGCAATGCTGAATTTTTATTTCAGGAAGAATGCAGAGTTGGAGCAAATCAAGGAAATGCATAGCAGTGCTGTATTGCAAATCCAAGAAGAGCACAGCAATACACTGCAGAAACTTGGAAAGGCTGTTGCTGACTTTGAAAGGTATTTAAGTTTTATTAATGTATAGGACAGGGATTATCTCTAAGATGACAATAAAATGTACTGTTCGTTTATGTGTCTTGGTACTTCACACCATATGAGTGTTGGCATGGCAGTAGAGCAGAGGATTTTGTGATGGTATTTGGTGGCATTAAGAATTTATTTATTGAGCACTAGGCAAGTATAGTGACAGTATCACTGTCTAGTTCAGGAAGTTGGATATTTCTTCTTCTAAAATGTAACCAATTGGAGGTGTTGTGCTTTTAAATCACAATGAGATTTGTAACTAGCGATGGTGTTCTTGGCACTGAAATGTCTTGCAAAAAGACTTGTTTAGAATCAAAATTTGCACTGAATTGAGAATAGTTTCATACAGTTACTGCAAGTTTTTTACCTTAAAATATTCAGGTTGTGAAAGTATGTAAAGCGATACTGTTACTACTAGGTATGCGTGATCCTTCACCCATGAAGGATCCTGTGGGATATTTGCCAATGCCAACTACAGACAGTAGGAGCTTTGCTGTTTGAAATAACCTTCAGATAGAGTAGGTCTTGTGTTTTAAAATACCTACAAAAATGTGGTAGTATCTGTATCATAGAATTCATTGTAGTGTTACTGCTTATGGCTTTATGGAACTTTGTGTTGTGGTTTCTTTCTTACCTTTGGATTCATCAGTGCCTGTATGCTGCCATATCTTCAGAGTATAAAATCCTTGATACTTGCTAGCATGAGCTTGTATTGCTCTTGTAAGGTGTAAACACGTCAGTCTGTATTTTGCCTGAAGTAATAAGATTTTTCTCATTTGTACTGTAATACCAGCTACAAGAAAGCATCAGCTGAAGAAATTTGCAATTTTAAACTGGAGAATACCTCTCTGCGAGAAGAAGTTGCCAACCTAAAAAAAGTAGGCCAAGAGAATCTGCAGTTGCTTCAAGAAGCAGAATACACTAAAAACAAAGCAAACGAAGAATGTGCAAGGTACTACACAGACAAACTTTTCCATAAGCTAAGGAACACAAACTAAGACTTGGCTTTCTAACTAGAACTTCATGTGATGCTCTACAAGATCAGATCAGTATTTGGTGTAAGCAGTAGTTTCTTGCTTTTCCCAGTGCACAAGGTTGAAAATACTGACAGACAAAATTTACTAAGTTTATATGCATTAGGTCTGTCCAATCAGTTATTTTGACTTTTGTCTATATGTGGAACACAGAGGAAGAGGAAAATACTTGAATGAAATATGTTGGAATAGTCTGTTTCAGAAATACCAGTTGCAGTGACTGCTCTGCAAATAAGATCCCCAGGGGAGACAAATACTTAATGCAGAACTTACTCTTTGCCACTCCAGTCTGAATGATGTCACCTCAAGTTCTGCTCACAAGCAAATGCCAATTAACCATCCATGAATTGCCACACTGTGATGATGTAAACTGAGGTTCTCTCTCTGCCTAATATGAGGCACCACAGTGCAGCTGATGTGAAATAATACCCAAGAAGTTGTGTTAGGCCAGTAGCTGAGGACGTGCTTCTCTGGCTGTCTAACAGCAGTTCAGTGATCTATGTTCCCTATGGTTCTGTGCTGGTTAAGATGCTCCCCTTTCTTTCCTCCCACCTGCTTAATGTCTCCAGTTTCCATTAGAGCTGGTAAAAGAAAAACTGAAGAGGTATTTCCTGGTTGAGGTGGCAGGGAAGGGATGGAACAAACAGCTGGGGCTGAAGAGGGGTCATTGCTTTTAGTTGTAGGGTTTTTGAAATCTTGCATACATCCACACTGAACAGTCTTGATTAGTTCCTGCTGGAGCAAATCTCTGCATGTAAAGCCTAACCGCTAAACTATCCCTGCTAAAAGCTGCTGGCGTTGAACAACCTTAAATGAGCAATATGATCTTTCTGTGCTTCAAAAGGACTGCTTATAGGAAAAGTTAAAAATGTTGTTCATCTTAATTGCCTTCTGTACTACTGTTTTGTTTGTGGCACTGTTTGTGCAAATTTTTATTTCAGTTCTACTAACAGCTTTTCAACCATATTTACTTGTAGGTTTTAGATTTAGTGTAGTGGGAAAAAAAATAAAAATCAAGGGCTCATTAAGAGATTATGGTATTTTCCTCAGGATGCTTTTAGAAGTCCAGACCAAGCTTGCACTAAAAGAAGCAGAAACACAGAGAACAAAAGAGTCTTGCCTTGCTCAAATGACTAAACTTCAGGAAAAACTTGAGGAGCAAACTGAAGATCTGAAAAGAGAACTTGAAGCAGAAAGATTAAGGTGACTTTCTCAAACTAGAACTGCATATTATGGCACATCCAAGTTTTATTGGGAAGAAGTGCTGAGAGCTAACAAGGAACATAATGAAACTCCACTTCTTTTTAGGAAAACCGTAAGTGAAGATGTGACCTCTAGCTTAAAGAAAGAGATCCAGACCTGGCGTAAACTGTATGAAGATTTACATAACAAAGTTAAGCCTTTTCAGGTGTGTTGTGAAGGAGGTGTTTGTTAGTATCTGTTGACATAAGACTTTTGCAGTTGGCTCAAGTTTTACTCTTGAGAAGTAAATATGCTACTTCCCATTCCAAGGCACTTATTCTGCAGTGGTTTCCTAAGTTACTATCCAATGAGCCAGCTATTCCCCTTCCCAAACTAATCTTCCTTGGTAGATTTCAGTTCAGTAAAAAGCTACGCTTAGTTGAAAGATTTCTAAGACATTCAAATGTATTTCAGCAACAACTAGATGCTTTTGAGGCTGAGAAGAATGCGCTCCTGGAGGAGCATGGGGCAGCCCAAGAAGAACTGAATAAACTGAGTGATGCATATGCTAAACTACTTGGCCACCAGAACATGAAGCAAAAAATCAAGCATGTTATGAAGTTGAAGGAAGACAATGCCCACCTGAAGCAGGTTTGTGAAATGAAAAATTAGAAATCTGCAAGTTACTAATGTGCTTGATGCTTTTGTTTGTTGCTGTAAATATTTATAGACTAATCCTGCAAGCTACTTATTTCTGTGCTTAAATTCCCTGCATGAAGCAGATTACAATAAACCACCAGCCTTCAGAAAAGCCAAGAGAATCTGTTTTTGAATTTTTGACTGAACTTACAACATACAAGAGGGATCAGCAGTACAAATAAGTACCTCTACTCTTAGTTTGGTTGGCTTTTCATACCTTTTTTTGGGGTCCTAGACTTAATAAACAGTCTGCTGAAAGTTTCATACTGCCATATAGCTTAGTGGTGTTACGCTGTACCTGTACCTTGCTGCTGGTTTCTCTACACCTGTATGTTTGGGTTGGGTTTTAATGCCACCAGTCATTGTCTGTATGTTTAGCATTAGATAAAATGGCCCCCTCAGTAAATGATGAAGCAGCCTCTTCTCCTGTTCTTCATCTAACATCCAAGCATTGTTTTCTCCAGGAAGTCTCAAAATTGCGTGCATTGCTAGCCAAGGAAAAGCAAACCAACAGACATCTTCAGGAGCAGCTGTGTGCAGTACAGGGCATTAAGCGTTTTGATCCTTCCAAAGCTTTCCAGCATGATAGCAAGGAAAATATTCCTCCAAAAACACCTCTAAAAGAAGGTAAGTTTGATATTGATGTAGCCTTTGTGCCTCTTAAGCTTAAACAAAGAAGGTATGAGAGTCTTGCATAGTCTGCTGCGTCTGGGGGAGGTGAATGGCATGTCTTGTTCCACAGCAGATGTTGGAGGCTGCATCAATGGGGCACTCCCAGTGTACAGTTTGCTACTGTGCCTTCCAGCCCAGATCCTTACAATCTGACAGGAGCCGGTGGTGTGCCAGGTCAGACAGCAGAGCCATTTTCCTTCTGTCACCAGCTCACATGTTACAGCTGATGAGGTGACAGGAAGTGCCTCCTGCACAGGTCATGGGGTACAAGTGGCTCAGCCAGACCTTTGCACCCTGGTTCTTTAGCTGCTACCTGGCAGGACCCTACACCACTGCAGGTGTCAAGCGAAGATGCAAAAGGTCTGCAGATAAATGTGGAGTGGAGGAAAAGATGGAGCGCATGAGGACGCACCAAGGGAAGCAGGGTAGGGGAGAGAGTTTTGTTAGTGTGTCTGTTCCAAGGTCTGAAATCCTGGCTTACCTGTAAGATTCAGCGTAGGACCTTCTGTGCCCCAGGAGACAAGAAATTATTTCATGTGGTGGGAGCAATAGTGAAAAACTAAAATGTCATAACATTTTTCTATTACAGGTAATAAAAACAAAATTTGAAGTCTTCTTGGTATTAAGAAAATAAATCACCCATAAATTCACGTGCTACAGGAGATTTCGGCAGGCTGCTTCTTCAAGGTGAACTTGGATGCTGTATATAATACAAATCAGTAGGAGCCCTAGCAAAATGATCTAAAATTATGTACTTTTAGAAAAACTACGTTTTACTGAGAAGCAACACATGAATGCATGTTCCTGACTCCTGGTAACAACATTGCAGGCATGAATTCTGAAAAGTGTTCAGTGTTGCACTTTTTGGATATGCTGAAGCTGCTTAGTTCAGTTTTGAACAAAGCATTTAAAGTTTGGAAAAGGTGAATAAGCACTGGAGAACAAGATTACAAATGAAATCAGGTTTCAGTTAAGTTTTTTGATTTTTTTATATATTTTTAAATTTTTTTCTAATGCATACAATTCTATGCTAAATTAATTTTGCTGCTTATAGCCCGCTTTGGTACCAATGGCAACAATACTGCTAAGAGACCCTTCTACTTCTGTGGCCTACATACCATAGAACCAGTGTAGAAAATGAGACTGTACACTTAATTTTGATATTGTGTGGGATCTATATTCAGTATGTGCAAATTTAAATCCTGGGGCTAGGTGTTGCAGCTATTGATCTTCAGAAGAGCATTTTCAGGTCAAAGTCAAATTGACTGCATTTATCTAAACATTTGTGTACTGTGACGAAGATTAGTGTCTTAAGAGCAATGTTGTTTCCACTAGACTCTTAAATTGCCACAAAATCTTTGTAGCCAGCTGTTGTAAGTGATCAGTGCTACAGTGACAGGGAATAACAACCAAACTTGTCTCACTTGGGTGGGAGGACATCCACTGTACTCACATGCATTGTACAGAAACTGTGGCAAGGGGGAAAGAATCTGTTTAACTGCATTTAAAATCAAGACTATTTTAGCACAATAAAAAATTTAAATGAAAGGATTTGTCCATTTCCTTTGCAAACCAGGGATAAAACCCAAAATGACATTACAGTGGGATTCATCTAATGTTCTTTTTTCTAGTCTTGTCTTCATAACAAAACCCAGTGTCAGCCTTGCTTCAAAAACTACATACATATTCTCTAGTCTTAGGGAAATTATTTAG
This sequence comes from Corvus moneduloides, assembly GCF_009650955.1. Classification (NCBI taxonomy): domain Eukaryota; kingdom Metazoa; phylum Chordata; class Aves; order Passeriformes; family Corvidae; genus Corvus; species Corvus moneduloides. Next base: position 12,942,089 of record NC_045490.1, read on the forward strand.
CTGAACTGTACAACATATACAACCCGAAATTCTCTTATTTCTTAATACAGAAGTAAGTACTGAATTTAAGTCAAAGGTGGAACTGTGTTTTTGTTATGTCTGTGCAGCTATCTTGCACAGAGGTGCTGCAGAGGCAGTACCCAAAGCTTAGCTGGTAGAATTTATTGCCATTTATGCTGACATTGTGAGTTTACACAGACCTCATAATTCCTAGGAACTTATATACAAAAAATGCACATTAAGTCCAAGGGAAAGAAGTTGCTAAATGTTGTCTGTTAATGTCATCTTTGTGTATTTGCTGGATTACTTGATCCTCTGAAGACTGAGGATGAGGATTAGCTTCAAGTGTTTTAATTAAAAGAGCACTTGGTATTCAATTTAGCAGCCCAAAGTGTTGAGAGACATTTTGATAAAGAAGTTGCTAGAAGTATATTATACTGGAGTTCTCTTTTTGTGGAGAAAAAAAAATGAAGGTTTTCTTGTCTGAAAGATGTAAATGGAGTAAAAAAATTGTAGAGGAAACAGGCATTTGTCTGAATGTTAATGAAAGGTTCCACCAAACTCAAAAACTCAAAACATAAAAATGGAGACACTAAGATAAGGTACTTTTTTTTTCTGGTTTTTTTTTTTTTTTTTTTTTTTTTTTTTGACTAATTTTTGGTGATTGACATGTCCTATGTCAAATTAGCAAGAGTTTTTTGACAGAAGGTACAAATATGCCAAGGGAAGCCAAAAATGGCAGGTGTCACATGACTGGGCTTTTAGGGTTGCTACATCTGGTTGCTGGCATGAGTATGCTTATATTGCCAGAAGAAAAGGAAACTCCAGCAAATAATTCTGCTAGCCCTACAGCAAGGGTGATTTTTGAGCTTTAAAACATTGATAAATCATGTGGAGCAGAGTGGGGAGAGAAGCAAAGGGTGGAAGTCAAGGGGAAATTAAGGGGGTTTTTTCAGCTTCAGCTCTAGGAGGCTTTACCACTTTCATGCACATATGCAATGAAGCATTAAAAACTAAAGCCTTGACATTTGTAGCTCAACTGACTTATGTATTCACTGCAGGAATCCATTACTTTCATGTTGCAGAAGATTTTTTTTTTTAATTGAAAAATCCATGATTTAACACAAAGTTATTTCTCTGATCATTCATCTTGCTGTATTGTAGCAAGAGCTGGGCTGTGTTTAGTTAAAATGTAAAATGAAGAGCTCTTAGAATTCTCAACCTGCCTGACCTAATTAGAACCCTCCCACTGTTTGCTATAAAAGACAAACTGTATAAGACTCAGTGCCAGTGCTTTGAATGGATCTTACACACACAATGGCTGTGCTTGCTCATGCTGGCTGTTATGAGGTAAAAATTTAAGCTCATACTGAGCTGCTTAAATGGTACCACTCGGACCAGACCAAAAGCTTAACAGGATTCAGAGCCACACGTGATGTAGGGCTTGGATTTGTGTTTTGGTTTCATAGGTCAGCAGAGCCAGTGCTGCTCTCAGTCCATGTGCTCTCTGCAGGCACAGCAAAGGAATAAGTGCACAGTTGAACTGCAGTGATTTCCTAGGCTGGTAATTCCCTCTGTGGTTTGGCAATGCCTGAAATGCTGCTGGAAATGGAGCAGGTAAGGCTCTGGATATTTGCATTAACAGGTTGCTACCACACTTTGATTACAAAATCAAGGGAAAAGGAAACAGGAGGACGAGAGAGGGAGAGAGAGACTTAATTATGCTTTAGTCTCTGTGAATTACAGTCTGAAATGTTAATTTAATGAGTGGTCCATTTAGTCACCCAGGGATGCATTATGCTTAACTGAGTGTGAGCTAGAAAACAATAGCATTTTTATTTAGCTGTTCCATGAAATCGTAGTGTTTCACAAAGTGAATGTGACAATAATAAAGAAATTGAAAGTATAGGTAGAACACTACAGAACTCAAGGTAAATATTTGAGGAAAAAATAGATTATATTATATAATAAAGATACAAAAACTATATATAATTTAACTTATTCTGGTGACATATTTTACAGGCTCATTGATGATTGTAGCTTGAGATTTCAGGGCTCATGCTTTTGCTATTTTCTTCCTGCTCTGAGCCTGGAAGACAAAATTTTTATTTCCACATCATGGTTTTTGTTAAGAACACAGGGAGCTCTTCCAGGCTGTGTTGGGAGGAGGAGATGTGACATCAGGTGTACTGGGAGTTCTTACCTCCATGCTGATAAACAGTTTAGTATTTCTTTGTAGATTTTTCTTCCTGATTTCAATTTATGAATTACTGATATTTTGAAATAGAATTCTAAGGTTAATGGAAGGGAATTAAATGTCAGTAGCTTGTTACAGAGGGAAAAAGGGCATCTGCATTCCATGAAGGCAGAAACTAGCTGAAGTGGTTTATTTTAATTTTTTTATATATATCCACCTTTTTGTCCTTTAAATGTTAGTTGTTTGCCATAAATAAAGGTCATTTACAATATTGTATTAAATTTAGTATGATGCTATTAAATTTTGGTAGACTTTTCTGCTTTTCTTCATTGAGTACTACCAATTAAAACTCTTTTAATCAAGTCAAGTTGAAATAAATTCATCGGGGTAGATACAAGTAAGTGTGAATGTAGCTACAGTGAGTTTTGGCTGGTAGTTTTTATGCATCTACTTAAGTTCTCCTGCTAAAAAAATGCTAGGCCCAGTCTCTGCCTTTGTGGGACAGAAATGGTACAGTAACACTTTGTATACAGTATCCTGTTACCTTCAAAACTTGTATTAAAAGAAATCAAATCTGTCACCTTGTAAGCATGTAATGATAAACGTAGGGTGAGTACTGTAAGCAGTGCTCGTTTTCTCAAAAACAACCCTCCCCTTCTCTGTGGGATTTACCAGTTGCTTTTACATTTAACTCTGGATAAAGGCAGATTGAAAATGCTTATTTTCCACCATTCTAAAAAGTGAAATTAAGTAATTTTTAGTGAATATGTGACGGACCTATATGCAGGGTAATATGGTATTTTGGTCTAATTCTGCAGTTCACTTTGTTTTTCACAAATGAAAAATCACAATAGAAAGTTCACAGTTTCAATAGGCGAACTTTGGTCCAATGTTAAAATTCAGCGACACACGTGATTGCTGCAGTAACTTTTATTATTGTTTAAAGCACCATGAACCTGAAAAGAAGAGCCAGCCCTGCAGCTACGGCAGCCCGGCGCTTGTGGTGCCCCGGGACCACAGGCTCCCTCTGCTTCCCTTCTCCGCCCTGAGGCCAGAAGCGTTAGGAGTGGGCATCGCGTCTGTGTTTCTAAATGCTAGGCGCTGTTGCCAAGACACTTTGAGGCTTTGAGCCGCTGGGCGGGCTTGCTGCAGTCCCTCACAGTTTGTATTGTCCCCCTGCGCTTCCCGCCGCTCTCCCCTCCCGCCACGCGCGGGCCCCTCTTGTCCCCCGAGACTGCGCCTGCCCCTTTAAATCCCCGTCTTGGCCCCGCCCCCTCCGGCACGCCCCAGCCAATGAGTGCGCGGCGGCTGGCGGCGCGTGCGCTGGGCGCGCGCGCCGGGGCGAGGGCGCCCCCTGTCGCGCGGCGCTCAGCACGGGCGCGGAGCCTCCCTCGCGCAGCGCCGGGCGAGCCGCGGGCGCGGAGCGCGACCAGGCCTGGCCCGGCCCCGCCATGGTCGGCCGGGAGAAGGAGCTTAGGATCCGCTTCGCGCCGGGACGCTGCGAACTCGTGGAGGTGAGGGCGGCGGAGCCGGCAGTCCGCCGTGGGACGGCTGTGCCGCTGTGCAGCGCGGGGCCGGGCGGGCAGGCCCGGAGCGCTGACGCGTTCGTGACGGGGCCGGGCTTGGGGGGCCGCGGCCGCTGGAGCTGCGCCCTGAGGGGCCGTGGGTACCTGAGAACCGCAGCTGGGAGCGCCCGCGGGCTCCGAGAGTCGGGTCATTTTGTATCCGCACGGCGTCGCTGGAATGGCCACGGAGATGTTGTGCTCGGCAGCCCGCAGTGCTCGGGGGTCGCGGCTCCGGTCCCGGTGGGCCCGTGGCACAGGAAAGGGCTCGGTGATAGAGACCCCATGCGGTGATTCCACTTAGGAGAATCCTCTGGGAGGCGCGTCCCTGCCTGCTGTCTCGGGCGGTGTCGGTGGTGCCCCACAGGTGTACGTGAGCTACCGCAGCAATGAGGGTTGGGCGTGTAGGGAAAGGCAGAACAACTTCTGGCAACGCGAATGTAAGTTCACTTGTCATTGCGAGCCTTTGGAAAGCCCCAGGGTTTGCCTTTTGCTTTCTGTGACTGCAGAGGATGTCAGAGCGGAGAGAGTTCGGTCTCATGCTCCCTTCCCTGTAGTGACTTGTATCTCATCCTATTATGTTGTAAATCTGTTATACCAGTAACTTCCGGGCTTTAGTGGCCATTCCTTAAAATTGGTGGTTTGAGTTCATAATGATTTTCTAAATAAAAATATAAACCTTGAAAATCTTTATGAAAAACTTTATAAGTACTTGTTTTCTGGTTTTCAACTTGAAATGCATCACGTTTTGCTCTTTTTATAAGTTATACTGTTATTTTATATTTCGGTAGTGTCTACAAAGTGATCTGGTGTCTCACAAATTCTATTTTTTAATCTGATAATGCTGTGGCTTGTTTATTTTTATGTGAATGAGACTTCTAAACACAATACTTTTTTATTATTCTTGGTGAATATGGACATCAGATAACATTCAATTGGATGGTTCATCATAAAGCTCAAAATTGCACAGTGATTCAGTAGTGCTATAGACCACAGAAATGGTCCTGCAGCTGGGTGATGTCCTTTGAGGGAGCAAGGTAGCATACACAGAAAGAGTTCATCTGTGCAGGTTCTGTATCACCAGATTGTTAAAACTTCTGGCAAGAAGAGGTTCAAACTGGTAATTATTTGGTGTTGGATTTATGAGAAACATCTATCATTTGTATTGCTATTTCAGAAACAAGTGACTGGAATCAATTAGTCTTGCAGATAACAGCAACAGCATGCAAACTGTGCTTGGTGAAAGCTGTGTTTGTATCTAGTTCAAGCTGTACTGCTGATGTAACATCCTCTTTAAGATATGTAAAATAAACTTAGATGAATGAGGCTTAAAAACGTCAGATTTTGCAAATGACACTTCGTTTTGTGTTGGTCACTTTCTACTTACTGAAGATGTTCAGTGACGTTTTTAGAGAACCTTTTGACTCTGTTCTGCAGCAAGTGTTGGATATTTATTAGCGGGTATTTATTGGCTGTAGAAGCCCTGATCATAGGTTCTGTGACACTTTGTGCAGACTTTGCTAAGAAAAGAAGTACTGAAGAAAATAGTAGTTGCGTGTTCTTGCTTGTGCTGTTTGAGAAGCCTGGGTAGTCTTAAAAATGGTCAATCAGCTTGTGTTCTCAGGTAAAATTTAAGGATAAAAGTAACTTTTTGAAAAATCACGTGCTGCAGTCTGTCATTTTCTGGCAACTGTCCAGATGTAAATTACTAATTTTCTTCCAGTACTAATGGGAATAAGTCAGCCTTCATCTGGAGGTTTAGAGTTGAGAAAAATGCATGTGCTGTGCAGGGAACTTGAAACAATTGTTTTGGGGTAGGCTGTTTCCATCGGGCCCCTCTATATATACCCTTATGGAACAAAAGCTTTGTAACTTTAAGGGTGAAAGACAGTAATTTGGGAGTGCTGTGGCTTCCTGTGCTGCAATCAAAGAGTAATAGTCTGGTACGATGCTTAGAAATTATTGGGCTGCTGAGATTGCATAGCAGAAAGCATTCTGTGATGTACAGAATTATGGTAAGTTGCCACAAATTGTCCTTGTGTGTAAAGTGGTCAGGAAATGCAAGATTTATGGGTTCTGCACAACCAAAGTTTTTTCTGCACAGGCATGGTAAAGATATGCTTTCATTTTTGTTTTTAGCAGGCAGTTTTTGGGTTTATTCCTGGCAGATACAGACAGAAAGCATTAAAGGAAAATAAAGTTGCAGAGACAGACATGGGTCTTGTGTTTGCTGTCTTGAAAAACTGGTATGTTCTAGTGAGAGGTGGGATGAAGTTTGTGTATGCTGATGTTCGCAGCTGTCCCACATACCGAAATGTGCAGCAGCTGAAGTACAGCTTTAGTTTGTTGTATAGATTGAGAGCTGAAATTGTCAAATCACTTCCAGATGCATTTTGTATCTTGGTTTTACTTCCTATTAGACTATTGTGTTGAATAACAATGAATTACTCTTCTATTTAATAATAAAATTCAAGTCTTTAATTACTACAGTAAGTTATATTGTATTGCTGCAGGTTTTAATAGGCACAGTCTATCCAGAATTATTTGTTGTAGGATTTGGACCTTAAATGTCACATCTTTGGGGTCCATTTTCTAAAGAAGTTATTTCCCTCCTTTCAGATTGCACCAAGTTATCAGCTTTTGAATGAACTTAAAATTCTGTCTTCACTAGTGGTTTGGATTGTTGTAGAAGTAAATGAGTTTCTCACTGAAATTTTGTTTTCATTATCTTTGAATATATGGTTAAATAGCTGACTGGCTGCAGTATTGGTGTTCCCAGACGTTGGTGTTCCATGAGACACTCCAAAAGACTCAGGAGAAGCTTTTTTAATACAGTAGCCTCTGACTGTAGCCTTGCATACTTTTGAAGAAAAACCAGTGAAAAATTACACTAGAAACAAAACTCTTCCTGTTGTCATTTCCCTAGGAAGATGTTGACATTCCCAGTAGGCGAATTTTGATCACTGGTGCTACAGGACTTCTTGGCAGAGCTGTGTTTAAAGAATTCAATGAAAATAATTGGAATGCAGTTGGCTGTGGATACAGGAGAGCTCAGCCCAGATTTGAACAGATTAATCTTCTGGACTCTATTGCAGTTCATGACATTATCCATGATTTTCAGGTAAGTTTCTGGAGTATAAAGTGGATGGGAGGGGTCCAGTAGTCAGCTGATAGTGCTGCTGAGTTCTGGAGCATGAGTGGGGCTAGTGCTTTGGCAGAGCTCTGACAAAGGTGCGGCTGCGTGTTCTGCCCCACCCAGAGCAGAGGTTTGCTCTGTAGGTACAGACAGCTCTGGCCTTTGCTGTGCTCACTACAGTTAGGCTGCAGGCACAGCTGTACATGCCAGGACACTGGAAAGGAAAGGAAAAGATATGTGTGGGTTATTGACACGGTAATGTGTTAATACACAGTTCTGGGCAAGTGGAGGAGTATTTGAATACAGCAGCAGTAACTTGGTGTAGTGTGCAGTGTTCACTGCTTTTTCAGTCTAAGTGCCAAGAGGTATATGTAAAACCTGAAATACATTATACAGGGTGTTATTCTATAAAATAATCTTAAATGTCATCTTAATAATCTGCATATGTCAAATAAGCCATGTGTAAATAGCTTACCTAAAAATTTTTAGTACCCTTGTGTGTGTGAGAGATATGTCTTATATTAATATATATTTTACTATACAGAGTTAAAAAGAAAAAAACCCCACAACTTCAAGCTGTAAAATCAAAGCTACTGAAGACCATAATTGCACAATTAATGATAAATGGTTTTGGTATCTTGTAACAGCATGTCTGTATTGTAAAAAAATACTAAGGAAAAGGTGTGCCTCAGAATGCTGTAATTAAAAATAACAATGCTATTTTTTATTACTTAGTTTTGCCTGAGGGGTGTCATCGCTAGAGTTAGGGTGTAACTGCCATCTCTTGACATGTGGGTTGTTTAAAATTAGTCTTTAATTTCCAGCCTCATGTTATAGTGCACTGTGCTGCTGAGAGAAGGCCAGATATTGTAGAAAGTCAACCAGATGCTGCTTCTCAGCTCAATGTGGCTGCTTCAGCGAACTTAGCAAAAGAGGCAGGTAAGGAGACCATCTCATGGATTTGGTGTCTTGTTGAAGTCCTGCATCTGTTTATACAGGGACATCAATACAAGTAGTGTAAGTGTGAATGTCACTTCTGCCCTCAGTGTGCTGTTGATCTGTTTTCAATATGAGTAGCGTGCGCAACTCTGTGAAGGATCAGGGAACAGACAAAGCAGCGGGAATTAATGTGATGGAAGATGAGATCCTTGGGAGATTGGTTTAAGGGTCTGTTGATATTTCAAAGAAGGCATAAATTAATATAAACTATCTATAAACATTTTCTTCCTAGCTGGAGTTGGAGCATTTCTGATCTACATTAGTACAGACTATGTATTTGATGGAACAAGCCCTCCATATAAAGAGACTGATGTACCAAATCCCCTGAATTTATATGGTAAAACCAAATTGGAGGGTGAAAAAGCAGTTCTGGAAAACAATGAAGGTAAGACACTCAACCATTTTTAATACAGGCTTTCTATTTTTATATTAGCTTAGTAGACTCTTAAGTCAATGGTGAAGTTGAAAAACAATGGAAATGAATTTCAGAGAAGAGTATGATTAGGAGTTGGTCTCCTTGCTCATGAGCAATTCCTCTTGCTTATATCTTAACTAAAGCTTTTATTTCTTACCTGTTCTGATCTTCATTAATGTTATTTGTCTGTCCCTGATGGACATTTGTAAGCCTTTGTCTATTGTGAATCTGCTGTTCCTAAGGAAAGGTAAAATACTTCATTCAATATATAGCTGCAGTTATTTAGGGAGATGTATTGCAAGTGTTCTCAATGTATGTTTACTTAAAGGGAAAACCAGACTTGTGATTCAGTAATAATACAGCTCAAATCAACATGGAGTCTTGTTACTCTTTGGGTTTTGCTCTATTACATATGCCAACAGGCCACCCATTTTGGTTTTAGTCACGTGCACACGTCAGATTACTGCTTGTAACACTTTCTAAAAGGTTAATAACATATTATGGTTTTAAACAACAGGATTTTTAAAATTTGTTTAAGTCTTTTCTTAATGAAAATTTGGCATTCAAAATAAACAAACATAATTTTAAAAATTTTTCTTAAGGGAAAACAGTATGTTCCCTTTAATTTAAGATTTATTTCTTGTATAAAAGAGAGATTTGGCTGTTTCTAGTTAGTGCACTGTCAGTATCCAGTCACAGATTATAAGGACAGAAGCACTTGTATTTTATCAAAAATTCTGAAGAAAATAATCTCAGTGCACACGCAGAAGAGGCTTCTGATATGTCAGTATGATACTGACACTGTGCTTCTGTGCTTCCCAACCAGAGAACCAAGCTATTGATAAATTAGTGTGATGATCTTCCGGTAAGTAAATATATGCTATGTATGATGGATTTGTCATTACTAGTAAGAAAAAAACTTTGTCAAAAAACACTTAGATAGGAAAAGTCTTATTTAAGTAAAAATAAATTTAAATGACAAGTTACTCACTCCACCTCTACATTAAATACCATCTCCAAATTTGACTGTGATGCTGTTTGCTCCCTCTTCTAGATTGGTAACGAAGATAAGACTTTACCAAATCCGAGAACGTGTGGGTATCTTGCTAGACCCTTCCCCCAACTCAACACTGCAGCTTGGTTTTGTAAACTTTTGGAGCAGGATCTGTCAGGCAGCACTGGGTTACAGCAGTGGTATTATTAGCAGGAGGAGTGTCGAGGTGGTGCTGAGTAAAGTGTTTGAAAATATGAGTTCTCTTGATTCATACAAATATAAGTATTTTCCATGTACTGGTGTTCCAACCAGTAATTTGCTGATATGGTGTAGGTAGAATTCTGTTGGTCAAATCTGTAGTTGTGTGAAGAACTGCCCTGTCCATTTCTGTTGTACAATGCAAAAATCTCCAGTAAGTGGGTTTAACAATTTTTCACGAAGATACTTTACTTTAGTTAGAAGGGGATACATGCTTATAAATATATATATATGTATAGTAATGCTTATAAAACTACAAAGTGTCAGGAGGTTCTCAGGAGGTTACTCATGAGGCTGATCCTCTTCACGTCCCAGAGAGCTGAGAACAAAAGGAAGGCAACTGTCTTCTCAAAGAATGAATACTTCTAAAGCAATTAAAAAAGAGATACTTCAACCACTATTTAAAGAGAGGAAGAACATACCTGCTGAATGACCAAATAAATGCTTCTAGAGCAGCAGGCAATCAGTGTCATGTTGGGTTTTCTATTTGTTTTTCCTGTCTAAGTACTTATTCTGGTTTACTTTTCTGTGAGAACAATTTTTGTGTTAGCTCTTTCTGTTTGTCTTGCCAATAACTATAGCATTTTTCTCCAAATATATTAAGAATTGCAACATTTTGATGACTTCAGCTTCTAATTTCAGGTCTGACTTTTTTGTTTTCTCTTTCAGCAAAACTATCTATTACTTTTAAGTAATTTGTCATAGCCTTGGATTTCTCTTCAGAGGCTTTTCGAGTCTTCATGACAGAGATAGACTACTATGATGTATTCCATCATGAAATATGCTTCTCTTTGCATTTTGTTAATTTAATTTCTCAAATCACTGTCCTGGAATCTAACATTATTTACTGTTGTGTTCTGCGAACCTATTCCTTATTTGTCAAGCTTTTTATTTATTTCAAGGTTCATGTCTTTTTTTCTGGTAAATAATATCCTCCTTTATACAGGAGGTTTCTGCATGATGGGTGAAAAATCTTTCTAATTGATGGCTGAATTGATGACTTGTGATTGGTGAGAATTTGTCTCCTTGCTCTTACCCAGTGAGGATGGGGAGTGCTGGAGTAACTGCACAGAGCAGTCGGGTTTTTTAATTTTTAATTTTTGTTCTAATCCAAACAGGCATTTTTATGCTGCTAATGAAAGCTTCTTAACTTTCTGGAAATCAATGGCATAAGTGAAAATAAATGCATATAATCGTGGTGTTTATAAACTGGTTTTGATATAAATTAAAATTATATTCTGAGAGCCAACATACTACTTGCATTTTATTTGTGATTTGTAGATGCTTAATATGATCAACATATTTCTTAACGCTTCCAAACCACTTTTTGGATTATGCTGCAGCCTTTGTACCCACCCATGAACTAAAATATTCTTTCTTTTAGAAACCGCAGTACTTAGGATTCCTGTCTTGTATGGAGAGGTGGAAAGACTGGAGGAGAGTGCTGTGACGGTTATGTTTGATAAAGTGCAGTTCAGTAATAAATCTGCCAACATGGACCACTGGCAACAGAGATTTCCTACCAATGTCAAGGATGTAGCAGCTGTTTGCAGACAACTAGCAGAGAAGAGAATGCTGGTAAGAGCAAGAAATGAGCCTCTGCAAGGTGAAAACAGTTTGAGTTCTCAGCTTTGCTTCTGAACAACTGAGAACTGCACATCACCTGGACTACTTGCATTTCTGGAATGCTGGGAGGGAGGAAAGAACTGGCTGTAATACTGCAGGATCTTTACATGACTATGGGGGTATTGTGGTCTTTGAAACAAAAGTGATTGAAGGGATGGGACAGAACCTTCTGAAAATTGCTTTGTGTCTTCTGGTATAGAGGAGAGAATTAGAAATGCCTAACTTTTTCTGATACGCCTTTTACAAATTGCTAGTTTGAACTAAAAAAAAGCCATGGTGGTTGAATGTAATTCTCAAAGATGCCCTTGGTTTATTGTATTAAGAACACTGAAGTGGCAAAACAAAGCCACGGGACCGAATTACTTCTTTGCATTTGTTCACCAGAGCATCTTCAGATTACCATCTTTGCAAGGTTACAGAATCAAACAGGAAACAGCCACCTTTATTTTTTCACATGGTAACTTTGAGAATATGTACCGTGGACATGGTGCAGTCGGTTTGATTGGACTTGTACAGGGGTTGCAGTTTAACATTCAGAATGTGTGTGATGCCTTTTGCCTTTTTTAAGTGAACAGCTGAGTTCCTCCTCCCCAGCTCTTTGACCTTGCTCAGTTGGTGAGCAGCTCCTTTCCCTCCTCTTCATTCTACAGAACATAAGCTGTTGGTGAAAAGTCAGGTCAAATAGAAGTAACACGAATTTCCAGTCTCAGTCCCTGGTCAGGTGCTCTCTGAAAGGGTACAGACATTTCTAGAACACCACTGAGGTGCTGTAAGGTGCCTTTCGGGATAGGGTCTTGCTGGATGATAGTGCTGCACAGTTCTTGCACAGGAATTAGCCTGAGGGCCAGGTGGCTGCTTCCTTTCATCTGTGTTTCCTGTTTCTTCTTTAGGACCCATCAATAAAAGGAACATTTCACTGGTCTGGCAATGAACAGATGACTAAGTATGAGATGGCATGTGCAATTGCAGATGCTTTCAACCTTCCCAGCAGCCACTTGAGGCCAGTAAGTGATATGTTGTTGGACCTGTAGGCAGACAGATGTGCTTGGGCATTGCAAGTAGCAGGTCTCCCACTGGCTGTACAAGTGATCTTCCTCTTCAGGATGGGCTGTGCATGTCCAGCACAGCTGGATGTGCTGGTATCAAGCATGGGGAATTGACACACAGTGTCACAGGGGGCTGGCTGGTATCAAGCTCAGGAAAACAACAGCTATTTGACCTGCTGAATTAGAAAAATTAGTCAGTCAGTCAGTCTCCAGTTTCCCAGTCTGTAGTGTAATGGTATTTCTGCTGAACTGTTCCCCTGAGTCACAAGCAAATCCATACTTTTTTGTTACAGATTTATAGAACATTAACTTGAAGGTAGGGCTCTGTAAAAGCTATGCAATGTCCAGATTTATTTCTGAATACATGCACTTAAGAACTACTAATTATTTTTGCTTTGTTTAAAACATGTCTCCTGCAGTTTTATTGACATTTGAGACTACTCTTAAAGACATAGTTTTATGTCTATTCCCACAACATAATGTTGTGGGAATACAACATGTCAGTAAGATGTTATCTATGTACAAAATAAATTCCAAGAATTCAGAATTGGTGAACGCTGGAACTGAAATGTGATTTGGAAGATGGCAAGAAAAACAATGGAGAACACTTAGTCTGAATTTTTTCTGCCCAGCTCTATTTCTCTTCAAGTATATTGATCAAGACGTGGTTCCATTAACATTCTGGAGCATTCCTTACCTTGTGACAATAACGATAGAGTGAAAATATGAATGAAATGTAGAAAAACACAAACAGTAGCAGTAATTGAGTAAGAAAAATTTGCCTTAAAACACTTCACGTGGCCTGACATGTTGAAATAAAGTTAACTACAAAACAAGCAAATAGCAAAAAAATCCCAATCAAAAAAAACCCCACAAAATAGTTGGAAGGGAGGAGGGGAACATGCCTATATAGAAAACTGTGAAGAAAAAGTTCTAATGTATATATACAAGTATTCTGTCTCTTCTCATTACTTATTGGTGTGGGGTTTTTTTTATCTTCTGTTTTCAGATTACTGATAGTCCAGTTGTGGGTGCTCTTCGTCCGAAGAATGCTCAGCTGGACTGCTCCAAGTTGGAGATGCTGGGGATAGGTCAGAGAACACCATTTCGAGCTGGGATCAGAGAATCACTTTGGCCTTTCCTTGTTGACAAGAGATGGAGACAGACAGTCTTCCATTAGTTTGTAACTTTTTTAGTAAAGTATGGTATGTGGCACTTTTTTAAAAGAAAAAATAGTTTTGTATGAGTGTTCTTAAATTGTGGCATTTATGAGCTTTCATTTAATTGGGTAAACAAATGGTCTTGCACTAGTGAAATTTAGCCTAAAAAAAGTTCAGTGACAAAAACTGAGCCTATGTGATGTCATGGATTTTTCCTTCCATTTGTACCAGTCTTAACTTAATATCTGTTCTTGGTGGGTTGAGATTCTTAGTAATCAGTACTGTGTGATGCTAAGAATGACTCAGATCACTTGCTCACTTACTTTTGGCTGAAATATGTTGTTGATGCTTAAGGTCTGTGCCATTGTTGTATATACCATTTCTCCATTAAAGACATGGTCAGTTACTTTATTGCCAAAAACCTGAGTTTTTTGTTTTTAACTTCTGAAAGTGGTGTTCTTAGAGAGTTAAGCTGAAGTAGGAATCCTTAAATGTTTGTTTTGCTCTGATCAAAATGTTTTTTAAAAAAGTGAAACTTTATTTTTGCAATTATCAAGTGTACTTTTTATGCTTGAAATATTTTCAGAATGTTCTGTAAATTGAATGCCTGCAGCTTTGTATTTGTACAGTACGTTGTATGCATTTGTTTTCATGGTGACTTATAAAAGCTAGGGGAGGGTGGGGACGATGGGCAACCAATAGTTTTGACCAGGGGGTTTTTTGGGTGGGGAATTGGAGGATTTTTTTAATTATTTTTTTTTCTTTTTGACTGGGTGGTTGTTTCTTTTTTGTATGAAAGCACAAAATATCTTCATCTTTCCCTTTTTGGGAACAGCATTTCCAGCTGGCTAAATTAATGGAAGATGTTTGTTAGTCAGTACATGGGAGATGGAGAGGAAAGGTGTTTAAGAATTTGTAGCACTGTAGCGGCTTTTGCACAGACTGTTGGACCTGGCACTGCTGCGGCTTGTCCTGGAACAGCAAAGTGTGTGTGGTGAAGGTTTGCAGCATAATAATGGAACTGCAATAGTCTAATATAAGACAGTCTTTAGTCTGCTTAAGTCTAGTCTTAAAGCTGGACTCAATAGCCAGATAATATGGAGCAAGAACATTGTTAAGCTTTGTTTCCTTTTGAAGTTGCAGAATCAACAATATAAATGTTCTGATATTGCTAGCAGATTATTAGTAAAGCTAGTAAAGATGCAATTGGATGGTCATTTATTTTTCTGAGGTTGAAATGAAGGGGAAAGGAAAGATGTGCAGATTTTTTTTTTTTTTAATTGTGTGGGGGAAACACACACAAAAATAGACCAATTGAAGGTCTTGTAAGGGTCAGCTTTACGTTCAGTCATTTCATTTCAACTGGCATACGCTAAGCATTCTTAATCCAAATTTGTTTTTATTCTGAAGTCCTGATACACACATGGTAACCTATCTCCAAAATGACAATAAATATATAGTGCCAGCATGAGAAACAGTTGTTGATTCTTTCTTTACCATCAGGATTTATCTGAATCATAAATGTTTGCAATTCTTGAAATCTCTGTGCCCTTTCAGTGTTAGGGTTTTTTTCTCTGATTCAAGACTTATTTCCAGAGTTAGATTAGGTTGGATCAGTTTCTCTGTCAGTGTCACTGCCTTGGAGATGTGATAAATGTACACACAAAAGATACAGAAGGCATTGAAAATATGAGCCTGTAATGTCCTGGGCCTCAGGGCTGGATCAGGAACATTCTATGTTCCTTCCCCTTGCAGGGAGCAGTTTGACCAGAAAGGAAAAAAGGATGACTTTTCTCCCAAAGGTAAAGGACTTAACTGAGATGAGATAGGTATTTTACTGGGAGGACAAAATCGAAATATTTGAACTTTTTTTTTCCCCACCGAGCAGGTAAGTTCCACTGTCCAGTTACAGCCTGTCAGAGGGGTTCCATGTCCTCAGCATCCCCCTTGGAGACTGCAGTCTTGAGGCACTTTGCTACTGGACAGACACCTTGGCTGACATTTCCCTCCTTTGGTTTTAGAAATCTAAGACAGCACCAATAAATACTGCAAGAGGCAGTGGAACTGTCATTTTCCAGTCACTTTAAAGATGTGTTGCTGTTGAAAGAACTTGCCATACTCTTCCCTTTTTGTCTCTGGCTTTGTTTCTGGCTCTGTGGCACTGGAGGTGTTTGTGTTCATCAACAAGGGCCCAGGAACCTTTTAGGGTCAAAACCATTGTGATTGCATGAGATACAGTCTTGGTGTTGGGAGGAAAGAGAGGCCTCTTTTTACAGAAGCAGTGCCAGTTTCTGCCAGGTTAGTGATGGAAGTATGGCAATACACAGTCCTGTGTGAGACCTCATTTGAGGGTTATCGGAGGTTTATATTCATTTATTCATTGCTATCTGTCAGCAGTGGGCATAGAGGAGGAAAAGTCACTGGTTTTAAAGTCTCATTTTCTGTTCAGGCTGCAACGATGCTGTAGAAGCTCAGCAGAGAAGGGGCTAATGTGTATTTCAAACACCAATAGCTGGATGGCTGCAGAGTCAGCCAAGGACTGTTGGTGTCTGGTGAAGGGGCCATACAGGGGTGGGTTGAACAGCACTTTTCTGGGACAAATGTCCTTGTTCTGGCTGCTGGACATATACACAACACATACAGCACAAGCACAGGAATGTGGTCCAGAAGTGGGCATACATTTTTTTAAAAAGACCCCAAAGCTTTCTAACCCATTTCCAGAAAGGTCTGGAAGAATGGACTGTGTGGCAGTGCAAGTGGCTGCAGCCGCCCTGGCCCCTGAAGATCCAACAGACACCAAACTGTTGTGGTCAGGCCCTGAGGTTTAATGCCTCATTCTTATTTAGGGTGAGAGCCCATAATCCCCCAGTTCTGCAGTTTACATATTGTATGATTGGTTCATGTTTTCCCCTTCCTGTTTAATGTATAAGTTTGTTAATATTTATTTCCCCTAAGTTAATATGCATTAATTCTAGAAAGTTCTGTTGTACTCGACACCCCATTGGTTCCTTCCCTAAGTCCCTCCTTGGTGTTATTTCCATTGGTTCCCTCAGCCTCAACCCCACCTCCTGTCAAGTATCCAATTGGCTGTATCCCTTATCCCTGCCTTTCCTATCCCCACTATAAAATCCCTGGACACACTCAGATCTTTGCCTCGCCATCTCCTCCGCACATCATTTCATCTAAATAAACCTTCTGCATGGAACTTACACGGAGTCCCCGTTCTCTCTTCTTCGCGTCCGCCTGCATGCCTTCACACACAGCTCACAGATGGCTCCCTCGGGTGAGGAGCTCATCCCCTCCTGCGTCCTCTCTTTTTGTGTGGACCGCCTAGGACCAGTCGGGTTGCCACTAAGACCTCTGGGCTCTCTTCGAGCTAGCACGCTAAACCTGACAGGACTGCATGATAACTAATTTGCATGGAAAGTGATAAACTCATCTCCAGGGCAGGGAAAACTTACCTAGAGAAAGGTACCCCCACCAAGCTCAGAACCCTGGGCACCCCATCAACTGGGTCAGCTCTGAAGCCAGGACTGGTGATCTCTTCTCCCTTTCTTCCTCTCTCCTCCTCTCTCTCCCTTCCCTTTCACTCTACTCCTTTATGTAAAACCCCCTGCTATGTGCTTATGTAGGAGGTTAGGGATTAACTGGTATCAATTTCCATTCCATAGTGTAATTCACTAATAAAACCTTGTAAGCTTTTGCAGACCCTCTGACTTTTGTTGTTCTTTGCAACCACAAGTGAATCATTTGAGGAAATTTCTTGGTTGTTTTGGGAAGCCCAAGTGTAAGAAGTGTTTGCTTTTCAGTAGAAACTGTGGAAGTGCCAGTGAGGTAATCTCCAAGGACTTTCGTGCAGAGCAGGACTTCGAAGCCCATTAGATTTATAAAACAAATTGTTGCCAGTTTTTCATTGTTTTGAGGTTTTTGTTTGTTTTTGCTTTTAAGGTTTAAACTGCCTCCTTGCATTCTAAATTTCCAATTTGCTAAGGATTTTGCAAACAAAAAAGAAAAAAGTAAATGTATTAAGTGACATACCTGGATTCTGGAGTTCTAGATTCTCTTAAATTCCAAACTTTAATATTTGTTCTGTAAAAACTGAAAGAAAAATTGTCACAGCTCTACATGTCCATTTTGCTTTAGTACTCTGGGATTCATGGTTTATGGGGTAAAAATGAAACAGGAAAATCAGATGATGCTTGAAATCCTTTTGGTTATTAAGAGCCACATTTTTGGAATTTTACATTAAAATCTCTAGGAAAACCTAATTTCAGCTCAAACCAGTCTTTTAGTGTCTCTCACTTCCTACTCTATTGTCATGGTTTAGCATAGTTTGGGTTTTTAGTTAAAGAGGGCTCCATCAGTCCCAGAAGTGATTCTTTGCAAAGAGATGCTCATAGCTTCCTCCAGACCCAACAGAACCAATCAACTGGCTAGTTTGAATATTGGCAACTTTTTTTAAGCCACTTAAGAAGCTTGACACGCCTCTGTGATCCACATTTAAGAACAAACAAAGCCGGGAAAGCTGTCTTGTTTCCAGCTTTTGGACAGGTGCCTGGGGGCCCGCGGCTGGGCCCTGCTCGGCGCGGTTTGGCTGAGATCTCAGCTGCTTCTGCTCGCTGGACACCCGGTGCAGCCCCCTCAGTGCAAGCCGGGCCGGCCGGGAGACAGCCACCCCGGAGCCCCCGCAGCCCTGCTCCATGCAGGCGGCCCCATGGCGTGGCCAGGCCAGCCCTCACCCAGTGCGGCCGAAATTCATCTGAGGCCGCTGCCCGGCAAAGATCATGTGCCCAATAACGGTAAGTGAATTCCAGCTGCGGGGCCTGGGTGCGATTAACCCTTTTACTGCTGTAAGTTTTCTCCAGAACAGATGAAGCCTGCAGACATCAATCCTCTCCCAAGTCAAAAGAAAAGGAAGGGTGAAGGCACGTGAAGAAAACACCATAAAGACACCAAAGTCAGTGAAGAAGGAAGAGCTGAAACCCTGAGAGAGGAGAAAGAGGAGATGCTTCAAAGCCTAGAAGCTGAAATTCTGTTGTAAAGCTATGGTGATGGACTATGATACATCAGAGTACCCGTTGTAATTCCATGAAGCATGGAGGGTGGAGCATTCAAACCGCAATTGTGAGCAAAACTACCTGTGCTGAAACAAGCAAATGTTGAAGTAGCTGTGATTTGATGATGAGCTTGAACAGAGGGAGATGAAAGTGATGAAGACCCTTGCTCCCAGGGGAGGAGGAGGGCCTCTGTTCCTGGAGCTGAAGATGATCCCAGAGATAGGTGAAGAGAACCTTTGTTTCTGAACAGCTCAACCTTAAAATGGTACCCCGGTAGCTCCAGACTGGACCCTTGAAAGCAGTTGTGGGGAAAGCTGTAAATCGGGGGAAGGGACTCTCACATGCAGGCAGAGAACCAACCACGGTGGCTGTCTCGTTGTGACATTGAAGCCATGAGAGAACCTCTTGTGGAGATGTCTCCATAGCATGAGGAAGAGAGACTCCTCTTCTAAGTGAACTGAAAAAGATTATTATAGTGGTGGTAAACTGATTGAAAATCTTAAGGGTTGTCTGTTACAGTGCGGATACTGTAACATGCATATATCAAACCAGGCATCCCGTGGAATGGAAATATATATGGACAGACAGATTCTTGATAGCTGTTTCAGAGAGATGTTTATTTCTCCACCCACATGGCCGGGGCTCTGCCGAGGAACTGTTCCAGTCACGGGACCAAGGGTCCTTCTGCCCGCGCAGGGAACACAAACCAACCAATGGGAACGTGGCTGAGCAGGGGCAGGGAAGCCCCGTGTCTGTGCCCTCAGGGCCCCTCTCCCAGGGCTACACGGCGGGGGAGGGACCCCAACACCTCACCCGTTTTATTTTAATAAAAGGAGAATGAAAACAACTGGATAAACATAACAAGAACAGTTTCAAAACAAAACAAGCCACCCTCCTGAGTCTTTAAATGTCCAAACAGATTCTGTGGAACATCTTAGGGCTGACAGAAGGGAGACAGAACTCTCTGAACATGCTTTGTGGGGAAACTGAGGCAGGAGAGGGTTTAATTTCTTCCCTCCCCCTTTTCATCCCCCACTCGCCATCAGAAAGGGATTTTTGGGGAAACAGTTGGCAAAAGCATGGTTTTGTGAGGGAAACCATGGATGAAAAAACGGATTGGGAATACACTGGGGGTAGTAAGACATAGGGCAAAAGGGAAAGGTGGGATTAGGAAAGGGAGACTGTAGGGGGGGCTTACAATGGAGATATTGTCTAACATGACTACGATTTTTCGCAGATATACTGCCTTTTACAGGAGCACCATCAGGCCCAGTGACCTGCGATGCTTGTAACCCTTTTCTACCTTGTATAATTTTGAATTCCACCACCTCTCCATCTCCCAAGCTTGGGATGCATTTTTCAGGGTTATTCTTTTTAATAGCAGTTCTATGCACAAATATGTCTTGCTGGTTGTCACACCTTGTTATAAGACCATAATTTTGCTTAACATTATACCATTTTACTATCCCTAAGATCTTAGCTACTATGATTTTTTCCTTTTTTCGAGTGGCTGCTGTTTTCTGTCTCGCTGTGTCTTTGCTCTCTCTTTTGGTCGCTCCCGTGTTGGAATTCTCGGGGCTGCTGGTGCCTGCGCGCTCTTCCCGGGGTCGCGTTCAGGGCTGCGCGGGCCGGGCCGGGCCGCGCCGCTCAGTTCTCCGTGCGTCGCCTCCTCTGGTCGCAGCTTCGCTGCCGCTGCCAGGCGCTGCATCTCGGCTGGGCCTCCAAGCGATGACCCCCCTGCACCCTGCTCCAGCGCGCGTCTCGGCTGGGCGCGGCTCCGCTCCACCGCCACCGCCGCCAGCCGCTGCCCGCGCGCCACCCCTCTCGGTCGGGCGTTCATGGGGCTCGCTCCACCACGCGCTGTGCGGGGCCAGGCGGGCACTGCTGGGTCCCACCGCTCCCGCCGCGCCTCGCTCCGCCACCGACACTGCGGCTCGCGTGGCTCCGCCCACGTGCAGGAACTGCCTCGCTGCTGCTCGCAGAGCGCTCGGTGCACGTGGCCTGGGCCGCACGGTCCCTGAGCCAGGCTTCCCTTCACTAGGACACACCTGACATTGCTCAACAGTCTCGGTAATTAAATAATATTCACAAAAATATTCTTCCATCGGCATATATTTTGACTCAAATATTAACTGTGTCCAAACGGTTTTCCAAAAGCCCTTGGTAAGAATTAAATCCCAAGAAACATAGAAAAAGTTCTTAAACAACCATGCCAGGAAGTGTTTCAGTTCTTTTTGAGCTTGAATCAAGCTAAAATTTACAAATCGTTGTTCAAGAATCATTTTAAGATAAATGTCCATATGCGGCTCTGAAAGCCGAGAGTCTTCCCACGGTTCCTCCATAGTTTAGATACGGAATAGCAAAGCAAAACCAAGAAGAGGAATCCAAAGTTTCCAGGGTTTACTCACACAAATCAGTCGCTTAGGGATCGGGGATTGTTCTGCTCACAATTCACCACCATTTGTTGCAGTGGGGATACTGCAACACGCATATATCAAACCAGGCGTCCCGTGGAATGGAAATATATATGGACAGACAGATTCTTGATAGCTGTTTCAGAGAGATGTTTATTTCTCCAGCCGCATGGCCGGGGCTCTGCCGAGGAGCTGTTCCAGTCACCGGACCAAGGGTCCTTCTGCCCGCGCAGGGAACACAAACCAACCAATGGGGAACGAGGCTGAGCAGGCGCAGGGAAACCCCGTGTCTGTGCCCTCAGGGCCCCTCTCCCAGGGCTACACAGCGGGGGAGGAGACCCCAACAGTTGTCTTCTTATGTTCTCAGTGGGAGAAGGGAGAAAGGTGGGGGGAGGAGAAGTGTTCTGAAGGTTTAGTCTGACTTTTTTTCCTTCCTTTTAGGTCTGTTAATAAACTTCTTTATATTCTTTTAAGTTTTGTGCGTGCTTTGCTTTCCCCTAATTCTTATCTCACAGGAGGAGAATAAGTAAGTAATGGATATTTTGGACCAAACCACTACACTTAATTGGTGTTTCTGCCTGGTTTACAAACTGAACCCACTACATCTAAGTTATACAGTAGATTTCAAATAAAAGCAGGTTGACAGAAGTTGGTGACATTTCTCATCACACAAAGAGAATTCTAAGTCACAAAATAGCATTTTGGCATTTTTTCCATCTGCTGTCTGGAAAAGGATCTGCCCAAGTGATGATCAATGCACCTGTCAGTTGCACACTAAATTACTACAGCTGAAGGAAGGCAGAAGCGAAGTGCACCACATGCTGCATCTCTGATCAAAAAGAGAGGACGTTTTGATGTCCACATCCCTGGGCTGCAGCCGGGCTGCAGTCCACTCCAGAGTAATACACTGATGTGTCAAGTTACAGCTGGCTTAGGAGGCAGCTGGACCAGGAGCTTGTCCCTCTCATACCCACCATGGGCCTTCGAGAAAGATGCGTTTCAAAGGCTGTTGTGAATTACAGGGTCTGCAACTGAATCTGTGAAGAAAAACTTAATTAAAAAAATACTCCTCGGGATGAAGTTCTTCTGTGTGCTGAAGTTCTTAAGAAACAGCTGAAATAATTCAGTCAGCCTTGCCTGACATCATCCCCCTATAACATCGTGCACATACATAAGCCTTTATCTCAGTGCATTGAATTCAAGTCTGTTCTGCCACAGAGGCAAATATGGGTATGGGAATTAGGACAGTTGGCTGAAACCATTTTTTCAGTGATTAATATAATGAGAAATAAGTAAGTCCATTAAGGAGGATTCCCCCAATGACACCCCTCACACTCTCTGCCCAGTATGTGTCTGAAGGGACTGCACATCTCTCCAGGAGGCTCAGGAAGCACCTGCTTGTGGAGAGCATGACGGCAGCAGGGGAACAACTCCTGCTCCAAAGCACCGGGGTGTACCTGCTGGAGGTACCTGCAGAGCTGTGACCTGTGCAGCACCTGGCAGAGCAGGTAACTTAATCTCAAATGATATTAGTCATTTCTGCCCTAATTTACATGAGGCTGTTTTACATTAACTCACTAATGACATAAATTATTCAAGTTTTTAACCATTCTGTTCCCACATACTCTGTAATTAATTTGAAACTGGATGTTTTTTTAAGTGGCACATCTTTATTTAAGCTATTTGCTTCGTGTGTTAACTTTACAACCAGTCACTCACATACGAAACTGCTTGTGCATCTAGCGATTACAGTATAACAGGAACTTAAATGAACTGTATAACAAGATAGAAATATATAGCCTCCTACAATATCCACTGTTTTTGATGAGATTTTGGACTTCAGAGATAAATTGAATGGTAAGCTTAGCGCTGTCTTGAGAGTCCCTGAGTTGCAGCTTTGAGCTCAGGGAACTTGTGGCTTTGCAGTGTTGCTTGTTTACTTTATAAAAACTTTATTCAGTTACTTGCCTGAATTAGTATTTAATTAGAACCTTAGAGAAGTGAGGCTTCTGTCTGAAATGGCTTCTTTATAACCTGAAAAAGGGCTTGTGAGGAGGAATGGCTGTTCAGTGACACTGGCTTCCAAAATAATGACTGCTGTGTAATGTCATAGGGCATTTGCCAGCATGAAAAAATGTCATTAATAGGTATAGAAAAAGAAAAAGTGTGTAGGCAGCAGGGATTAGGAATTACATTAAGAAAACTATTACAGGAAAGATTTCTCTCTGTGCTTAATATTCCACTGATTTCAGTAGGGTTCCTTACCATGCTTACATTTAAGCACAGGATAAAACTTCTAAGCATAAATGCTTGGGAGTACCTTGATGAGAGGCAAATAAGGATACAGATTATGGACTTCCATGTATTTTTAAGTTTTGATAGTACTCTGTTGGGGATACTGTAATTCAAATTGGTATCAAAGAGTGCAGCAAATCTTTTCATTGAAGTCTAGGAACTGGTGATGGCAGTGAGTGCAATCACAGCGGATGGACCTGATGAGATCCCCAAAGCCACTGCTCCTACCCCAGTCCCAGTGACAATGCTGTACAAGTACGAATGTGTGCAAATAGGGCTTATACTGCATTTTATGGGGCTGTTGTATCGGTAGAAGGCAAAGGAGGGGCTAAAACAGTTTGTAGTTTTTACTTTAAGGAAATCTGGGAAAGCTAACTGCTCACAGTGACTAGTAGTCAAGCAGAGACATTAAAGAAACACTGTGTGGGAAAAAGTTCTCTTGGACCAACAGCCATGACTCTGCTGTTTGAGCAAAGGGAGCAGCCTGCATGGTCAGCAGTTGTGGGAACAGGCTCTGAGTCCTCCAAGATGGCCAACTTCCAGAAAACAGAAAAGACACATTTGGCAGATACGTCCAGGAAAAGCTTCTTTGAAATATTGGGGTTGATGTACTTTTAACGCCTGGTTGTACATAAAAACATTTTCCCAGCTTCTGCTATGCTCTTCCTCCTTCTGCCAGCACTCCAGCACACAAATCTTTCTTAGTCATCAGTAGAAATTTTAATTGCTTGGAGTTTCTGATCCTCCTTTTTATAGATATATGCTATATTTGCCTAGTATGTTTGGTACACAACTGGTTGTGCTTCTTGCCACTGTCTTGTGGGAAGTTTCCAAAACAACCCAGTACTTAACAATTTCAAATACCAGGTTCTATTCTTGCCTGTCTTGCCAGTTGATTCAACTGGTGTATTTTTAACTCAACAAGCAAAAGGTCTAATTTTCAGAATTACTGATCATCATCTAATACTGAGTGTCTTGCAAATTCTGAGTCATTAGAATACAGGTAAATCAGACAGTATTTTTGAAAGTCCTGAATGATGGATGGACAAATAAAGTATGGAAAAAAAGGCTTAAAAGGAGTCAAGGTTAAGGAATCCATTAAAAAAGAAGCTTGGATTTGTATACCAGTCTTAGCCCCTTAGTTCTGTTGACCCAGGAAATATAAAGAGGTAGCACAAATATCCTATATAAGTTCAATTAGTTCAACAACAACTTGAACAGACACTGGCAGTAGTCTAAGTGAATTTATTTGGTCCATGATTCATGAGAAAGGCTGGAGAAGGTCAAATTTTGGAAACTGGAGTAAGTGAGATGTTAAAAGGTTTTATGATTATGCTGGAGCAGACGGTCAGTTAGAACTATTAAAAGCTGACAAGGCACAAGGTCAAGATGAATTATATATTTCAATATTCTAGCAGGTGTGGGAAGAGAAGTATTTTGCGCAGCAAATGCTTTGCAACAGTGGAGGTTCAAAAAATGAGTGTAAGTCTAAAGAACTGAAAATTAATCAACATGCCCTTGTATATAAAGAGGCTTTATTTTGCCCAAATTCAGTTTGCGAATGAAGATGGCAGGAAGGGAAGAATTTGTGAATAGGAGAAGGGTCCAAGTTAAAGCAGAACATATTCCTCTGTGTGATATTCTGTATATTTTCTCAAAGTAGTTAATCTAAATTGTAAATCATTGGTCTTGCAATAGTTCTACTGTTTCTTGCAAGAATGGGCAATACAGGAACACAGCCCAATGAGTGACAATAGCAGTATTTTTTTATCCCTCCCAGGTGTATGAATATCAAAGAGGCAATATGAAAAGCTGCTTGGTTGTCACAGGTTAAGTACCTTCCGATTTTTTCCCTGAGGACATAGAGCATCAGACGTCCTGGGGGACAATCTCTGATTAGCAAAAGGAAAAAGAAGCAGGGACCAAGCCTGTGCATGACTGCTTCAAGTCTTTAGTGGTTAGTTAGCTCCAACAAAAATGCAACTGTGTACACTGATGACAGTGATACACAAAGGCAACAAATATTGGAAGAAAAAAAGAAAAGCATAGAGACACAGTTAAAGTACAAGATAACCAGTACCCGTAAACAAAAGTCCTCCATCTGAAAACAAATACATTAGTGTAAATGAAGATATGCTTAACTTAGTAACTAAAATACTAAAATGTGTAATATTAATCTTATCTTTTCATGCAAACAAGACGTAAATATTGTAAGAGCAAATCTCCCTCACACACTGGCTGGAACCACTCTGCAGCAGCAGTGCTTGTCTCAGCCTACATGAGGCCTGCACACTCCCTAAGAGTACTGTTCACTTCAACCTGACTTCTAAAAGCACAAAAGGAGTATTACACATCCAGTCCATGGAAACTGGATGCACAATACTAGTTTGAACATTTAGTCGTGCTTTTGATATTCCCTCTCCTCATTATCTTCTGTGCAATTAAGTGGGGAGTTTTGCACAATGTTCTCCTCCCTCCTGCTGAGAACCATTCTCGTTTGTTTATCAGGAGAAATGTACAGCTTCTTCAGCTTCTGGAAACCTCATTCACCCAACTGTGGCATGGGGGCACTGCTGTAAGTGCCTACATATCCCACAGATCTAGAGGATTCACTTCTGGAGGTTAATGTTAAACTGATGCAGAGGAAAAGAAGAGAAAGATTTAGAAACAGCAAGTCCAGACAAAAGGAAGGGAACTATGAAAACACTGGCTCTGGGCCTCTCTCAAGACACAGCAAAGGGCTTTTATTTCCTCCTCTCTTTGGGGCAATACATGTGGAGTTGAATGGACGTGCCGCAAAATACCACCCTTTTTATTCAGGTTTTCTTTAATTTCTATTTTAGTTACAGATGTCATGTTATGACTGGCCTCTTTCTTGTTTGATTTTTGAAGAGGACTTCCAGTAGGAAGAGATATAACACAGAAAGCTGAGAGTATGGAAATGACTGTAGGAGGCAATATAGGAAACAGAACAAATAGTGAGCAGATATGAAAAATGCAAGGTCACATTTATAACAGTGAAGTGAGACTCAGAGACATGATTAAGATCACCAGGGTACAGTGCAGATAGATGCCAGGGTCCTGAGGGGGCCACTGGCCCTGCAGCCCCTTTTCCCTGGGTCTGGACTTGGCTGCAGTGTGGGGTCAGCTCTAGGATGGGGCTGCCAGGAGAAGCTCAGTGGGGAAGAGCCATGGGAAAACTCCCTGGGCCTTTGCCCCCAGATCTGACTGTGGTCACTGCCAGGCCCCCTCTCCCTGTTAGCTGGGGACCGACTGTGGCCAGCGGATGAGGAGCTCAGCCTGCCTACTCCATGGGCAGCTCCTCTGGCTTCCCTCTGGCCAGGGAAGTAAGAAAGGAAAGAAAAGGCCTCTAGGCTGGGTGAGATCAGAGAACCAACTTAAAATGTTTCCTTTCTCGAGTCTTAATAGTGTCTATTTTGACTTTTTCTTTCTAAAGTGTGTATTTTACTGATAATTTATTACAGGACAAAGTTCAGCATTAGGCACCAGTGAGTGTCTAATAGAAGCAGAAGGACTAGAAGAAGATTGAGAACACTGCGGGCTTGTAAATCTGATCACAGTGGCAAAAAATGCATGGAGAGCAATTATGCGCACAGAACATTTAGATATATGTAATTGCTTAAGGGGAGTCAGCATGGATCCTGGAAAAGAAGATTAGTCAAGATAAATGTGCTTGGCAGCTCTGAGTAGGCAGGACAGCTAGAGTGGATATCATTTATCTGGATTATGGGGCAGGAGGGGAAATTTCTTAATCCTACATAAACTGAAAGATGACCCATTTTCAAAGTCCATAAACATAGTTTGAGAAAAGAAAGCTGGTGGACTGGATTACAGCAGGTAGAGACAACAGGCATAAATATCATGTAACACTTTTATTACAAAAATTCCCCATCTGATTTTCAGAGACTGCTTAGTGAATCCCTGAGGCTTTGTGTTTCTCCCAATTGCATGTAAGTAATCCCCCCTGGCTTTAGGACTGTCCTAATGTAACCTGAGTGATGGCAGCAGTTTCTGTGGCAGAGGCTTGGCATTCACCTGTGAATATCAACTGTCACACAAGTCACAATACAGGAAGGGGTCTGGCCTGGCATCAAAGACCGTGGCAGTAATTAAGTCACCTATTTTAGGATGTGGTGGAACCTGTTTCAAGACCACATGTTGCATTAATTCTGAAGTGGACAGCACAGGATCTAGGACAACTCTGAAGGCCTCCACCTTAATTTTCATTTCCATCTCCAGCAGCCATTCTTATGATTTCACTTTTATTCTACATGAAACATTTTAGAACTTAGCTCAGAGCAGAGCAAGGACATTTTCACTTTAGAATATATGGCTGGGCTGGAAAACTCTTCACAGATTGGGATCTACTGTGTTTTTCATATCTCCAGGTTGAGTGGCTATAGACACTCACCCAAGGCACATTTATGGCGTTACTGCTGCAGTGCCATCACTTCAGAGCAGGTATCCAGCACTCCTCAGTGACCAAAACCAGCTGGAGCTTTATAACTCAAGTCACTTCAAAAGCTCATTTTCATTCTGCACTGAAGGCTTCACCCAGTTTACACAGAGGAATTAAAATGGTCAGAGTACCTTTCACAGGTGACAGCCTCCTTTTCTAGTTCTTAAGGGAGCTGTTTCATGGGTACTTTTGGCACTGAGATAAAATATTTAAATGTACTCACTACCTGCTTTGTGTTTCCCAGACTGTAACATGGTGATCACTTCTGTTCCAGTTGTGCTTTACAATAATTTCCCTACACGAAGCTACATTTTTTGTACAAACCCACCCTCAGGCCCGAGGCACCTTTGCCCCTCAAACCATACTGCAGCTGTGAGTTAAAATAGAGCAACTCTGTATGGCTGTTTTCCCCATGTTTCCCCTCTGGAAATGAAGCCCTGGGATGTGCACCACAACCACCAGCACAGGAGAGGTGTGAGAGCTGAGGGTAAAACGGAGAGGCTCAGATCCCCTCACACGGTGATGCTAAGTGGCTCAAAATGGTGCTGCCCGGCTGAGGGAGGAATTGCTGTTTTTTAAGGTATTATGCTGTGGTCTGTTTGGGGTTTTATAAGTATAATGGCTTAAGCTGATCACTTCAAAGTGGTCTTGAGGAGTTGTTTGGATTTTTTTCCTGATCTTTAAATACTTCAGAGTTTCCCAAGCTGAGAGGATGGATGAGTGAAGCTCCTTGTGGTGCAGGTCTGCTCTGGGTGCCAGCTGGGGCTGAAGGAGGGGACAGCTCTGCCTCTGAGTGCTTCACTGCCTTCTTTGCTATAACAGTGTAGTTCTTGCAGGTATTCCAGATAATGCGTGTGCTGGTGTGAGGCCGTGTGTTTTATTGTGTTTTCTAATCGAACCATCTATTTTTGTGGGCAGTGGGTTCCGTAACTCCTTTTCACAGGTGTTTTCCATTAATGGATCATTTACTCTGTTTGCTCCCTCCATTTACCCTTATTTAGACTGGGTGAATAAAACCAATAACATTTCTCAAGACTTTAGGTGTGGCTCAGGGTCATTATGATGTCGGTACTCAGCAACACCTGTAAGAGTTCTTAGTGCTTCAGGTGATGTGCATGAAACTGTGGTTGAAGCTTCCGGGTCGTAGTTACACCCCTTTTATAGTTGAAGGCCAAGTATCCAGAAGCTACTTATATTTTGGTTTTGTGGTGGGAAGAGGTTGTAGAGTGGAGAGTGATGAGCATCCTAACTGCTTCCTTCCCGTGGGGAAAAACCTCACCTCTTTTCCTTGGCTGTGTTCTCTAAGGTAAGTGCAGTCAGCAGTGCCTTCAAAAGGAGTAGCTGTTCTTTGAGCCTGCTCTTTCTCCCTACAAAAGGAAGAATTGATGCAGGATAGATGCTAATGTCTTCTAGTAATGCATTAAGTAGTGGAGCTTAACACGTGGAAACGATGTGAGCAGCCTGTCTGTCAACTACAGTAGGGTGGAATCTGTGTAAAGCTAGTGTTTGTCAGGACGAGTGAGCTCCAGATGCTGGCTGGGGAAGAACCCCACTCAAGTGCCTAGCCCCGGTGCAAGAGCAGGGACAGCTATTCCTGGAGGAATTCCCAAAGCCTGTTCTTGAGACCGGCCTACTCTGGACGATGTGCTATCTCTATAAATATCTGAAACACTTATCTAGTGAAAAAGCTGTATTTTTTCATGTGTTTTGTGGTTTTTGTTTTTTGTGGTTTTTGTTTTTTGTTGTAGTTGTGTTTTAGTTTTTGGGGGGTTGTTCCTGATTCTGTTTCTTTTTCTGTTTGTTTCTGTTCATTTCTGGGTTTTTTGTTTGCTTTGTTTGGGATGTCATCTTGTTTAATTAAAGCTCTCTGTGCACTGTGAAAGAGAATAAACTGAAATTGAAGCAAGGCAGCAAAGATGGTTTGCAACAACCTTTCCTTTTCGACTTGCCAACTTGCTCAAGAGTCTGTTTGGGAGCTGTGGTGGTGTTTGCTTGGACTTCAAAATCTGTCTGAGGCCGAGAGCCCCTGCCTGTGACCAGGGCTTGCTTGTACTGCTGCAACAACAGTGCTCAGTGACGAGGAGAGTATTCCCGTGCTTATGGCCATTAGCCAAACACACCAGTGGTCAGTGATGAGGACGGAATATGTAAAATTCCCGTGTTTGCGGCAGTTAACAAAACACATAAGTAACCAGGGACAAGAATGGGATGTTGGGGAATTCCCTGTTTGTCTCAATTAGCCAAACACACGGGTGGTCCGTGCCGGGGTGGGATACCGGAGCTGAATTCCCCGTTTGGGGTGATTGTCCACACGCCGCGGTGGCCGGTGCCGGGTGGCTGCCGGGGCTGAATTCCCCGTTTGGGGTGATTGTCCACACGCCGCGGTGGCCGGTGCCGGGTCGCTGCCGGGGCTGAATTCCCCATTTGGGGTGATTGTCCACACGCCGCGGTGGCCGGTGCCGGGTCGCTGCCGGGGCTGAATTCCCCGTTTGGGGTGATTGTCCACACGCCGCGGTGGCCGGTGCCGGGTCGCTGCCGGGGCTGAATTCCCCGTTTGGGGTGATTGTCCACACGCCGCGGTGGCCGGTGCCGGGTCGCTGCCGGGGCTGAATTCCCCGTTTGGGGTGATTGTCCACACGCCGCGGTGGCCGGTGCCGGGTCGCTGCCGGGGCTGAATTCCCCGCTTGCCGCAGTTCCCCGGGCGCGGGGCTGCAGTTGCGCAGCGCGGCCGCCGGAGGGCGGTGCTGCCCGCGCGGTGCGGCGCGGCCCCTGAGCTCCTTCCCGGTTATTGAAGGCAGAGGGAGTTTCGCGTTTGCCGCTGGAACAAGATGGGCAGTTAAAAATTTATACTGTTTATTATTTCTTCATGTGTTTACACTGACGAAAGTAGCCAAATAACTGATTTATCTTCATTTGTCAATTTGATGGACATGTGCTAATTGTGTGAGTAGGGTGCTCGTTTCCCTTCTGATGCACGGCTTGTACAATAGGTGATATTTAGTTGGTAGTACACATCGCTTTGCTGGATGCTACCTGCCAAACTTGTCATTAAGATTTCAGATGTGTTTTTCTACAGGCAGAGTAAAATGGCTGGAGGCAATAGGATCATTTTTCGGGGAGGTGTGTGGTAATGAGTTTACTTGCTCTTTTTGTGCTGGATGGCTGAGAAGCAATAACAATGCCCAAAGTTTGAAAGTTTGTGTGCCATCAAGCATGATGTTACACTGTAGTTTTCTCAACTGGTAAGAAAATCCTGAACACAATTGGTTTGAGTGTTTTCTTGTAAAATATACTGTGGGAAAAACTCTACAGGATTTAGTTTTGTTTATCTAGCTGAAATATAAACAATCTCCTTTTCACAATGTGTGAAATTTCTCTGTTTTAAATGGACTGTTCATCTGCTTCATTTGGAAGTGTCAGTTATTCATACATGATGACAGAAGCACATTAATAAAGCAGGCAGGAACCAAAAGCTAGGGCCTTCATGTTCTGTCTCTTGACACCCTGGAAATCCTAGTGTTTAGTTTTCACTTACTATAGCAGATTGTGTAAGTATTGAAAAGAAATGCACCTAATCTTGAAATGCACTTTTGACCCCTTGTCTTTGACCCTGACACATGAAGGCATTGGAAATAAAATTCTGGCAGTTTTGCTGGGTAAGGGAAGTTTGCAGAGGCAGACAGGAAATCCATTCCTACTCTGTAGATTTATCACAAAAATGCTGAAAGCAAACAACAAAGCAAGTTTGCTTTACTGGAAACAAACTCACACCTTTGCTCTTTCAAAGATCCTGTTTACAAGTTAAAGCCATGGCTCAGACTGTCTTTCTTCTTAAGCTACCAATCTATAGGTGCTGCCTGAAGGCACTTGCAAAGGAAAAGATTGGGAGATATCCTGCTGCTATCATGGTCTAACGGAAGCACTTGATGTTCTGAATACCGGATGATTGTGTTTCAGTTGTCTGAGAGCCTGGAGAGCTGTAGCCGAAATGGAGGCACAGGTGTGCTGTCACCAGCAAAATGATTGCTCTGTGTAGAAAAACTCCAACTGAAGTTACTCAGACCAATACAAATCTTTCTGGTGCAAAATGCATTCCCAATAAGCCTATTAGTGGGCTATATCATAAAAAGATTCCAAAAAGGTCAGCTGAAATGACTCTTGATGTTATCTTCCTCAGAGGCTCTGCCCACACTGGGAATAGAACTGTATTTGAAAATGGTGTTGAGGCACAGTTTGAATTCAGCTCTAGCTGCTCCATTAGCAGCCTGGCAAGAGCTTGGATGAGATGTTAGAAACTATATTTTCTTCTTGGAGGAGGAGGGGAAGGTTTGAATTTTGTTAGATTTAAACAAGGTGTTGTGAGGCACAAGTAGCTTTATTTTTTAAATATCTATTTATTTTTATTTCCTTAATATGATTGGGTTTGTGCTGAACATTTTTCTGTGTTACAGGTCATGGATGACATAAAATTCATCGTGGATTATTTTAAAACTGTTGTCAGCATGGCTTTCCTTCTCAGAATAGACACAATCTGTATTTGGAAATGACAGAATTAAATAAAATCATTATAGATTATGAAACAGACCTAGCAATGAAAGTGTGTTATGAGAACATGACAAGAAATTGCTCCTGTCACATGGTGGTTGTGAAAGCTAATGCACAGAAGGAAGAAAGTGATGAAGGAATAAAGGTGTAGATTTGTTATGCTGGCTAGAAAATGAATGCAGTAAGTTTGTAGTACAATTGGGAAGAAAACGCAAGTATTTTGGTGCCCAGTTTTGTGCTCTGTTTGCTGGCAACGACTGATTTGTATTTCGGCATGCTAAGAAAGTTGCATATAGACGTGACTTGTTAGGATTGCTGATAACTTGTCAGGTTTCCACTAGGCACTGTTGTTGGTACAGTTTCTGGTGTGAAACTCCATTTTAAATAGAGAAACAGGTATATTAAAAAGAAATAAAAATTCCTCATTTTCCTTTCTTTCCAGGAAGTTGCTGTTAACACTTTTTTCAAACTGTTTCCTCTTTCCAGAAGATGTTTTTGCAGCCAGTGAAATAGGTAGCATGGTGTAGTCAGAGTATCAGAGAGAAGAGAAGCTCCAAACTTTATCCATGGAAGTTGCTGATGGCTGCTTTTTACTTTGCATTACTGCTTGCCGGCTGGTTCTGCATGATCACTCCCTCATGTGGGTGTGTTTATTACATTCTCAGTTATGACACAGAATTTTTTTATTTGCAATGAAAGATCGCCTACATATATAATGGAAATGCAAGAGTATTGTTACAATGCCTCACCTAAACTTTTGCTCAAGAACAGGTGCCTTATCTTTAAAATCCTCTTGATGGCACTGAAGCCTTAGGTATATACATTCAGAGCCTTTTCTTTCGGGTACCAAATCCTATTATCTAGGTTAGCTCATCTGTATTCAAAAGATCAATGTTGCATTATTACAAAGATCCTTTCAAGTGTAAAAAGGATGGCACTTCATTACAGAAAGTAAAAGAAACTAATCAAACTTTCTTGGTGAAATCATTGACTTTTTAAAGTAAAGGGCAAATTTAAGAATTTGAAAGTCCAAAATGTAACAGTCTTACAGTTGAGGCTCTGTGCTGCTCTAACTTAAATCTTCTGTAGCACAGTCTTGGATTTCCATATAATCTGGAGAAGAAAGTTGCGTGATGTAACTCTCCTGATGGCTTCTGGCTAAGCCAAGTTGCCATTTGCCCTGCTGCAATCTGATATTCTGTGTTGCTTAGAAAGTGTCCAGCATGCAAAGAGGGTCTTTATATGAGAGGACAGATGAGATAGTCCCTTTGTTGAGGACAGTTAGGTTGTGCCTTAGCACTGTGCAGATATTCAGTTAACCTGAAATCATAATGTGTTTGAGTCCTTGTCTAGGCTGTCTTTTAGGTTTGTGCAACTTGTCATAACAAATAATTGGCTATTTTTTTCCTTTTTGTTGCGCTTCATTTGTGAAAGGACAGAACACAGTTGTACAGTTTCCTGGTTTATTTCTGATAGCCAGATCTCCTATCTCATGTCTCTTACTTGTAGCTTTCCAAATGCTTAGTTACAGAAATTGTTATTACTGCTTTACATTGCCTGAGGATGGATCCAGGTCAGAACTCAGACCACTGAAATTCCATTCCTCAGAACAGGTACTGATGAACAGCTTCTCTGTGAACACCTCATGGTGAGTATTGGTGATCACTTTTTGTTTTTACTTTTGCTTATTTCCTTGCTTGATTAGGTGACTTGTATAGTTCACCAGCCATTGGTAGGGCTTGTCATTGAAAATACTGCTCAGAATTCTCTTCTGGTGACTGAGTGCTCAGTTCATTTTCATTAATAAATCTCTAGCATCTGATCATCCACAGAAATGAATATAAATGGATTATGAATGCAGCCAAATCAAAATTCGGCTTTAGTTTGCATGCATATTCATGAATGTTTCTTCTCGCCACCTCCTTTCTCACTGACAACAGGCTCAAGTGAAACTGAGTTGCCAAAGTTCAGTGCAATAGCAGATCTCACCATCACTTAAAGCAGATCAGTCCAACCAGCTTGTAGCAGTTTGCACTTTGAACTCGATTCCTGCTTCTCCATCACATCTCAAATAATCTTACATTTCCTCTTTATGGGGAACACTGAACTGGCTGCTTTGTGGTCAAGGTGAGGTATTGGAGACTGCAACGCTGAAATAAATTGTAATGAACATGCTGTTTGATAATCCAGCTACTCTCTCCTCAGTACTTTAATTCAAGCTAATGGTGGTTGTCAGAGAAAACTGAGCATAAAGTAATATTTACCTCAAGGAGAAAAGGAAACATCTTTCCTTATGTGTTAGGATGGGTTTGTCTTGGGATTTCTTGAGATGATCTTGGTTGGAGCAGGGTGTTAATAATGCCAAGGTCCTGGGTTGGATCCCTGTACAGGCCATTCACTTGAGCTGAACTTGATGATCCTTGTGGGTCCCTTCAAGCTCAGAATATCCTGTGATTCCCTGTATTTCTGGAAACATCTGGTATTGTTTGCTATCAGAGATGAGGGGCTGGATTAGATGAGCATTGGATAGTTGTGGGGTTTGCAGTTTTTTTCTCTTTCTGGAAATATTGGCAACAAAGGTACTGCATAGGTTGTGCGAGTCTATCAAAGCGTAGAAATGTGTCTTGGGCTGAGGTTTCACATTATTAACTATGCCATCAGGGAAGATTTGTATGAACACACACAAATCTAGTTAGCAATTATTAGGTTATTTCTCGGAAATAATGGAAGACAATTAAAAATTAATTTCTTTTCTTTAGCGGTGATTGTATTTACAGTTTGTAATTTGATTTCTCAGTTGTGTGCTTTTTTCTCCTACTTTTAAAAAAATTATTTTTGGTGGGTATTTACATTTTATCTAGTTTGCTCAGGTCATGTAACAGTTCTGTTACAAGTGACTTTGGCACTGCTGCCCCAGAACAGAAGGTACTAAACAAAAAGCAATTGAAGTATCTTATTTTTCCCCCCATGGCTTCTGTTTGTCATTTCTATCAATTATATTGCAGGTTTGAGGATGCAGAACTGAAATCCTCTGCCATTTTACCATGACTTCTGAAGGCTAAAGTAGACTGCACAAAGCTATCAAGCTGGATTGCAAGTTCTTTTATAGGGCTGTTTTCCTTACATTTCAGCATTTTATTTGCTCACCAACTGTTTTGACTAATTCATCATCTTCAGGTGTTGATTTCAAGGGAAACACTGTGCTTGAGCTAAAGAAAGACACAAATAAAGGTGGATTGTATCAGTAGCCTATTTTTTTAAAGGCTTGAAGTACTCCTACTATTCTTCTGCAAGAATTTAGAGGAAAGCAAGTTGGGTTGTTTTTTGTCTACAAAGGTATGATATTGTTATCCATCCTTTGTAGAACATGACCCTACTTAAAAAGGTATTAAAAATATTTTCTGTATTTTTAGACATCTTTTTCTGACTTAGACAAATTACTTGTACAAAACCAAATGAAGACCAAGATAGACACAGCTGGTAAGTGAATTTATTTCATGTCAAGTAAATAAACCTATGATTTTTGGCTATTTGTATTTTAATATAAGGAATTAATCTTCTACCTAATTTTTTGCTTCTTAGGTTTACTGTCCATAGCTTAAATTTTGTCCTGGAACTGCATGACTTTTCTTCTTGTGTCTTGATATTTCTGGTGCTGTATCCCATGTGAATTAGAACAGATAACTTCTGCCAGTGGTACATGGAACTAGGGCACTCCACTGTCAGTGGATTTTGTTTGAAAAGAGCAGAATGTTTCTGTATCTCAAACCCTTAATATTAGCTTTTCCATTGGGAAGCGCTATATTTTAATAAAATGTTCAAAATGTTCACTTGTTGGGTTCAAAAGTCACTCCTTGACGTGTTTGTGGCATTATAAAAACTATGTGCCTGATAGCTTTTAAAAACATTAAGAGCACATGTATAGTTCATTTATACTGGATCTTCATTTTGTTCAGCCATGCCCTTTACTTGGTGTATTAGCCCTGTGTCAGGGACCAGCTATCCTGGCACGCACAACCAGCACAGGCCAAATCCCTAATAGCTCAATTTTCTATTCTGTATGTATTGGTGAGGGAGTTTAGAGTACAGTCCCAAAATACCTTTAATTCTGGTTAAGAGCTGTGTCTGACTAAAGTTAATTTTTTTCTTCGTTATGATTTTGACTCATGTGGCCCTGAGTACGTCTGGGTTTTCTGTTAATCCGTACAAAGAAAAGTAACACTGATGCATCCACATATTCTATTAAGCCTGTCTTCCCATCACTTTATCTCATTAACTGCTTGATCTGTGTCAAAAAAAGAATAATCTTTCATTAGCTCTCCACTTCAAAAGACTCATATTTTCAGATCAAACAGTTTCTCAACAACTGTATAAAAGTCTTTAAATCCAAGAGTTAACTTCAAAGAACACCTTGTGGGTGTTCTGAACCCAGTTGACAGGTAAACAGTAATTTATG
Organism: Corvus moneduloides; assembly: GCF_009650955.1. NCBI lineage: Eukaryota > Metazoa > Chordata > Aves > Passeriformes > Corvidae > Corvus > Corvus moneduloides. Next base: position 12,978,729 of record NC_045490.1, read on the forward strand.
ACCAAAGATATGCATTAATGAAATGCCTTTAAAACCATGGGAAATCTCTTACTCTTCCCCTTTTGATTCTAGTCGGTGGTTCCTAGACTGACAGCAATACAGGTAAATGGCTTAATTAGCCATGGAGCAAGCAGTGAAGTTCTGGGGTTTTTACTGTACCATTTTACCAACATGCTTAAAATATGCTTCATTAGGAGTGGGAAGCTACTCCCAGAAAAAAAGGAGCAGCTAGAACTTCATTTTCACTTGCTTGTAGGCCTTTCTGTTAACGTTGGTCAAGTTGAATTTGATGGGCTGATGTGTAAAGCAGCAAAGTTTATCAGTGGCTGGTGTTCTAAGGGGTACTGAGTGGGAAGCTGGGAGGAAAACCTGATATTCTTGTGCTCTTCCATACCCATCTTATAGGGTAATAGGATAAAGACTATTACTTGTTCCATGACTCAGGAGGTCTAACTGTTCTGTGTGCGATGCTGCAGAAACTCAGGAAGTGATTTGAGGGAGAACATGCAGAACAAGTGGTGGTTGGGAAAGTGTTGGCCTTATGGCACAACTGCCCCATATGCAAGTCCTGCCTCTTTCCAAGTACTTGACTGAGAGTATCAAAGGAAAGCTAGTGCTTTGGAATATGGTCTGAATAATTTACTCCTTTCCTCTGAGATTTGGAACCCATTCCCTAATATAATGCTGGGAATTCTGGATGTTTTAAAGAGATTAGAAATCCAGGCCTATGGAAAGAAAGACAGTAAAGGCCATATCAGGGTCATTGTTTCTGACATTTGTGATTGTATGATCCTGAATGGAAACATCTGAATTATATTATTCTGGAAGACAGATATTAGAGTGTCCCTCTATGTGGATGGAGGAGGAGAATACTGCTTTTAGTTAGGACTGTTTCAAGTTTCTGCAAATACTTAAGTCTGTTGCATAAGTAGATTTCTCCATGCCTTGTTTTTATTACTATATATTATATTAATTATATACTATATATTAAATTATTATTTTAATTCTTTGGACTTTGCCTTGACCGCTTAATCTTGTGTAACAGTGAAGGAGGGGAAAAAATTTCTTCTGTGATAAATGAATATTCAAAAGGGATTGTGAAGTGAGATACCAACTGTGCTGGTTTGGGCTTGGTAATTTTCTTCATATTGGCTGATAGGGGCTGTGTTTTGGATTTGTGGTGGGAAAGGTGCTGATAACACAGGGATATTTTAGTTATTGCTGAGCAGTGCTTGCACAGAGTCAGGGACTTTGTTGCTTCTCGCACCACCCCACCAGTGAGGAGGTTGGGTGCACAAGGAGTTGGGAGGGGACACAGCCAGGACAGCTGACCCCAAATGACCGAAAGGATATCCCAGACCATACAGTGTCAAGTTCAGCATATAAATCCAGGGGAAAAGGGAGGAAGGAGTGGGGGAGGGGGTGTTGGGATGGTGACATGTGCCTTCACAAATCACTGTTACACAGGTTGGAGCCCTGCTTTCCTGGGGAAGGATGAATTCCTGCCTGGCCATAGAAAGCAGTGAATAAATTCCTTGCTTTGCTTTGCTTGTGTGCATGGCTTTACTTTGCCTGGTAAACTTTCTTTATTTCAATCGCCAAGTCTTCTCAGAGTTTCTGCTCCGATTCTCTCCCTCATCCTACCAGTGAGGGGAGACTGTGAATGACTGCTGGGGCTGAGTTGCCAGCTGGGGTTAAACCACAACACTGTCTAACGCCAGCTTATCAGAACCATAATGATGCCATTGCTGGAACAGAGTGAGCAGAGAAAAGATTTAATCTAAGACAGTTCTGCTCAAGAAAACCTTAGGCAATTTTACCCATAGGAATAGTTTTGAGATGAGAATCATGGGAAAAACATATCAAAGTCTTTCTCTCTTCTTCTTTAGTCTTTCAGACCTATATATTTTAGATACTAGACTGAGCAGAAGTAACCCATTGTGCTCCATGGCGTTACAGTGGAAATTATTTCAAACAGTGGTTAAGTCAAATATCCTCATATGTGGAATGAAGATTTCCATGCTTGAGTCTGACCATGATGAGCAGGGAAGAGTGGTCCTACATAATGGATCCTGTAACCTTGGGTCCCATGCCTACAGCTGCTTGCTGATGTAGAGGCTCTTAATTGGGTTTATAACTAAATAATTAAGTAAATGGTTAAACCTATTTCTAAACTGAATCCAGACACGTCGTAGCTGAACAGTACATCAGAGATGATACCTTCTTCAGATTCACCCCTAGATTATGTAATCCAAACTATGTAAAATAAAGCTCCTGGTCTGTGGCATGTGGCAATAAAACAAACATCTAGGTTTACTTTTTTTGTAATAGTGATTTTGAATCGAGTTGAAGGGATAGCATGTGAATTGTCATTGAATAACTTATAATTCAATGTGCTTGTTTTCTGGGAGCTGGGCTTTGCCAACTTAAAGTATTTTAGTCAGTCTGAACAAAGAAACAGACAAATCTTAAATAACAGACAAATCAAAAGCACAATTTAGGGGACTCAGCTGGACAGCGTTTTCATAACAATATGAGACTGTGGATTATTATTTTTAGCAGTTCATATGTGTGGCATAGTGGAGGGGGTTGTGGTTTTTTTTTGCTGTTGTTTCCTCTTTTTTCCTTCTGAATGATACTGGGACTTAAGGATTTTCACATGAATGACTGCCATCTGCAGAGTGACTGGTCCTCAATGCTTTCAGAGGTATTTATACATTGAATCTCTTTCGAATAATAAGAAAAAAAATTACATTATTCACTAAGATTTATAAAATTCCTACTAATGTCAAAAAATATTTGACTTTTCAAAGATTTCCGGATTACTTATCTGTCCTTCCAGATGGCCACTTCATTATCTGAAGTATGTGTATCGCTTGGGAAAAAGAATAAACCTCTTATACAGTCTTGTTACTCTTGAAGAAGCATCTTTCTGGCTGTTGAAGAGTTGATGCCAGACTATGGATGCAAAGTAAAAGCTTAATAGCCTGATTGTAGCAAAACTTACCCGTGTGAATTTGTTCTGCTCCTGCATACTGATCAGCTTCAGAGTGGTTTTTGTAGCAGTTTTGGGGCTATTAGGCCGTTTGCAAAGGAGAATTTTGAAGCTTTAGCTGACAGCTAAATACCCTAAAGAGTGCTCTAATCTTTGTTTCTACACACTTGCTATCAACAGAACTACAGATGTGCTTCTTGACTGTTGGACTGTCCCTCATGAATGCCTTTGTGTTAAAAAGGTGCATGCAGAAGTGCAATGTGAAATCAGATTGGGTGCCTCTCCCTTACTGCAGACCCCTTGAAGTGCCCTTTCTGTGTCTTGCAGCCTCACAAACTGTTTTTCTCCTGGTTCCCTTTTGTAACTGGCCACCTGTGTGTTTTGTATCCTCGAATGACAAGCCAAATCCTTACCAAGTGTTTGGTGATGGACCAGCATTATTTACATGTTGTGTAAAAGAGGCAGTGGGCAGGGAAACAACACTAACATGTCAAGCTTCTTGATCTGTGGTCCATTAAGCCTCCAGATTGTTCTTAGTTAGCAACATTTTACAGTGTAAATGATGATACATCTGAGGCAGGGAGGTATGGGAGACAGATAAGGTGTCTGAAGTGATTAACTGGTGTTCTAGTGACAATGTTAATTTTGTGTGGTGTTGGATGTACATTTTCTTGTCTGATGCAAACAAACACAGACATATCCTCCTCCCTCTGCCTTTCATTTAATTATGGTCCATAACAAGTAATCCCTTCTCCTAGCCTGACAGCAACCTTCTCTGAAAATTTTGTTACTCTTCTCTCCCTCATGTGCTTTGTGAAACTTGGTGGCCCTTCAGGTAAGGTGTGAAGGCTACACATGCACCATTGCTTGTTCAGAAAAGCACAAAAGACTCGAGGCAGGCAATTGGAAATACTGATCAAGTTCTTTCAAGGTGGGTGTCAGTGTTAAGACCAGATAAAATTGCCTGTCCTACTGCTCTTCAGCTGCACAAGAAAGGTATGTTTAATTCAAAGCCAACACTGGATCCACACCATATAGTACTGTTGTCAGCAGACTCAGCAGAGAGCTCTCAAACTGCTGGTATTCAGATGCTCAAGTAGTCTCTGCTCCTTGGGAAGTGGCCCATTCATTTCACCATCCAGGCAGGCTGAGGGGGCAGTATCTGAAGGCTGACACCATCCTTGCCTACGCTGCATCTATCTTTCGGATTGCCAGAGAACTTTTAGATTCTCTTTCTGTCTGCTGCCTTTTCCCAACACTTAAAAACCGAAAACCTTTTAGAGAGTACTTGTTGCTGTTGTATTACCGCAGACCTGGTTCCTACGGTATATCACTGTGTCCCGCAGCCATAGGGAGGAGGAGGAGAGAAGATCCAGCAGGCAGGAATTGTGCAGCAAGATTGATTTATTTAATTATTTTACAAACCCTTTCATAGACTTTTTTCTTCATAGTCTAATTGGACAAAGGATCAGCCACCCCTTGGGGTGATTGGCTAAAATCCTAAAACATCCATTATCAAAATATTTTTCTACTATAAACAAGACTTTTCAAGGTTGCAGGTAGCTTGGTTGTTTACATACCCTGCTACCTCTTCTGTGAGAGAGAAAAGTCTCTCACGGACTTAGAAAATAGCAAGAAAATCCTTGCTAGCAGCATTTTTGTATCTACACTGTTGTACCAAGAACAACACAGTCCAGGATCGGGTTCAAAGGCCAGAAGTGGCTATATTTAATTATATAAATCAGCTTATATAGCTTTGTTTGCAAGAGTGGCATAAAACCATTGGATGCTTGAGCATCTGCGTCCCAGAGCGATTGGCTGAATGGCATAACACCCATTTCCAAAATATTTTTCCCAGTGTGGAAAACAAAACACAAACAACTTGCGCACCTGTGAGATAGTTTACAAAACTTCAAACAGTTTTCCCAGCTAGTTTGTGTAAGAAAGGAGACTTTCACAAGTGGCTGTTAAAAATAGGAAAATCTCTCTTCCAGCTCTTTTAGCATCTACAAGTATTTATCTCACAGCTCACGATTAGTCATGTGTAGTACTGTGGATACAATAGTGCTGTTAGCAAGAAATTTTCCTGCTTCTTTCTAAGCCCGTGAGATACTTTTCTCTCTCATGAAGATATTTGCGGAGTTCTATAAACTATGAACGCCTGCGACCTTGCAGAGCTTTGTTTATGGTACAGTGGGAAAATATTTTGATAATGGATGTTTAGGATTTCTAGCCAGTCAACCCGGGGGTGGCTGATCCTTTGTCCAATTAGACTATGAAGAAAAAAGTCTATAAAAGAGTTTGTAAAATAATTAAATAAATCAATCTTGCTGCACAACTCCTGCCTGTTGGGTCTCTCTCCTGTCCTCCCTACGGCTGCAGGATACAGTAATATTTGGTGCATGCCAACGTGATCTGCATACTGCGACATGTCCTGTACGCTGCAAGCCAAGCCAAATTTCTCTAGAGGTACGCTGTTCCCTTTCCCCCCCTCCGGACTGGGATGTCTGAAGGGACTGAAAGAATGGCGAACAGCAGCTTAAAAACCGACGCTGTATTAACAGTCTGGAAAGGTGTTTTCAGTTTAATGAACACCTCCATTTCTGAGAATTCACTCTGTGAGTTATTGGACTGGGCTGCCCTGCATGGCATCTCCCCGAACGGAGACACCGCCTTGGGTTTCGGGCTGTGGCAAGAAGTCGGCTCTGCGCTCTGGTGCGAGTTCCCATCTGGGGATCTGCCAGTGCTGGAATTACTACGCACATGGCGGGGTTTGCTTAACCTGCTAATAGCCTATAATTGTGGCAGCAGAGCTGGCTTGCCTGTTCCGGTGGCGAGTGACAGAGAGATACCCGAAGGAGAACCCACTGACCTGGCTCTAGGGGCGTGTGGTGGCAGATCCGAAACCGCCCCCCCCCCGGCTCCATGGACGGAGCGTGCCCCAGAGCCTGCACCGGGTCACCCTGTGCAGTCGCAGGACTCTGCGCCCCCCAGGGACCCCGCGCTGGCAGAGAAACTGGCAGGGGTGTTGGGGCACCGCGGAGCGCACAGCCTGCCCTGCCGTTTGGCTCAGCGGCAGCCACTGCTTTTCAGGGCCGTGGTCTAGTGGGCTCGCATTTTGGATGCCCATGGCGGCTCCAGACGGTCTGCGCAGGCGCCTGCTGCATTGAGGATGCCCAGATGGATGCCTTTGGCTGGCGCGGCGCTGGACACCGCTGTGGAAAAGCAGAAGCAAGCAGAACCTTCTAATACAGCATCTGCCTTTGGTGACAGAGCTGCCGAACGTATCACAGCAGCTATCGGAACTGCTCAGCTTGCAAAAGCAGCTGTTGCAGCGGCCAGAGGAGCCCCTCCACATGGGACACACCGTGCCTGCGCCTTCCCTGCCTCCCGTGCCTCCCACACCCCCCGCGACAGACATGGCGAACACAGAAGTGGCGTGACCAGCAGCTCCAAGCCCACAACCCGCCGCGGCGGCCGCGGTGTCAGCATCTGGCACTGTGCCAGCTCCCCAGCCGCCAGCAAAGCCGAGACCAGCGACAGAACCGGCGGTTGCGGCGGCCGTGCCCTGGCCAGCGGCGGCGCTGGGCACTGCCGCAGCACAAGAGACAGCCACAGCTCTGGGCGCGACAGCAGCACTGGAGATGGCCACAGCAGCTCCAGCGTCAGATCGGTCGAAACCAGCCAAGGTCGCATCCCGGAAAGAGGCTGCAGTTCAAACCACAGCTCAGCCGACTGCAGCCTGTGCTGCCAGTTTCTCTTCTGGTCAGCCCCTTCCTTCCCGGCCACCTCTCTTCATTCACGGCACCTCAAAGTGTCCTTTAACCAATGATTCATCGTCAGGCAGTGAGGCAGAGGGGGCTTTGGCCCCAGGTCATAAAGCGGCTGTAGCCGGGAGACGAAAGAAAAGGCTGCTCCAGTCTCGCTCCTGGACCCTCCTGGACTGCACTGTGACAGTGCGTCTGAGATACTACAACCGTTTCTGGGAGTCGCTTAAGATGTGGGCTCTGGAGGGAGACGATTGGGATTTATTGGAAACACTGGGGATGCCAAGCAGAGTTGAGGATCCTGAGAGTAATTGGGGAGCTATTACACTGCATCCACAGGCTGTGCCAGTAGTTCAGGATGGTAGTGACTCCCTCAAAGGGGAGATCCAAGCTTTCCCAGTGTATAAGGCTCTCCCAAATTCAGGCCAGCATAAGCATGAGATAATTGCCTGGAAGGTCACACAGGATCTACAATCCAAGGTTGCACAACATGGGCTCGGTTCTGCTGAGGTTATGCAAATAATAAGGGTGATAAATACGGATTTGCTTGCTCCATTTGATATCAGGCATTTAGGTCAAATCCTATTTCAACCTGTACAATGTGCAGTTTTCGAGAATACCTGGAGAAAGCTGGCTGACAAGGCTGCATTAGGGAATATCCAGCTCCCTGCTGACGATCCTAGATGTGCAGTGGGGACGGACGCTCTTATGGGGACTGGTCCCTTCTCTGATCCCAATATCCAGGGTACCTTTCCCTCTAGCATCCTGCAGCAAGCTCAACAGGTCGGCACGGCTGCCCTGTTGAAAACCATAGAGTTGTCAGCTCCTAGAAAGCAATATACTGAAATAGTTCAAGGGAGATCAGAGTAATACCTCTCCTTCGTAGAAAAAGTCACTGCTTCTCTCGAGAAGCAGGTTGAGGATGACAGGTTAAGGCAGATGTTGTTAAGGCAGTTAGTGAGAGATGACGCAGATGAGGAGTGCAGAAAAATCACAGATGCCTTACCAGCAGAATCTGAGGTAACAGACGTGGTCGAAGCCTGCGCTAAGGTGGGATCTGGGAACCAGGGAAGGTCTGCTTTGGTTGTGTTCCTGCATCCTGTTCACACATCTTCTGGTCGTGAACCAAAGCAACCAAAACAGGTGAAAAAACTGAAGCGACCTAAGCCGAGCCAAAAAGAGAACACACCGATCCCCCAGTGCAAGAGGTGTGGCAGGCCAGGGCATTGCTCGGACTACTGTAGATCCCAGACTCATGCCGATGGTCGGCCGTTGTCGGGAAGCTTCCGCCGGGGTGCAAGAAGGGGGAATTGCTCTCCGATGCAGTCTCTCCCCCAGAGAGTGGCACAGGTACAGGCACAGGCCTACCCAGCCACCCTAGAGACAGCACCCAGGGATCAGACAGCACCCACGGATCAGACGGGTTTGACGTCCACACCGCAGCCGCTGTCGTCTTAGACTCTAGCGGTATTTATAAGGTTCCCTTGGATGCATATGGACCCTTAGCCCAGGGATCCAGTGCGATGCTGGTGGGAAAACCTGATGTTGCCCATCAAGGAATCTTAGTGCACTCAGGAGTTATTGATGCTGACTCTAAAGGTCAGATTTACGCTATGGTCTCCACGCAAAAACCCACTGTAACTATTCCTGAAAAGACCTGCCTTGCTAAATTAGTGCCTTTTAAGTCTTGCGTCCCCAGGATAGAACAAACTCACGAAGATATTGGCAGTGGATCTACGGGACTTCTGCAGGCCTTCTGGACTGCAGACATCTCTGACCAAAGGCCACAGATGACATGTACCCTGGTCCTGCCGAACACCTGTCCACCCCAGATTCAGCTTCGAGGTTTAATTGATACGGGTGCTGATGTAAGTATCATCTCCTTCTCTGCATGGCCTCCCTCATGGCCTTTAGCCCCTGTGGGATCGGCCATTGCAGGATTAGGAGGAACCACACAGAGCTATTTAAGCGAACGGCTTGTGGTGGTGAAGGATTCGGAGGGATGCACAGCTACAATTAGGCCTTATGTTACTACCACTTCCCTTAACCTTTGGGGACGGGATGTGTTGGCAGCTTGGGGGGTATGGATTGGGACAAATTTTTGATAGGGGTCACTGTGCATAAGGGCGCACAGTATCCTACGAAGGAGGGATCTTAATGGCTGGTGCTGAAAGGCAACTCTGCTCAGTTAGTTGAATTAAGGGCTGTTACCATGGCTTTTCAACGATTCTCACAGGAATTTGGTTACTGACTCTGCTTATGTAGCAGATATAACCCAACGCTTGGATTGTTCATTTCTGAAGGAGGTGAACAATGCGGCTCTGTTTTCACTATTGCAAACCATGTGGTCTACAATTCAGGCTCGAGTGCATCCGTATTACATTCTGCACATTTGAAGCCACACCAATTTACCAGGTTTTCTAACAGAAGGCAATGCCAGGGCAGACATGCTGGCCAACCCTGCGTGGGTAAGGCCTCAGCCTGACGGAATTGCACAAACCAAGTCATCGCACGGTTTCTTCCATCAAAGTGCACATACCCTGCAGAAGCAGTTTCATTTAATGCCAACCGAAGTGCATGACACTGTCAGCGCTTGTGCTGACTGTCACGGACTCACTGCGCCTTTGCCAGTGGGGGTAAACCCCAGAGGGCTAAAAGCCTTGCAGATTTGGCAAACGGATGTAACACACATCCCCAAATTTGGTCGGCTTAAATATGTGCACGTGTCTATTGACACTTTCTCCTCGGCTATGTGGGCTACTGCTCACACTGGAGAGAAGGACCGTGATGTCATTGCCCATTGGAAATTGGCTTTCTCAGTCCTGGGCGTGCCAGCTTCTGTGAAAACCGATAATGGTCCTGCCTACGCCTCGGAGAAGACGCGGCAGTTCTTACACCTATGGGGTGTAGACCATACCTTTGGTATCCCACATTCTCCTACTGGCCAAGCCATTGTTGAACGCACTCATGGTACTTTGAAGCGCGTTTTGGAAAAACAATAAAGGGGAAATGCATGGAGAAACCCCACAGAGCCGACTAGCAAAAGCTTTGTATACAATTAATCACCTTACAGTACCACAAAATTCAAATAATCCTGTTATTCTGAATCATTTCCTCTCATTGCAGTCTGCAGGTGAGACTGCCCTGGGCAAAAGTCTGGGTGCAGAATTTACTTACTAACCAGTGGGAAGGCCCTCATGAGCTTATCGTTTGGGGTCATGGGTATGCTTGTGTTTCCACAGATACTGGGGTATGGTGGCTACCTTCAAAATGCGTTCGCCCTGACCTATGGCACCAGAGGCTGAACAGGCAACCTCCAAATGGTGACTAGAATGCCAACCATCCAAATGGCGACCAGAATGTAGATCATCAGCCTAATGACTCTTCTGATAGTGACCAGGATGTCAACCATCAGGCGGATGGTCCTTCTACAAGCAGAGACTGAACTGTAAATTTCTTATTATGGAGTCAGATAGTTAAAGCCTTAAGGACATCTTTAGAATTAATAACTGATATAAATATCTATTTAGGATTAATAGTAGAATTGTTATCTTATAAAACAAAAAGGGGGAATTGTGGATACAATAATGCTGTTAGCAAGAAATTTTCCTGCTTCTTTCTAAGCCCATGAGATACTTTTCTCTCTCATGAAGATATTTGCAGATATAAACTATATATAAACTATAAACTATGAACACCTGCGACCTTGCAGAGCTTTGTTTATGGTACAGTGGGAAAATATTTTGATAATGGATGTTTAGGATTTCTAGCCAGTCAACCCCAAGGGGTGGCTGATCCTTTGTCCAATTAGACTATGAAGAAAAAAGTCTATAAAAGAGTTTGTAAAATAATTAAATAAATCAATCTTGCTGCACAACTCCTGCCTGCTGGGTCTCTCTCCTGTCCTCCCTGTGGCTGCGGGATACAGTAATATAGTGCTATCCTGCTGTTCAGTGAAGATATGATGACACTGTAGGACAGTGTTGTTCAAATGAAAGAAAAGATCACATCAGTGAACATAAGGGGAACTTGTAAATGTGTGGTACCCACGGAAGAAGAGAGGGATATTAAGCGTAAGCCTGGGCTAAGCATTAGTAAGCAGATATTCAGCTGCAGAAGGAGAGTACTCAAAGGCAGTTGAGAGTAGAATGAATCAACAGATCAGTGAAAGCTATTCAGAGGTTAATTCAGCAAATGGATTTGTATGGAAGCTTATTCATATTTTCTCATTTTCGTGAGGAGTTTTGCCTGAATAACCAAGATTGATTGAGCCTGCAGATGTTGCATTACTATTAAAATTAATTGTTTGCACTATGTGAACTGGACATTCAGATCCCTAAGGCATCTGGGAAAATGTCAGCCCTACCCACATAATAAATACCACCCATACTGACCCGCTGCAGGAATTTGTTTCCCTTGTTCTTGGGCTGCTGAAAGAGACTGTTACTGCCTTCCAGGATAATTGTTTTGATCTCTTAATTCAAGAAAAAACTAATGTATTTGTGTATAAAAGTCACAGATTCAATATCCTTTGTGTATAAATGCTCAGAAATAGGTTAAATCAATCAAGTTTACTAATGAACAAGCCACACAGACAATACCCAGGTATAGGAAAGAATCTCTTCTGGCTGCCTCCTATTTATAATATGCTTATGTAAATTTAAATGTCTTTATACTGATGCACAATAATATCACTGAAATTAAAAAATAAAAAACGTTGGCAATCGATATCCAGGAAGTCTGGAAAGGTTCAGTATTGGGGCTGAGCTCAAAAAAATAGTCTGAAAATATATCCAGAGTTTGTTCAGCATACCTTCAGCATTTTGTGAAGTGAAAAAGCTGAGGAATGTCCTGTTGTTGCCTAAGTTTGCTTTTTAAGAGCTGAAAACTTGACACTTCAGTGTTTTTCTCTGTGTATGTGCATATTTTCTTGTCTGTATGTTGAAAAGATGTGTATTGTTTTGTATGTCTGCAATACGAAAGAGAAGAACATAGGCCACAGCTTGAGAACTACCTGTGAGTAACTTGCTCTTTCATTTTTACCTCATTTTGTTTTGTGATGTGTTGGCATCTATTGATTACATGGGTAGATTTTCAAGATGATGAGCTAAAGAGATTGAGCAGCACATGCAGTGAGAATAAAACAGTTTGACAAAGAATATTTTTAATTTCAACTTAGATGCACTTGCTTTGTGCCATACTCTGTCTTTACCTGTTCACTGTTTAGTTGCTCTGTTGTAATCTTGAGTCTAAACAAATCTGAATTTAGCATCATAAAACCACATTTTTCTTGACTTTTCTTTTTTTTTGCTTTTGCTTTTTACTTTCTTACTTTGCTATCGTTTTAAATTTAACTTGACTCCTGCACATCTTTCATGGATTTTGATTGTGAAGTTTGATCTATATTAGTTCCAACTAAATGATGTGGAACAGGAGTGGTAGGATAGCCAAACTCTCTCAGTTTCGGGATGGGAGTTGGGAGTGAAGGACAGTAATCACAGGAATACTTAATACCGCAGTGTAATGCAATCATAAATAATTCATGGCAAAATAGGTTTTTTTCTCACTGCATTTTCTCATGTCACTGAAAATCTAATTAAATATGAAGAGAAGAACAGCTCTAAAATATGTCAATAGGATAATTTGCAAAAGACAGAATATGCCTTTTCACAGGGGCATAGTGAACTTCAGGAAAAATACCCACCAAACTGAAGATTGCTGCCTATCTTTAGGTTATTTAGTTTAGTACTATGTTTTACATCTTGTTATCTTGTTTATCTTTTTCTTTATTCTTCCCACTTACTTTTTTGTTGTTATTGTTCCAAAATGAATTAAGTAACTAAAATAATTTAGACTGTCAGAGGATTTACAGGGAATGGACTTGAAAAGGTCATGAAGGGTGATAATGTTAATTATGATAGTCTCCACCCTGATTTGGACATTTAGGCTTGCTGTTTGACTAGGCTGATGCCAGGGACCACAAACAATAAATCAGATTTTTTTTCCTTAACATTTTTCTTCCTTGCCAAGTTTCATAGTTAAAGGCTGTGGCTTATGGGGTGGGGGACTTCAGTCTTTGTGGCTCCATTTTTTCTAGTGGAGATGGAATGATTTTTTGCTTATATAGAATTGATCGAAGTAAAATGAACACAAGTTGAAGGAAGCCAAGGAGAAAAATACATTAAGTGCTGTGTGTTATACCCTGTATGAGAGGGAAGAGGGTTACAATAACTTCCTCTGCCATAAGAGTTTTAGAATCCACATCTATGAGAGAATGTCCTGGATTGACCAAGTCATTTGGGAAATGATTTTCAGTCTCTGCAGTTGACTTTGCTTGACTTTGCATAAACTACTGAGCATTTTGTGGAGCTGTGACTGGTGTCCCTGGTACATCTTCTAATTGCAAGAGGATAGTACTGTTTTTATGCACTCTGCTATTTTGTATACAGTGCACCAGCATGTTCTGCTAGTGCTGCATGTGATTCTGGGGACCTTTAGCGAAAAGGTGAAACACTGGAGTTGGCTGAATTTCTGCCTCATGAAGCACAGCAATTTGGTGATTTCTACCACCACCAGCCTCTGACCGCCTTCCATTAACTGCTCTTTCTGTGCCAGGGCTCTCTGCCAGCCTTTTAGGAAGGAGGAATGACTGTGGTAAAACCAAAACAGAGGCTGGGTCCATTCTTCATGGTGAATCTGAATGTTTGAGTGGTGCTTTGAAGAAAATATTGGTAAGTCTGAAGATGAGTTCTGCAAAGGATAACTAATATAGTATAAGCTAGTTGGTGGAGTTAGAATTTGAGGGAGCTGTGGTACTGTGTGTGGGCACTTGAAATGCTCTTGCAAGCATCTGGAACCACCACAGGTGCTCCAGCAAATCCCTGAGTATGGCAAATGCTCATTCCTCAGGTAGCTGCACATTGCAGATTACCCAAATCAAAAAAGAGCTCTTCTCTGTCAGCTTAGTTGTCTTCTCCCCTAGTCTTGCCACAGTGGAGATTTTAATGAGGTGACAGAAATTTTTGAAATCCTGATTTGCAATGTGAAAGGCGCAATGCCAAATCTTGTTTGGCTTTAAAAGTAGCCTGAGTTGCTTTTTGTGAAACTGCCTCTAGTGCTCTGTAGTTCAGTGCAGTAATGTAGCTCTGCTAGCCTTGCTTCAGCTCTGTGCCATGAAGAAAAACCTGAAAATAATGAAGAGAATGACTGTTGGCATGGTACTTATAGTGCAGCTCTGCCATGTGGTGTTAGTGTCTGCAGCAGGAATTCTACAGCTTTTTACACAGTTACACTAAATGTAGACAAGACCACACTGAGTTCTCTTCCCCGTCTTCTGCCTTGTGATTCTTCTTTTTTTTTTGGTCTTCTATATTCAAAATTCCTTAGAAGACTTGTATTGTGTTTTAAAAGTCAACTTAAGCACTACATTAAGTTAGGCTCTATGGTGGCCCATCCCTCACAAGGCAGTGCTGTTAAGTGGGGGACACAGATGCATAAGCACCCACCCTCCAATAGCCCTTTCTTGCTGATTGCTGCAGTACTCTATAATCAAGTCCTCAGCTATTGTAAGCACATTTGAGCTTGCTGTAACTGCCCTTTATTTCAGACAAGGGACTGGTAATTACTCCTGTGGGCCAAGCCTTTTACTTTCGTAGTTTGATTGAAACCAGTCATTTATTGTGGTAAAATTGTCAGACTTTCTGCAGTGTTTACAGATAAGATTTCTGTGTGACAGTCATTTAGTCTACCCAACCATCCATATATTAAAGATATTGCACATTTTCCTTTTCTATGTTCAGACAAATTATCTGCTGATTTCAGTTTGATTACATGTTAGTTTATAGAGGTCACCCTATGAGTTCACTCTCCTAACTTCTGCTTGGAGCAAGAACATTTTTTGTTGTGCCTCTGCTAGTTTTTTTTGGGCTGTTGCAAATTACTGGTGTAAAACTCATTAATAAAGTGAACTAAATACCTTTGTGCATACTTTATTATTAATCTGTTTTCTTATCACTGCATAAAAGTATATACCACTGCTTCATGAGGTTTTTTAAATATTAGTGGTTTGGAACCTACTGATACTTGCTTTATCAGTAATTCACAAAGTATTAGCTAGAGTTCATTTACAGAAATATAAATAGTTTGTTTATTGCCAACTTTTCCTAGTAACTAAATATCTGAAGTCTGAGAGTGCTTTAGTGTTTATGAAAGGAGCCAAAAAACTTAAGAAGAAAACTGGGATGGAATTCCTCAGAGCACTCTCATATAGTGAGGTGGTTGTTATGTGTCAGGGGTTAACAGAGTCTGGGATGGGCAGTCTGGGTAATCAAGGGTGTTTGGGTGATTTAACATCCTAAGAAATTGAAATGGATGTGTTTGATATTACTCTTTTAAAATTGGATTAAAGCTAACCATTGATAAGAATATTGCTGTAACTTAGAAGTAAAAAAATGTGCAAGTAGAATTCAATGAGTGGAGATCTTTGGGAACTGTTTTGCTCTTGGTGAGCTTTGTGCAGGGCATTACCTATTATCACTCTTGCTGCCATCTAGGGTTATTGCTCCCTTTAAAGAGAGAGCATTCAAAAGACTTTGAACCTTTTCAGACTTTCTTCTGTAAAAGAAACAGGCAGTAGTTCAGATTTTGACATTTCAGAACTCTATCCTTTATTATTCAAATAATTCCAAATGATTTGTAGGAGTATCAGTCTTCGTGCCTCATGGCAGTCAGATAATGTGTGGCTCTGAAGGTTATGAGTCTGACTCTTTTGCTTGAGCAATCAAGACTTCAGCTTTTAGACCATGTGTCATCTTCTAGGTTTACTTGGATTAGAATCACTTAAATCCATAGTTTAAATTCTGTAAGTTGTGAGTCTATACAGACTTTTTAAGATTGTGTGATGTATCACAAGGAGACACTGAGGCTCCAGGGTGTTAATGGTACTTTATGAGTGAGTTGACTTTTTGGACCAGTTTCTTTGACCTTTTCATAGCATTTTCTTTAGCAGCACATTTGGTAGATACTTGTGACATGGTGCTTCTGCTGGTAGGGCAGGTCTTGAGGGTCCTAAGTTTGAGAACACTTTACAAATTGGGGAGTTACACTGATTTAAATTGGCAGTAATTGTTTTTGATATATCTCACAAAGACTCAAATCCTTGGCTCTCTTGATACTTCAGAATCAAGTTTTGTACAGTCCTTGGCTGATGGTTTTGCTTTTATTGCTGTTGTGCCAGCAGTTACGTATTTCCCTTCCATGTTTCATCATTCTCCTGGATCCTTGTGGGAGTTACTGCTGCAGTCCCAGGTCTAAAATCTGGCTAGTGATACACACTTGCACATGGGGAATCATTTCTGTGATCAGTGTGCAGAGTTTTTAATCTGTCTTTACCATTGTCTTTATCATAAATAAAACACTCCTAGTTTTTTTGTTACCTTGGCTTGTTTAGTGAAGGTTTGAGTTAGAACAATAACTAACCTGTTGGGGATAGGTGACAGTCCACAAGCAAATAGATTACTTTTTGAATCCTAGCTTCAGTGATCGGTCTTCCTTTGCTGTGCTATGGAAAGGTGAGAACTAAGAATCAGAAGATGGACATGATATGAGGTGCAGTGAGAACTTGAACTACAGGTTGTTACCTTTCGCCATTAGATGTGTCTACTTTGTTTTGGTTGATGTGGTTTTGTTTCCATGGATTTGTGGTGGTGGGGTTTTTTTGTTTGGTTGGTTTTTGTTTTGTGGGTGGTTTTTTTTGTTTTTTGTTTGTGTGGGGTTTTTTCTGTGTTTTAATTTTATGGCCGGTGATTACTGTGTATGATTGCTTATTGTGCATGATTTACAATTCCTAACCCGTGCTCCCTCCCAGCCAAAACAGGCCCTTTCCCTGGTAAGGACTTGGCCGATGAAGCTATCGGTTTGATGGAATTTTGCATTATCAAACCAATTGTTTAAGAGTGGGATTGTTTCCAGGCAGCATTCAACAATGAAGATAACTCAAAAACCAGTATCAAGTTCTAAATTTTACAGCAACATTTAAAAAACCAACCAACTAAACCCCCCAAAAACAAAAGCCCACCAAACCACCTATTTATCTTGGACTTTCAGGGTTGTCTTCATTAAAGCTGACAGGTTTGTCTGTTCTTGTGTGCACTGATTTTACACGGAACGAAATGTGGATTAACAGTGTAATTTGGCATCAGAGAGTTGGCTTGGAGCAGAAGTGAGGAGAGAAAGGTGTTTGGAACAAAAAATCCATATGTAGTCTATATACATTTAGATGAATAGATAATCCCAGCTCAATATGTGGAGATTCAGGGCGTTAAAATGAACAGCATCTGATCTTGAGGAAAAAATGAAATAAAATTAATCAGAGACATGGTGAACCTTAAATAATTTAAGCTCCTCCAGTGGTAGTGCTCTGTAATTGCCTTCCTTTTCCGTAAATGTTTCACAGCTGTGAAGTTTCCAAGTGAAGAGCTAAAGTGCTGGCTATTGTACAAAAATTAGGGCCAATTTCTTCTTGCCTTGATCTCTGGTAAAATCTCATTAGGGTTGCGTGTCCCTATCTTGTGCTCTCTGCAGTCACACATGTGCCAAGTGGTTGTGAATTGCTACTATTTATGAGCTGATGGAGTTCTATCTTGTGTTGTGCCCAGTATACAAGACCACAAAAAGCAGCACATAGTCCAGGATTGAGCCTGCTTTTTTTACAGCAAAAGGAAGTGTACTTGATAACAAAGACCCATCAAAAAATACATGAAAACAGCAAGAACTTTGGGCAAGTGTCTAAAAGACTCCACCTCCAAAAAAGCCTGAGGGAAGTGAAGACAGCAGCAGATTGCTTTGCTTTCACTGGACACTTGTGGGATGCAGTGTGGACCAGCCTGTTTGGGAGTTGCTTGGCCAGTCAGGCTCTGCAGGGAGCTGAACTCCTTCACTTGCAGGACTTGAGTTTAACTGAGCTCCTTTCATATGTCTCTGGAGTGTTAAGTAAAGGAAATCTTAGTTTTTGTTTTATTCATTTTCACTAATTGGTCTGAAATGTCAGCAGTAGCTTTCTTCTGCATTGTTTAAGAGTGGGATTTTTTTCAGGCAGCATTCACAATGAAGGTAACTCAAAAAGCACTTTTATTCTGATTGTGTGTGGACAGACATCATTTTGAAATGAAAGATAATTTGGAGTCTTAATGAAATTTGAAGAAATTTATGATCTGTCTGATTTGCCTCATGCCTCTCCAGGTTGTTCAGCGTTGGTGTACAGTTCATCTAAGCATGGAAAAGTTCCAGGATTTCTGCTTCCCCCCGCCTTGCAAAATGTGCAGCCTCCCACCCACATTTTAAACCAATATGATCCTGAGCAGCGTCCAGTGTCCCCTGTGAGATGGTAGCAGTCCTTAGAACAGTTGCACTACATGTGATGAGGAGTTTGCCATGGAGGTGATTCATGTAGAGAGAAGTTCCAGATGTCATGAGAGGGATGGAAAAGTATATGACTTAGAGAAAGCAAGACAGGAGGAAGAGACTACCTTTTTTTCATATGATTCCCAGCCTCAAGAACACAAAATTGTGTCTACTTTTGGGACAGGCATGTAATAGTACTTGCATGACGATTTTTTTAGTTTTATTCTTTCAGCTAATACAGATTTACATTTTTCTGAGGGGATGACTCTAGAGGATGTGTGTCACCAGGGGCTGGTTACACTTCAGCAGTAAGCAGCATGGATTTTGTTGGAATGACTCAAATGTGTAAGTAAATATATGTAAAACTGTGTGGATCAAAGCGGGATCTGCCACAAAATTTAATGACATAAAGATTGGCTTTGCATAACTCATAACGCTGTAGTGATAACGTGGCATCTGGCTACTTGTGCCCTGTGTTCTTTCTACTTGTCCTCATAATTTCTTTGACTTTTTGGTTTTTTGGATTTTGTGGAGTTTTGTTCATTTCTTTTGGGGTTTGTTTTTTTTTTTTGGAAGGTGAATAGGTGCTGTTGTTTGTGATTTTGAATGCTTTGAGTTGTTTGTCCCTTTGATTTTTAAAATACTGCGTTTGCTCTGGTTCCAGGTTAGACTGAGTAAGCTGTAGAAAAATCCAACCTAACAAATGTCCTGAGAACTTAAAACACTATTGAATTGTTTAAGTTCTTGAAACAGTTTTTTTTCTTTAAATGCATCTCATTGGTGTTACAAATAAAATTGAATTAGTTGTAATTTACCACCTCTGCCCTATGGTAGAATGAGCTAAAAAGCTTTACATAATCAAGTAATTTGGAATTTAACTAACTTGTTTATTTAAACAGAGTGTATTTTTCAGAGAAATCCATAGTCTACTTCGTAAATTCTTTTCAGATCTTTTTATTTTTATTGACTTTGATTAGCCAGCTAATTTGTACTGAATCAATAAGTGTGATTCTGATAGCTCATTTTGAACCCTTAGTGTGGAAGGCTGAAACAAAGAAGGGATTAGTGAAGTATTTTGCTGACATTCCAATCTATTTTAAATGAATGCAAGCTTTCTAATAAATATTTAATGGATAGTTGTTTGTGGTTTAATAGAATTAGATAATTCTATTAGAATCCTGTTTGGAGATTTACATGTACCATACATCACTGCCGAGGACATGGTTAATAATTTAGGCTAAGTGACTAGTAATTAGAAACACAGAGTAAGCAGGGGTGTTTTTTTTGTCATCCAGGGATTTAGGTGGGTATGTGTTTGCTATGCAACTGCAACTCAATTCTTAGGTTCTCTCTTGTACAGGAGAACTCATTTGGCAAGTTTGGGACAAGCCTCAAATGTGATAACAAAGCATGAGGCCCCTGGGTTTATATAATATCTTATACTCTGAGTTAATGAGTTGGAAAATAGTTCACTGTTTATCTACAGTAGATTGAGCAGATGTTGCCAATTCAATTTTATGGAATGTAATCTCTCAGAGATTGTCTTCTGCCCATTACCTTTTCATGGTTTGAGTCTCTGCTGTCCTTGGCTTCAAGAGAACGTTTCCCACACTGGTCATGGAGTTGTCAAAAGATTAGTGCATCAGAACTTGGTAAAAGCTAGTTAGTATGGAGAGGTTTTGCAAAGAGAGGCTTTGGAAATTTCTATGAGAATGCGCAACATTTAAGTTGTAAACTGAATGGCAAGGAAAAAGATAAGCATTTGAGAAAGCACTGAGGAAAGTTAAAATTAAATATTAAATACTACCACTTACTTCGGCTTAGGTTTTCAGGTGAAGCTTTAGAAATGGCTATGCAGGAATCTCTATGGACCCTTAATTTAGGGTTAGTATGAGCAGCTGTTCACAGCTGCAGTAGGAGACTGCTTGTTGTTTAGACCTGATCTCAGTGAGTGTGGTTTGACAAGAAAGATGTTCTCATCTCCTACAGCAGTTTTGGAGTGTGAGGACAATTGGAATGCATAGCTGAGTGAAGGGACCATGCCCAGCAAGATCTGCATCCTGGCCATCCCTTGGTCAGTTGAGATGAGGAGGCTGTTACTCCTCTCATGCACTGTCCAGGAGGTGAGCTCTAGATCTGTCCTCTGGTTATTCACATTGTAATATCACATTTGTGCATCTCCTGGACTACAGAGTATTCAGTTACCATCTATCCAAGTAGTGTGGGAGATGCTGACTTTATTTCCTGAGGCATTTGTTCCCACATTCATATGTGTCTCTGAATACTGGAGAGCCAGAACTGGTGTTTTCTAAAATGTGTGTGTTACATACCTGATAGACATAATTTGCAGAATTCTTCTTCAAAGAACATTGATCTTGTGAGGCTGTGTAGTTAGGATTGTAGAGAGAGTTTGATAAAGGCTAAAATGTCATCCTTCCAAAAAATGTCACCCTTCCAAAATTGAGTTTTCTTTTTAATTGAAGGTGAGCTGGTTGATGAGTGTGACTAAGTGTGCAGATTTGAGGAGTGTCATGTCATTGTTCAGTTACACAATAGTATCAGGAAGTGTGCAAGAGGACAATTTCACAGGAATCTTCAACTTAGACATGGCTGGAAAATTATATAGGAATGTAGAGATATGAAGTAATGTGAGCATATATTTTTTTGTTTGTTTGAATTTTTTCTTTGCCTCATCATCATTTTCACTTCTCAAAGGTTACTCTGTAGCTCAGTTAATACTGTTATGTAGTAAAACTGGCTTGAACTGGATCTGGGCTCTGCTCTGGATACTGCCAAGCTCAGAACTGGACCTCTTGGGATTTGAAGATGATTTCATTCTTGACAATTGCAGTTAGTTCTATGGAATTCCTGTCATTCCTTGAGCTAAATCTGCTGAAGCTGAGGCCTAATCTGGCCTTTACTTCTAGTGTATGCATGTATGTGCATGTGTGTAAGGAAACCTTCCTAAAGTGCTCTGGGCAGGTTCTGAGGCATCTCTGCTAATGCTGAACTCCCTCAGTACAGTGAGGTTAATAGGCACTGCACTGACATTAACTCTTCTTTTGGGATGCTTTTTCTTAAGCTTCTCTTAGAACTTTTCTAGTCCTGGCATGGATAAAAGAAACCCTGGTTCCTGTGCTCATTTGAAGTTTGCTCTGTTCCAGTTGTATCTCTTATGAGGTAGTGATACATATTGTGTTCTCCAGAGAACAGTTCCATTACTGTGAGCTGTTAGTTCCACTCAATATTCACTCATTGGAAACAATGGTTTGATGGGCTGGGACATGGATTGTTATATTAAGCAAGAAAATAACTTGAACTGCTCCTGTAATTACTCTGTATGCAGTCAGTCTCGGGATTTCTAGCAAGCTCACCTTCATTTCTACATATATAATGTTATGGTACTTAGCATCTCAGTAACATGGCATTACACCTTCAAATTGTTTTCTAGTATTAACTAATTAATCTCATAACACCCGTGTAAGGTATATCAGTTTGTTTCTGCTTGGGTGACTGTGTGGAGGATAATAATATGTGGCTTGAATATTAATAAACATAAAGTAGTGTATTGCATTTGTAGTTGGTGCTTTGTTTTGAGGTTTTGTTTTGGTTTAACCCTGGCTGGCAGCCACTCGCTTTCTCTCAGCAGGATGGAGGAGAGAATCAGAAAGGTAAGAGTGAAAGAGCTTGTTGGTTGAGATAAATGCAGTTTAATAGGTAAAGCAAAACTGAATAAACTACAAAGCAAAACAGAGAATTAATTCTCTGCTTCCCATGGGAAGGCAAGTGTTCAGCCATCTCCAGGAAAGCAGGGCTAAAGGTGACATGAAAAAGACAAGCCCCACAAAACTGAATGTCATTCCCCTTCCTTCTTTCCTCTGGCTTTTATTGCTGAGTATGATGCCATGTGCTCTGGAATATACCTGTGGTCAGCTGGGGTCAGCAGTCCCAGCTGTGTCCCCTCCCAGGTTCTTGTGCACCCTGAGCCTGCTCACTGGTGGGGCAGTGTGGGAGAGGGAGGAGGCCCTGAGGCTGAAGTGAGCACAGCTCCACAGTAGGTAAAATATGCCTCTGTCTATGCTGTTCACAGCACAGATCCAATACACAACACCGTAAGAGCTACTATGAAGAAAGTTAACTCTACCCTGACCAAAACCAGTATAGACTTGGAATTCAGTTACATGTTTTCTTCCCCCCAGCATTTTGCCTCCAATATGGAATATTGACTTGTCTGTCCCTAAAGGCTGAACAGAAATGTGCTGTTACACACATGGGTAGTCCTGCAGGAGTCAGACTGCCACAGCTGTGAAAGGAAATACTTTTCAAGAAAAGAAAACTCCCACAAAACCTCCCTCCTCCTCAAAGAAAGAAAAACAAAAAAACCCAAAACCAAACCAAACTGAAAGCTAACCAATTAAAACACCAAAAAAAATTACCCCCAAAAAACCAAACCAACAACCCCACCCTCCCAAACTACAACATACTCAATCTTTGAACGTAGAAATCATTTTGTTTTGTGGGTGTGTCAAGTTCTTCTGCATGTTTAGCAGGAATCTTAGTCTGATGTTTCCCTGACCTCACTCCTAAAATCAGATGGTAATTTTTCAGCTTTGTCCAATTTGGGTGTTTTCAAAATCTGATTCTTTGCCATCTGTATGTTTGTACAGTGCCTTGTGCAGTAAAAGGATAATTTCAGATAGGCATTTGGGTTGTTATAAGGACTTGACTGAAACCAGTGTGAGGGGTTTTTTGTTTTCTTTTTTAGAGTTTGCATGAAGCAGCACCATTTGTTCTGTCACCAAAGGAAGAAAACTGAGGCACTTGGTGGAACTATAAAGAATTGTGTATTAACCATGGAGGGCAAACAGGGAAGAGGAGGAGTAGGGTGCCCTGGCAGCTGTGTTAATTATTGAAGAATACCTGTTTTGGCAGATAAGCTGCAAGTAGAATTTCCAAGAAATAGTTTGAGTCATGACAAGCATCATTAGACAATTCTCTCCGAGGTTTTGGCTAGGTCACTGACTAACTGTGAATTTGGGTCAAGGACCTGACTGGGTAAGGTAGCCTCATTTATCATCTGCCATGGCTGAGATAATAGTCATCAGTCCATTTCACTAGCTGAGGAGGGACGACTTATTTTGGTTTAATAATGATTTGAGAGCCTCATCAATAAAATCACCAATACTCGTCAGTGCTGTAATCTGTCCATGTCTCAGTGGCCTGCATGATTTCTTGGCAGCAGAGAGAAGGGGGAGCCAACCAGACAAGCTGGTTGTGTTTCCTCTCATTTCCTCTGAGATTGCACCTTGGAGTCTCAGGACAAATTCAACAAGGTTATCCAAGATGGGTTTCTCTTATTCTACAAAGCTGTTCTATCTTGTTGCATAGAAATAGTTGCAACTTATATAAGGCAGGAATAGTCTCTGGTTTTGTGCAGAAATTTTTCCTAGAATACTGGCACTGATTGTGCTGTTCCTCCCTATTTTGTTTAATTATGAACAAAATAGCTTCCTTTGAAATATTCCCAGTTCATGTTGACAGAGCCAAGGATTTATGTAGGCCAGGTCAGCAGGGCAGGGTGTTTTGCTAACGCAGTTGTGGAACTCTCAAACCAGGTAACATCTGGCCACCTTGGAGGGTAGGCAGAGCAAATCTGCATTTCCTTGCGTGTAATTTGTCATTGTAGCCTGTCTGAAGCCCTGTTGAGCTGTAACTGCAGACAGAGAAACACTTGGGTTGATTTGAGCTAATTGAGTTGATCAAGTGTTGACAATTAGCTCAGTTTGCACAGTCCCACTTGTCTTCACTTGGAGCAGCAGCAGTGCTGGCAAATGAACTACCTCATCAGAGCTCTTGTCACCTATAGACAGTAGAGGGATGCATTATTTCTGTAGCGTGAGACTGATTGGCAGGCTTTTGAAAAAAGTTGGTTACTTTCAAAATTTGACTGACCTTGAGAGGTGATTTATTTTTTACTCACTGCAGAGAGTTTTCTCTTCTGTAGGCTGCTACTGCCCCAGATGTGGAATCTAAATAGTGACAGCTGAGTAGCTGTACACTGTCTGTTTGGCAGGTGTTTATATTTCAACCTCTGTTAAGTTTAGATTTTCATCTGTGTTAATTCTACATCGATGTGTTTTTTTCATTCATGCCCCACTTGCCACTCTCCAAAGAAATCAGTAAAAATATCTTCTTATTTGCAGTGCGATTTTTGGTCTTCTCAGCTGATACACAGTAAGGAAGTGAAAAGCACTTCACAGATGTTATAAGCTGTACAACACCCCAAAGTGTAGCTGTTGGGAGAGCTGAGACATAGAAGGGTTAAGTGTTTTGTTTTACAGTATGCAGGAAGATGAAGTTTGAGATGGAAATAGGAAGAAGTTACGTTTTACACTGCGTCCTGGGGAGCTGGCCTTCAACCATTCATTTCCTCACTGAGACTGCTGCATTCCTATGTCTGTCTTCACATTTACAAGGTCTTCCTGACATAGTTTTAGGTAACTAAAAGGACCAAAAATTAAATCTCATTAATATAATTTTTAATTTACTATTTAATGTAATTAAATAAAATATTTTTAGTTGTTTAGCACTGGAGAAAGGGAGGTCTTCTAAACTCTAGTAGGTCAAACCCACAGATGACTCTAAATACCAGAGAAATTTTCTTCCAAAACTCTTGCTTGTTAGCTGTGTTGCATTCATCTGAAAAGAACGCTGCAAGGGTGTTTGCCTGGACCAAGTGAAGGGCCTTGGGCTGCCTTAGAGCAAGCAGGTGCTCACTGTATCCTCTTCTCCCTTGGCTAATGTGATATTAAAAGAGTTTGGGATGCAGCTGTATGAGTGCAGAAACACATATTCTCAAGTGATTTTATTTTTGTCTAGGTCTTTTTCATGTGGATTATGGCTGTTGATGTCAAAACAAGCTTGATTACGATATTTGGAACTTGAGGGTTGTCTTGCAGTCAGCACCAATGGAACAAGTATTCTTCTCCCAAGACACCTTTGAATCCCTTTCATTGAGGATTCATAACATTTTTGCAATGCGTTTCAAGTCATCATTATTGCATATACCCTAAGGTTTGGTCTATATAAAACTGAAGCGACTTTTAGCTTATAGCTATAAATGGGACAGATACTGAAATAGTTTAAAAAAATTTAAGTAAAATTACTTGGTAAGTTCTGGTAATGTGCACAAGGCTACATTTTGTGATCTGTATTCATGATGGAAAGTGCTTCGATGCCTTGATCTATACTTTTTCCATGTAGTGGTGTTTTAGGGGGGGAACAAAGCTTGCATGTACATGGGAGTAAAAGTTGCCTTTATGCAGATCAGTCCCTTTTCCTGGTAAAAGCTGAATTTTTAAGGAACAGTTCTAGAACTCAGCTTAAAATCCATGATCTGAAGTTTAAAATTTGGACCCGAAAAATTGCTTTCAGTAAAAACTGTTTGTCAGAAAAGCAAAACCATTTGTCAAGTGACCTGTTTCACATATTCCTTTCTAACAAGGAAGAAGAAAAGAAAAAGCTTTCTCTCCCTTTTCTCCAAATGCTTCTACAGGAAATAAAAATATTTTGAAGTCTCATGAGAGCTGAGATTTTGTTGATTCACGTCTCCCTTCTGCTAACTGCTTTTCCCATGTTGCAAATATTTAAACACCTTGTGCATTGTGGGAGAAATAGTCGGTACATTTTAATTTGTCAGTTAAATATTTTGTTTCTTCCCACTGTTATCCACCTCCAAAAAAAGGATAAAAATGCCCAGAATATTAATTATCCTTTGTCTACTGCTGCTTTCCCTCTTCTGTCTCTGATCTTCCAAACAGTTTCTACTTCAACATTTATGGGTAGTACTCTTCCTTAATCTTTTCAAGTTCATTGCATCTGGAAAGCATTTTTCTTATTTTTTTCACTTTTTGCATTTGACAGCGTTCAGTGCAAAGGCAGTTACAGCCATTTATTTCTCCTTTATGTCAGTGAGCCGTCTGTGGGTTTCTCTATGTATCTTTGATGTGCTGGCTTGGGAGACAGAAATATTTAGAAAAAATAGAAAGCAGTGATTTTGAAAATGAAGAACCCCTGTCAGGAGGACTCAAGGGTGAATGTAGTACAGAAAAGTACCTCTAACTATACTTTAAAAAATAAATGAATAAATAAAAAATCCCAGCCAACCAAACCCTGGCAAAATTACACATTGTCTCTGTCCTTTTAAGCAAATGTAAACTCCCTCTGAAAGGAGCAGATGGCTTTGCTTTGTGTGGAGATTTTTGTCTTCTTACTAGTATGTACAGCTGTTTCTAAAAAGATGTGGCTTCTTTTAATGAAGCAGTACTTCAGAGGCAGAGTGAGATGCAGTGCATGTGAAAGACTGGGGTAATTAATTATTTGCAATTTATGTGTCTGTTGGATATTTGAACCCAGATATGTTTCTATAAGAAGAGTCAACCCCAAGCTGAATCACAGATTTTCAGTAACTCTGTTGTGCTCTTCCATATAAAGAGGGGACAGTTGTGCTTGTGCTGAGAAGATGAGGGAAGCCTAAAGGTTTAGCCTTGCCTGTTTTACTGCTGCAGGAGAGTGGGAGGAGTGAAGGTGTCCCAATGATGTCTTCATGCTGTAACCCTGAAGTGGCAGCACCGATGAGAATCTTCTGGGGTGCTGGTTCAAGGAGCAGGATTTGGGGTGTTATTTCTGATGCTCTTTGGCCCTGGGAATATGTTTCTTTTGCCTTCTTGAACATCCAGGTGCAGCCAGTGTTATGCTGGAAGTGAACAAGTGTGGTGACAAGTTGGGAAACAGCTCAGATTGGTGTGAGGAAGTTGAGAGTACATTTTCCTGTGGATTGAGCTCTGCTGGCAGGGCTTTGTGCCTGCAGAACAAGTCACCCCAACTGTCCTGTTCTTGTGACATATACCTGGTCACATCTGTGCAGGAATAACTGAAGAAGACTTTCAAAACAGGCAGAAAGCTTTGCACAGGCCTTATGATGATCATCTATTTCTGGGAGCCTTTTGTGGGAAATGCTGTATTGTCTTCTTGTGATGCTTATACAGCACTCCACAGAACCCCAGTAACAGAGTCTGTCCAGACAAGAGGAAAAAAAGTACAATTTTTTGTTTATTAAAAAAACACTCATTCTTTTGAACAATATTTATTATGAAATAACCACAAAGTATTTCACTTAAATTTGATCTTTTTATGCCCTAGAGGTGGTAATCTCTTTTCAAAATTTTTTTTTGTTAATGTGGAACAAATATATTACTACAAAGCTCTAACAGCATGGGACTGTCTGCTCTGGGGGGGAGCCCTGACTTGCATTATCCCTGTTCCCCATCAATACTCTATTATTGCATGTTAAGTGGTTTGCTACAGTATCCTGTGTGCAGGGTATTAGAAAGGATCTTATCTAATTTCCTAAGCAATAATGGTATAAACAGTATGCATTTTTTATTATTAAAAAACAAACTGTTGCCTCTTCTGAGTTAATGTTTCTTTTATATACAGTTAGCACCCAGGAGACTGACTCATAAATCATAGCAAAATTAAGTGGAAAGTAAAAAGTTTTGGAAAACTAGAATTTATTATAGACCCAGAGTCTTTGACTCTACCTGCATATAAACTTCAATTTGCTTAATAGCATTTTTATTTGACTGCTGTGTTCTTTAATGATTTTAGTTGATTAGAAAGAGGTCCAACTCCAAACCTGACTAACCTGTAACAAATAGGAACATTAAAGTGGAGTGAGAAGAAAATAAAGTACATATTTTTATATTGAGAGTTTTCTGCTGCTTCGAATGCTGCATCAATTTCTATTCAAATGGCCCATAAAAGTACCATCTTGATAGGTTCCTCATACTATATAGTAGAATCTTTGTTTATGACAGTAGTGTGTATTACTTTGAAATTCATATTTATATAAAGTTGTTTTACCACTCCTCTCCAATATAAGGACATACAAATGAAACACATTATATTTTTGAGGGTATTTTTATTAATTCAGCTGCGGTATGTGTTTTGTTCTGTACAACTAGAGTTTCACATCAGAGGAATCAAGAAATGGGAAAGTTAAAATGTTAACGTCAACACAGATATTTCTTGGATTTATTAACAGAGGCCCAGGTAAGGGACTCCTAATCTTTCAAACTTCAAGTTTTCTAAAACCTTACCTTGTAGTTTCACTGAAGTTAAATGTTTTGTTTTGTTTTCTCCACTTCCCATTATCCTACCCAAGTTCATTCAATGCTACTGCTAAAAGTGGGGAGGCACTTGGAATTTTTGCAGTTTTCTGTTTAGTTAGAAATCATGGTTAAGTTTCAGGTGAATCTGAGGTAAATCGTGGATTTGCAGTGAAAAATTACAGTAGCGTTTACAATGCGGAAACAATATATGCTGCTAAATTGCAGGTAAAATACTAAAAACTGGTTTTGATGTGCAGTTTTTGGAACTAAGTAATTATCATGTGAAAAATGCCCTTAGTGAGCTGGTATAAATCACACCTTCACTTTTCAGAGCAGTAATTTGATATGAAGGGATGTGTGGGTCTGCAAGACAAGTGACGGTAAGCTGCTGAGCTTTATGGGACTTTGTTATTCTTGGTTTACAAGTGGGATGAACAGTTCAATCCAGCCTTTATGCTTTAATAGTAAAAGCAAATAGAAAAAAGGCTAAATATATATGAGAATCAAGGGCTTTTTGTCACCTCAAAGAAATGCCAGTAGAGGCTGGAGAAATGTCATAAATCAAACTTACAAAACAAAGGCTGACTTTATCTCAGGATATCTTTAGTTGGCATTCTTTTCCTGGAAAAATACAGAGAACCTGCTATTAAAAGACGATTGTATCATATCTACCTTTATGGCAAAAAGCTTTAGTCCATTGAAAACCTGGACTCATTTTCTAATGAGTTCCTGGAGGCTAATCCTAATGCCTTTGCAGATGAGAATGTGTCATCCTGTGGTAGCCTATTAACCCCCTGATTCTGTGATGCCATGTTCCCCCTGTTCCCTGCCTTAGCCTTGGCCATGCGCTCGGTTTCTCCCTATTTGCTTCTGTACCCCAACCCCGCCCAGGGACCGCCCTTGGGCCCCTGACAAAACCACCCTGCACCCAGACCGAGGTCTCTCTCTCTGCCTCTGAGGGCGGCGGGACAAGATGTGAATAAAGCCATCTTACCACCCTCATGGGAAACCCTTCTCTACCTCCTTCATCACCACTGCGTTGTAACGCTGCTAGCTGCAGGAGCCAGATCGAGGGGCTGTCCGAAATGGACTCCAGGATGTGACTAGTCACACGGCCCTAGGTAACCCCGGCTGTGCTCTCAGGAAGCTGCAGCCTGCTAGGCAGAGTCAAGCGGTTACAACATCATCCTGAAAATTTTCCAGGGAAGGGCTGTCTGTGTGCAGCACCAGCATGTGCAAAGGTTTTCTGTTGGAGGCTTTTGGAACTCCAAATCCATTGCTATGGGATGCGGGCCTGCAGTGCCTTGAGCTGCTGTTTTAATATTCTCTTCCCAATGCAGCCTCTTCATCTTAAAACAAAACAACCCCCCAAACCAAGCCAAGCAAAACACCCCACCTCAGAAAATTCTGCAAAACTATGGTAAATGTCTTGTTTTAAAACTGCACCAAGCCAAAGGTTTAAAATAAACAGCTATGTTCTGTAAAAGGAAGGAGCTGTAGCCAGATACGTGTATGAGCTCAGGGGTGTGTGATTACCATGGCCCACAGGACAGACTGTAGTTCTGTGTGTTGTTCAGTTAATCACTGTACAAAATGCTTTAATGCTTGCCCAGCCTGCAGGCCTGGAACAGGGTCTTCAGGCAAACAGGGTCTTCAGGCAACATTGCTGAGATTCTGAGGGTGGGTGGCCAGAAGGCAAGTCCTGGGCTGAAAGGACATTGCTCACTTGAGCGCACAATATGTTAACTACATCTGGATTTAGCATAATCATCCTTGACTAATATGAAGAGAACGGAGAGGGTTTAAATGCTGAATAAATAAATTACTTAATTTCATGTTATCAGAGAGGAACAGATGGTCAGTTTAATGTGTTCTCTGACTGCTTATGCTTCTAGGAGA
Source organism: Corvus moneduloides (assembly GCF_009650955.1). Lineage (NCBI taxonomy): Eukaryota > Metazoa > Chordata > Aves > Passeriformes > Corvidae > Corvus > Corvus moneduloides. The sequence goes on from NC_045490.1 coordinate 13,008,962, forward strand.
TTCCCACTGGTTCTTGTACAGAAGGTTTCCCAGTGTCAATGATTCATATGTGTGTACATCAAGCAACTTTTTGCTCTTATCTTTGAGGTGTGCATTGCCAATACCCTTTTGGGCAACTAAAGGCTCTCAATGTCATCAGAAATGAATATTTTATATCAGTTACCCTTTTCCTTGTATAGTACCTGTATATTTATCGTAGTGCTAGTTATTACTAAAGGTAAGAAATGGCTCAGGATACCACACCAGAAGAGCTGGATGACTGCATGTCCTGTCATATGGGTATTATACTGTATAAAATTTTTTCATCTCTCTTCATTTTTGCTCTTTGGAATTGTCCTGTAATCTTCTACCAGCTTCTGAGAAATGCTTTTCTTGAGAGTTATCTCAGAGCCAGAGTTCAGTGCCTGCAGCAGTTGGCCAGGCCTGCTGTTGCCGTAGCCATCCCACCTTTTTCCTCTCATGAGGAGTTGTATGTGGAAATTAAGTGTAAGAGTTTTTCAGCTTACTTTAATGATTGTTGCCTAAATGCAGGGAAGAGGAGCAAACCCCTTCTGTATTATTTGATTTTTTAAGAGAACATAAACAGCAAAAGGGCAGGCCCATTCCAAAACTACACTGATGGAAAGCAGGTTTGTCACTGTCTTTTCAAGCTGTGACAAGTACTTCTATTACCTATACTTTCTTAAAAGTAACAGCTTTAGTACTTCCTTGTGTGTATACATTAAAAGAAAATGCAGTAACAAATGCTTGAACACTAATAATAAGACATGTCCAAACTCTGAATCCAGGATCCCTTGATATAATGAGGTTGATTTCTAAATTTCTGTCTTCTTCTAGTAACCCTTTATTTCTCTGCCTAATCTTGGTTAAAACAAAAATAAAATCTTCTTTTGATGATGTCTTTTGAGCAGTGGGCAGGAATGTGGGCTAAGATCACATGGTCAACTACTTCTCAGCATCCCTAATTTCCATATTCCTGCACTCTGACTTTGCAGTCATGGCACTGAAGGTCAGGGTCCTGGTATTCAGAGCTGCTGGGTTTTATCTGCATGTTATAGTTAGACGAGATTTCTGTTTTCTGTTGTGCCTGGTGTTTGGAGACAATAGCAAAAGTAAGAGAGTATCAATTTCCATCATGTAATTGGATTAATGATCAGTTTACATGACAGAGCAGGCTCTTCATTGAATTAACTTGAAAAGGGATTATATCAATAAATAGCAGGAAGAGGAAGGCCATGTTAGCTACTATTCGTTGTAAATACTTCTCCAAATGTCTTGTTCAATATTTTTATTCTTTATGGAGGGTTAGACAATTACTGTCCACAATTAAGTTGGGTTTGCTATAAGTTTTTATTGTAAGACGTGGTTTACTTCTGGATTGTATCCAAGTGGGAGGAGAGGGGAATGCTGTGGTGGTGTTTGGTTTTTTTCCCCTCTAAATCTTCTGTATAACTGGCAGCTTTGAATCTACTCACTTGCAAAACACCAAAACAGGAAAAAAAACTCTGCGAAACACACAAGCTGCTACTTTGAGTCACACAACGATTTTGAAAGGGGAAAGGCAGGTGAGTTGTCTGGGTTTTGATGGGAATGTGTTGGAAGGAACCCTACTGAATAAGAGCTAATACCTCAATGAATCCACAAGGACCTGAAGTGACTGAACATGTCAGTGGAAGATGTCACTCCTATGAAAAGGATAGACCTCTGTGGGCTTTACATTTCTCCTTGTTTTGGCAAGGGGCTTTCCTGAAGGTAGAAGAACCACAGATGCCAAAAACACAGTTACAAAGCATTGTCAGCATTCTGAAATCTTTCAGGAGTCTCCAAAACCTGTTTTAATTAATCCAATTTTGCCTGAAAATCTGCATGTAATTTGAATGAAATGGATATGTTTCAGGGCTCAAGCAGCGTGTCTTCCATTCAAGGCAAAAGGGAGATGAATTTCAATTAGATGTTCTCGTTATAATCTGTCTCCACCTGTAGTTTTCATCAAAATTGTTTGGAAGTGCAATATAATGTATGGTCAGGATTTGCCCACTAGCAGCAGTGTGCCCATTATCTTAGTTTAAAAAAAGGTATGTAAGTGTATATCAGCTTCTTACAGTGAATGACTTAATTGTGACAGATCGTTTGTATGGGATTTGAAAGTAGATCTATATATTTTGTGCATGTAATACATACAATGGTTTATGTTCTTTTCATCATCATGATGATACAGGTTACTAATTAGACTGATAAAGCTGATCTTTTGAGAGACGTATTGTGATGTTGGCAGAGTAGAGCCAGTAGTTACTTTAAAATGTCTGTTTCATAGTGGTGTTTTGTTCTGAACCTGATTTTTATGGAAATGTTTTATGTGCCTGCCCACAAGGTGAATGTGAGAGCATTGGTATTAATTCAGGCTCATGGTCCATCCATGATGTGGGTCAGCAGCACCCCCCCTGCCAGTCCCGTGAAGCTCTCCTGCCTTACTGTAGCTGTTGCAATGCAAGGATCTTGTGTGGCCTGAAATGGAGCTTCCCTCCTGCCACTTAATACACACCATTCCTGCAATTGGAGGATATCTACTCTGCACAGCTGATGAAATAGGTTAAATGTCCATCTCTTCTCACTGATTCATACAAAGAAGTTGTGTCATGCATACATGGATAGTTCTTTTTCTCAAACAAGCAGTAACTTAATACTTGTGTTTCAGGCAATACCAATTTCAAAGCCACATAAAATTACTTGGTGTTTTGGCTTCTTAAGATGGCAGTTTTGTTCTTTTTTCTTTGTGACAGTACTATGATGTTTAAAAACTTTAACTAATACTTGGACTGGTTACTTGTGGGCATGTCTCTTCCCTGAGAACAATTTTAGAGGTGTGGCTTACTGCCCCTACCCTGTAAAGTTGGTTTAGGACTATATAGAGTATTAATATTGTTCATCTGCTGTATCATGTGGTCTGGACAGATTTAGGTGTGTGACTTCTTTGTATTACAAGGGACAGAGCAATTCCACAAGAGAGAAGTGAATTTCTGAGTACTATGGTGCTGTTGAATGGGCTGGTGTATCCAGATTAGCTGTAGTGCTAACGAATGAAGGGGAGTGTAGCTGTAGTTCAGCGCTGAAAAGAGGAGGATAAAATGTGGATTTGAACACTACGCATGGGAAGGGAGATATTTTGATGAGGTTAATAAAGTGTTCCCTGTTCAGAGAGACTTGACAGAGCTCTCTGGAGTTTGGTAATTTCTGTTTTCTGTTTAGAGAGATGGGGAGAATTAAGTGGAAGATGCAGATTGTTGTACTTCAAATGAGACTTTGTGTGTCTTTGGAGTGCCATATGAGATTTGAGTGTGAGACTGGATCAAATCACTAATATGTGAGTAAGTGTTTGGCTTTTGGTGTGATTTAGTTTTGATGTGCCTTAAACGTGTGAAGATGGAATTGGTCCTCTGCTGCTGAACAACTTGGCATCTGCTAATTTAAATCATCTTCAGTAATTTCATTGTGGGTCTCAAGAAAGCTGCAAATCTTTGTGTTTGATATTGCATATAATAATAATAATAATAATAATAATAATGTGTTTGTTCTGAGCTGCTGCTGTGAGGACACCAGCCTTTCCTTTTGCTCTTCCTTCCTCTGATAAATGCAGCAGTCCCTCTGATGGGTCGTTTCAGTGAAAGTCAATGTTATCTAGCTGGAGGTGCATGTTGCAGGCTGGAGCTCACTCTGGAGCTCTGGTGTCTCACAGCTTTGCCAGCTGCTGGCACATGCTGATAATGGACTTCTTGCTAAGCAGCAACTTCAATGGAAAAACCAGGTGAACTTAGGTAAGTGTGTCTATCTTAGGCTCCACTGATTCAAATTCACCTGAGGGTTTCTGGGTGAAATAAGCAGAATTCACATTTCAGTATATGCATTATGAACTCTGAGATGGCAGAAGCCTCACTACCAACAAGAAGGAGCAGATAAGGCATTCCTCTGAACTTTGCCATCTAGAATATAAACGTTAGGATTGCCATCCTATTCCTGTCTTCATTGAGATAAATGTTGCAAAGGAAACACAGCCCAAAACAAAGAATTCAAATCAATAATAAGGAAAGATGGTATGAAGTCAAATACCCCAGGACAGTACTGGTGGCATACTGTGATGGCTTTGAGCCTCCCTCACCAGGGGAGCATTATGTAAGGACTGTAGAACACAATGGTCTGAGGAAGACAAAACACTGCTACAGAAGCAATGAGCAGCAGGATTGACTGAAGCCATACGGCAGGATACCAGGGAATGCAGGCTGGACAGGACCATCCAGAGTTACCAGGGTATATATTGGAAGAGTTAAGTGGAATTGTAGAAGGGATCAGTATTGTGTCCTTGGGTCTTCATTAGGGTTTGGGAGGAACCTTGATATCTTAATTTTCTCCTTCAAAAATTCTTCAGCTTCACATTGGTAATACTGGCCTGTGATCAAATGAAAATACGGGATTAAGACAACTGTGCATCTAACTGGATTTGTCAGTTTTCATTGTTACCACTAGATTTAACACTATGGGCTTTGGTGTATCATACCAATCAATGCATATTTTCTTTTCCCTTGGCAAGTCAGGACAACAACTAAGACATCCAGGGAAAATTCTGGTTCTTTCACTTTATTTGCAAATAAATGTTATGTGTAAACATAATGAAGCAGATGCCCTTAAACCAGTAGAGGAGTTGTGAACCCAGGGGCAGCAACTAACAGGGAAGAGGTAAGGAAGTATTGGCAACAAAATTGAGGTTTTGTAGGGACTCCTAAACACTAAGAATACTCAAGTAAATATGGGGTTAGACCAAAGTGCTCAAGGAAAAAGACAGGTCTTGAATTATTTCAAATGACCTAGTAGCCCTTAACATGAATTATTTGTTGAGCAGGTTCAATGTCTCACAGAGCTGAAAGCAAACCCCTTCTTAGCTATTAATCACCAGCTCCACAGTAAGAGGGAGGGCAGGTTAGTGTTGGGGGCCAGCATTTCAGCACTGTGGTTTGTGGTCTTATTTTTTGTTTGACTTTTTATTTATTTTTGTTTTGTTTTTTAAGTATTTGGATCTTGTTTAGGTAGAAATAGCTGCGTTAGCATTTTCTAAAGATCTTACTCTGCCTTGGGTTCACAGGAGGGAAACTGTGATGTTCTGTCAGGGTGAAATGCAAAGCAATTAAAAGTAATGTGCAAAGAGTAGATTCAGATGAATAATAAGTACTATTATCTAATGATAACTTTGAGGTGGCACATCGTCTTTCCAGAAATGATTTCTCAATGAAAAACCTCACAGCTGCTGATGTAAAAGAGGTAGTGGAAAAGTGTTTTGACAGTTTCTTTTATTTTCCAAAGCTTCTGCTAGAGATGTTCATGCTGCTCTCAAGCATTCAGAAAGACCTTTAGTGAGGGAGTAAATTATCCTTTTGATAAATGAACAGTCTTAAGTTCTGTTGTAATAAATATCACTCTTAAATGGTTTTTAGCAGCTTGAGGAACAACATCAGTTCCCAGTTATAAACTTATATAGTTCCTAAATAAAAAAATATGCTGGAATTAAATGTACTGCTATTGAAATCTTCATACCAAGATTTTGTTTTACTTTCTTCCTTTCTATTTTGTTGCTGGTGAGAGAAAAACAAACGATTTAGAGGAAAAAGTCAGACAATAAAACCCACAAACAGAAAGTAATTTTTCTTTTTTTTCTTTTTTTTTTCACTATTGAAAAGTAAAAGCTGCATAGGAGTCATTTCAGCAACCAAAATTTTAATTCCTGGCTTCTATCTGAAAAATGATTGTGAGTTTTGAGTAACCACAGGTTCTGGAGTAAAACAGAGGTTTTTATAAAAAAAAAAACCTCCTAATCTTCCTAATCTAATTCCTAATCCAAATATATCTTCCTCAGCTGTATTTGAGTCCCCCTGCTACTACTGAGTGTGTTGCATGCAGAAAGAAAAACAAAGATTTAAATTTTTTTCCCCTTAAGTGGTTCAAAAAGGCTATTCCTTGGTGTCTTCTGTCCTGCATAGCAAACACAGGTCTGTTTAGAAATTCACTATGGGTCCTGGCTCTATATTGCCTCTTCAGGTCCCTCAGTTGTTTTCAAATCTTCTAACCTGAGCTATTCTGCAGAGTTTATTTTGGTTTGTGGCTGTTCTGAAGTAAGGAGTTTAAATAAACTGGCCAGCTCCAGCAGTTAATGCAGCATCTCTGAAACTGCCAGTGAGCCTAAATTAGGTTGTCAGAGTCAACATAGCAATCTTGGGAGCCTATTAAAATCTTAATAACTTTTAAAATTGGACTATGGGTAACAAAACATTGGCTGTGTGCATTAGATTTTCAGTAGATAAATCCATTAAACTACGTCTTCTCACTTTCCTTCTCTCTCCATTAGACACTGCCCAAAGAGGAATTTTTAGAAATCCAGTGACTATCTTTTATAGTGGAACATCATAAATCAGTTACCGTTGGGCTGCATTCAGTTCATCCAAATAAATTCTGCTGTGTTATGAAAGTTCTCTGCTTTTCTTTGGGTCTTACTGGTGGTGGTTGAAGGAAGGTAGTTTGTTTTAATGAGGCAAAAGCAGAGCGAAGATAACTACAGTGCTTGTTTGTTGCCTGTTATTTCTTAGCCCATAGTCTGTCCTGATCTTAGTAAAGCAGCTGTCAATTAGATTTAAAATCAGACTTCTGTTCTCTCAGCTTCAGTTCTGGGCATGAGAATGTGCTTTGAGTCCAGTAAAGTTCTATTGCTTTCTTCTTCTCTCTCCAGTAAAGTGACAGATTACTATATGCGGCAATATCTATGTGGCATTGCCATAAATTGGAATTTCCTCCTTCACTTTGAATTGGAAGGAAAATTCTTCTTCTGCCATGATTCTCACATATCACTGAAGTTCTCCTTCATTAATAGATGTGAGTGGGAGGTCAAAATTGAACTTGTTAATGCGAACAAAGTTGAAGCCTTAATTATGGAGGAAATTGTAGATTACTCATAATAATCAACTGAAGTTTGAATTTTAAGTTTGACTGGCAGAAAAACATCTGTCACTGTTATTATTATGTATGAGACCAAATCCATTTGCAGACAAGTAGCAAGTGATTAGAGAGAACTAAGAGAAGTAGATGGACTTTTATGAGAAACTCATTATAATTCTTTTCTTTCAAGAAGGATAATTAGTAGCCTTTTAGGTATTTAAGCCAGTTGTAATGCTCTCTGAAAGCAAATTAAATAAAACCAAGCATGGTTATGTATGACAGCAATAACTGAAATGACCCCGTCTGCTCTGCTATCCTTTAGTCATTGCATTGTGTATCTGTGCAAAGTGGTTATTAGCAAAAATGAAGGGTTTTTTTCCCAGCAATTAGCTAAAGGAGATGTAAAAGGTGGGTTCTGTATAGCATATGTAACACAGATGTATAATTTTTCATGGTAAACAATATCTTGGAATGCAGTTGTCAGTTCCTCTGTGGTGGTGTCAGAATGCATACTCTAAACTTGGAATAAAACCATAAAATGGGAATTGAGGAAGGTAGAAAAAAAATATGACAAAATAAGTCTGCCTGACCTGAAAGAGAGTCATCATAAAAGTCTGGGAAGTCAATATTACCAGCTGCAGTCAAAAATGCTGCTAAACCCACTGAGCAATTTACAGTAGATTTTTCTGCCTTAGTGCAAAAGGGTGAAGTTGGCTTGAGGTCTCTTGAGCAAACACAGGTTTTATCTGCCAAGAAATCCAAATGCCAGCACTTGGTTATCATTAATGCCTAAGTGTCAAGAAATCTGCATCAGAGGATATTAAGGACAGTGTATTTTGCTATTTAGACAAAACACTCCATTAGAAACTTGTGTGAAAAAGCAAGTGATAAAGACAATTAGCTTTGCTAAGTGTAGTCTGTGGTACCTTATCGATGAATTTTCTCCTTCCATGGTTAAATATTCCCTCTGCAATTTAAGTTTCATCCAACAAAGAAGATTTGATTTCAGATAATTCTTCTTTTAAGAAAGCAGTTGGTACTTTTGTCAGCTATTCATTCATATCCATTTATGCCAGAATAAACACTCATTCATGAAAGAATTCAAAATAAAGCACAACATGCAACTTCTCATTTACAATAAATCGGTAGGTAGTATTTTTTATTCTCAAACACTTCCCTACCAGTGGCCGTATCTCCAAGGAGATATAAAAATATTATATGAGTTTCTGCTTCTCCAAGGAAGCATAGCTATGCTTGTACAGTTTACAAGAGGACTCCATACTAACCTCAGTGGACACTAGGATTTTTTTTTTCCCCCTCATTTTTTTATAGTGACCAAAATAGAAGCAACCAGGGCAGCTGTGTCTTTACAGACAACACATTCCTATTGCCTTGTTTCTTTCAGAGCTCTCATAATAAATAGAAATTAGCAGGAACTGTGGCTCTTTAGATTGGGAGGCTGTTGTGCTTGGTACAAATACACTATGTGAAGTTCATAATTTACTCCTAAAGTTTTTATAGTCTAAGCATAAAACTTGTCAGTAGTGAAACTGGACAAATGTTTGGAGTTGGGGAAAATGGGGAAGTGATGGAGGAATTGCCCTCAGCATAGCTTCAGTCTTCATTCTCTGGCTTTTAGAAGTGTTTGGGCTTGGGTGGAGGAACTTGTTTCGTCTGGAACAGGAAGTGAAGGTGGTGGTGCCTCAGATGCAACAAATCTCAGTGAAGCTTGCTTTTAAGCATGAGAGAATGAAATGATTGAGGAATCCCACAAAAGTAAACTGTGCAATACTTTGAGAAATACAGGCTATAAATATTGCACAGCAGTTAGAAGAAGAAAGAAAAATACCACAAAAAGGATTCCAAAGCAAACAAAAAAAACCCCCTTACTGGAAGATCTCCAAGCAGCTTGCAAATATCCATTAATTACCTCTCTGTAGGAAATGATACAAAGATCATTTCTCTTGTTTTGGAATTGGAAGTCAGTTGCTGTTAATGTGTAGATCAACATTGCTGCCATCTGTTAAAAGAAAGAAAGAAAGCTGAACTTATGGACAAAGCATTAATTTGCAGTTGGGATGTTCACACACAAAATGTAACCACCTGACCTTGAATTTAAATTTTAAAAAGCAGGAAGAGACATTTAGTGGTTTTGAGTAGTAGAAATCTTCATAGCTTAAATTTTGTATCATCTCTCTTTTGAAGTGAAAAGTGAGGATTGCTACCTGAAGTCAAAACCACCTGATTATGCTGTTAATGTGATCATGTTACTGACAACCTGTGCAACTGAAGGGCGTCAAAAGTTTCAGGCACTTTTCTGGCTGTTTGAACCTCAGAGCCTCTGCTGTTTTTTAAATTACTTAAGTGAAGTCTCACCCCAGCTGCAGTCTTGGGCTGTCATCTTTGTATTAGTGGTATATTATAAACCTGCCCATGGTTACTGTGATGCATTAGGTGCAACAAAGACCTGCTTTAAGAGGGCTTCACTTTCCAGTTCCTCACTTCTCCAGAACTTGTTTTTCTGTAGATACTGAAATAACTTGTGAATGACTTAACTGACCTTGTCTGTGATTTTTTTATTATATGTACCTCCTATTCATATCATTTTAAGGATTTGGTCACAATAGTAATCACATTCTATTTCTTTAGATTTGTGAGCATATTCATTCAGTTTTAGGTTTGTTACTGTTTCAATGACAATGACTCTTCTATCCTGAGCATATCAGTTAAACCAAGCAAAAAGGTGAAATTGCCTTTCACTACTTGAAAAACTGGGCCAAAGTAGCCAACAAATGTTTAACATCAAATACTTTGTTCCATGTGAATGAGCACTTTTGTCAGTTGCCTGGGTAAATAATAGCTCCTATTAGGTGTGAGCCAGTACAAATGCATGATGAAAACAATCTCTCATTGTCTATAGAAATAAGGCACTGATGCCCTTGAAATAGCTGTAGGGTATTTTTTGTTGAGAAGAACAGCATGGGAAAGGGGGGTGGGGACATGTCTGTGTTTTACTAGTTTTTTGGTTTGGGGATTTTTAAGCTGTTATTCACAGAACTACTCATCTGTCTTCTGTTCCTTGGGTTTGATTACAAGTCTGGTGTATTTTGGGGGGAAGAGTGAGATGAAGTGTATGGTTATTATCACTGGGCAGAGGGGAATATTCTTTTCCTGACATGATCTTTGAAGGCACACAGTTTCCTTGGTGTGGGCTGTTTTGTGGCTTGGGTTTTGGTGCTTTTTGTTTGTTTTGGTTTTGTTTTGTTTCATTCTTGTTTGTTCGTTTGTTTCTGAGGTGTTATGAGAAGTGACAGCGTGCAAGACATTTTAAGAATGGAGGTGGCTTGCATGTCGCAGATGGTAGAAAAGAGGCAAATAAATACAAAGGTTCTGCTTTTAGAATGTAGTAAGAGATGCAATGGCTCCATTGTGGAGGATAGGGTGGCCTTGAGTGTGAAAAGTCAAATGGTCAGATAAACTGTGGCTGTAACTGATTATGAAAATTAGGATATCTTTCTTCACTTCCTATTCATTACTGGCATTCAGATGCTTTTCATCTAACTAGTAATTCTGAACTTTACTCACTTAAGAGTCCTCTGTGGGAAGTTCTACCCTTGTTATTTTTTGTGTGTGTATGGATTAAGTAGGATTTCTTAAAAACCTGGGCTCCCCAGTAAAAGTGAGCTGCTGAACCATCTTATTTTAACTTATAGTATTTCAAGTGTGACTTCTAGTGTGATTGAAAGAATACACATAGTAAGACCCAAATTCATCCTCTCACCACTTGGTGCCACTCTAGCTTTGTGAACTGCAGTCTCACCAAAATAACAGATTTTTCTTCCTTTAGGTTTGCCAAGTGCTGTCTGAAATACAGCACTCTGAGCACCCATCTTTGGGGTGTGTTGGTCTGAGGCAGAGGACATCGTGGCTGATGGACAGCCTTCTGACATTGCTCAGAAGGGGAAGGAGTGGTGGGATCAATGATGGGGATTCTAAACTGAGTATGTGGCTATGAAAGCACTGTAGATTTTTGTTTTCTGATGCTGTTGTAAGTTTAAACCTGAAACAGGACAAAAGCATTTCAGTGACTGCTTTGAGACTCCTCCTGAAGAGGAAGAGAGACAGCCACTGAGTGTTCTTGCAGGTATTCCCATAAAAATTAGAACTATAGCATGTGTTACTTGATCCTTTTAAGTACTTCTTATGTAATACCTCTGCATGCTTAGGCTTTAGGATCTTGCTCTGAAAAATGTTGTGCAGCACATGTCATTCCTCCACAGGCAACGCCATCATCACAGTTTTGTTTCCCAATATGTGCAATTGTACCAAAGGAGACACATAGTGTTTTTTTGAAAGGGCAGTGAGGAGTTTTAACCTGTGTTGATACTGCGATCATATCCTCTCCCTGCAAAGCCCTCTAAATAATGATGGTGTATTGGTTTTGCTCAGCCTGGGTTTTTGGTAGCAGGGGGGCCACAGAGAGGGCCTCTGTGAGAACCTCCTGGAAACTTCCACCATGTCCAGCAGAGCCAATCTCTGATGCCTCTGAAAAATGGACATGCTGCTGGCCAAAACTGGGCCAATGAGAGAGGTTGGTAACACCTCTATGTTGACATATTTAGGAAGAAAATCCAAACAAAGTCAGGGTGGTTTTGCTGCTAGTCAGAGAAGAGGAGGAGGTGAGAACATGTGAGAGAAACAACATGAACACACCAAGGTCAGTGAAGAAGGAGGGGCAGGAGGGGCTCCAGGCTCCAGAGCCAAGATGCCTCTGCAGGCCGTAGCGATGACCATGGTGAAGCAGCTGTGCCCCTGCAGCCCATGGGGATCCACGGGGGATGCAGAGATCCACCCACAGCCCGTGGGGGAGGTGCCCGTGCCGGAGTGGGTGGGTGCCTGGAGGAGGCTGTGATCCAGTGGAAGACCCAGTGGAGAGAGAGGGCCCTGCTTCCAGGCTGGAGCAGCCTGTCCTTGGAGGACTGCACCCTGTGGAAAGAGACCCACAGCACAGCAGTTTTGGGGGACTGTGTGCCCGTGGGAGGGACTCATGTTGCAGCAGGTGCAGTAGGACTGCTGCTTGTGAGAGTGGACCCACGTTGGGGAGGTTCATGGAGAACTGTCTCCCGTGGGAGGGACCCCACAGTCTCACTGGGGAAGGACTCCTGTCCCGGAGCAGTGGAAGAGAATCTCATTAACAAACTGACCAAACCCCCATGTCCTGTCTCCCTGCACTGTTGGTGGGAAGGAGGGAGGGACTGGGGGGAAAAGGTGTTTTAAGTGTTTATTTTACTTCTCATTATCCTCCTCTGATTCTGTTAGCAATAAATCCACTTTGTAACTTTAAGTTAAGCCTGTTTTGCCTTTGAAGTGTTTTCTCCCGGTCCTTATCTCAACTAGTGAAGTCTTCATTAATTTTTTTTTTCCCTCTCTCCTCTGCCCAGCTGTGGCAGGGGAGGGTGATCGGGAGACTCATGGGTGCCTGGCATCGGGCCAGTGTCAAACCATGACAGATGGCAAAACCAGAGATGATTTCTTGCAAGGTAAATGTTCTTATTTGCACATTGAAGGCAGGCTTGCACCATCTGAGTGGATGAGGGGCCAAACGGGGACAGCTGATGATGAGAACTCATAAGACTGGCTGGACAAAAAGCATTGTGCAAGTTAGTTGATGCAAGTTGGCAGTTGCTGGTGCACTGGGATAGTCCACCCAAGAAGGTGTAAAGCTTTTGAGACTCCAGAGAATTGTTAACCAAACAGGTGTGTCATGAGCTCAGCTCTCATGGTGAGCCAGATAGAATGCGGTACTGCACGTGGCCAGTGCTCAGGGAGGGTTACAATTTGATGCCAGATGGATAAACATCTGCTCCTATGGACAATGCTCTTATTGTTCTTTGGAGCCCCATGTCCTTCTACCAGTTTCTGTTGCCCTTGCAACCTTGTGATCTTGATGGAAGACCTTATCATGGCTAATCTTACAGGTCTCAGTCATATCCTTATTATTGATGTCCTACGTTGTTGTTGTGCCTTTTATACAGCTCCTTCTGCCTCTTGGGTTTGCATTAATCTGCTCTTAAAAATGCTAAAAGCAGAAAGCCAAAGCTACCTAATACAGAGGGTTTCATGTCTGCAGTTCTCTGACACGATAAAAAAGTCAGACAAAGCCTCTGTCTTGAAGCTAAAGCTGATGTAATTTTGCCAGATTTTGAAGTGGCTTGACACCATTTTGTGCTACCTTTGAATTTCTTCTTGAGGGAATCTGAATATGTCAATACCACAGTGTCCTGTGCTTTTTTCAGTGGTTATTATCTTCCTTCTGCGTATACCCAAGTTACTTCCAAAGAAGCTGAACCAACGTTCAACATTCCTATACTTTAATATATTAAAGAATTGTTAGTACTGTCTAAAAGATTGTTTTCTTCCCCATGTCCTTTGGCTAAAGGGAATGGAAATAAATAGTGGTTTTTTTGAAAACAGAAACCTTAATTTATTTCTTTACATTTTCAAGGCTTTGAATGTTTTCCTTTCCCCCCCGACGTCTTTAACAAAAGGTGACAAAGATGTCTAAGGTTAGATGTTGCCACGATACTAAGGAGGTAGAAATCTTTGTGTTGTAAAATCAAGAGTGTGGTCTTAGTGTTTAATATTGAATAGTTACAGGGTCATATTGGCATGTTTTGCTTTTTTGGGCCTTTTTAAAACATGAAAGTTAATGCAACAGTTCTTGGGAATGAAAGATGTAGTAATGGGCAAAATGGGCTATATATACTGTCCCCCTTTGTAAATGTATTTTTTTCTGTAGGTTTCAGATAACCTACGACAGACAAGAAAAATGTGTATATTGTATACTGCATATAAACTAAAGAGATCAGCTGAGTACTGGAAGTAATTTTTTTAAGACATCACTCCAGAAGTCTTTATTATGGGCTAATTTATCCTTCATTACCATCTTGCTACAGCTTAACTGCTTTCCTGCATGAACTGCTTTGCTTTAATCTAATGTGGATTTCTGTACACTAAATTCAAGTTAGATACATGGACACACCAGAAAATCTGATCCTTCCCTTCTTCTTGTCTGTGACTTTTAGCACAAAGCAAGGTTACAGGCAGGATAGAGGGTATGCCTAGGTTCACATATGTGCAGATGAGTTTTCAAGCAAGATGAGAAGGCGGCTCAGGTTCTAAACGACCTTAATTTATCAGTGTAACTCTGTTGCAGTCATCCCACCTGTGTATGCCTAGTGCTCTGTGAAACCCTTGCTGTAGTTTTAAAAATAAGACTGTGATAGTATTTTTCAATCCATTTGTGAAATGGCAGCTCTGAAAATTGCAAACTTTCAGGGGAAAAAATGAAAAATGTTATGCATAGCTATATAAAGCAGCATGTGCTTTTGATGATGAAAGACAAACGAAATTCCAAAGGAACTCATGAAGTCTGTCTGACTTTTCAAGGGTGTGGTGATGAGACATATAAAACAGTAGATCTTAACAATTGAAAAATAACCTTAAAATGTTCTCGTAGATGTAAACAAGAAGACAGAAATCTACTGTTTGAAAAACTTCTGCTACTAAATAGTAATAACAACTTGTCAGCAAAGGTGGATTTGAGAAAATGTGCCAAGATTCAAAAGAAAACTAAGTGATGATCTGTGAAAAAGCAGATTAACACCTAAAGATGCAATTATTTTGTATATTAGTAAGTTGTATAATCAGAAAAATAACCAGCTGTTTATATTCCTGAGAACTTTGTTCTGGCAAGCAGAGTGAGATCAACAAGCACTTTAAATTTAGGGCATTTGATGGTGCAGTCTTAGGTGAACTTCAGTTAATAATATTGAGGTGTTTATTTTTTATTTATTTATTTTTAATCTGAAGGAACTAGTGGAACACTGCTTTCCTCATGGGAAAAAACTTAAGCTGAGCTGCCTGCCCCATCAGGCTCCCTCTGCTTCAGCAGCCCTGTTGGCAGTGGTCAGATCCACTTCTGAACTGCTGCAGCACCACTCAGCTGAGAATAAAATGAATGCCTTTGGAGCAGGCTGGGGGGGGAAGGCACAAATCTCAAAATGTGCCATGACTATGATCTTCTTGCACTCCTGTGTTCTTTGTGAGCATCTCTCTCTGCTGCTCACCTGCACTGGCTCCAGCACTTGTGGGCAGGCTCTTAAACAAATAGCCAAGCATTTGCTTTGATTGTAATAATGGCAATAATGTTTTCTCACCGTGAAAAATGTATTAGTAATCTGTGACTTATTGGCTAATGGGAAATATGTGAGTTTGAATGTTGAAACATGATGCTGCCATGTTGAATTCAAGTATCATACCACAAAGGTCAGAAAGGGGTATTATTACAGTACCATATATGGGTTAATTCCTCAGGATTTAACCGAGTATGTTCTAGGGGAAGAAAATTGATTTGATAAATGGAAACTTATCAGCCAACATTCCATTTATACCGTGTGCTTTTTCAAGCAACATTGCCTGTAGCTGTCTTAGTGTTGAAAAAGAATTGTTGGACCAATACACATTTTCCTGGACAGGCTGAGTGCTTAGGAGTTTACACTGAGGATTAACAAGGAACAGTGATTGCAGTTCTCAAACCAAGATTCATTCTGTTTAGCTCAAGTGCTTAAGGATATGTGTGGATTTGTGGAAGACTGAAACTGTGTTTCTGTCCCAGAAAGTAATTATGTAGGCTATATTGAAAGAACTGTTTTTTAATATGACTTTAAAGCATATTGCACTTGTCCAAAGGGAAAGTTAAAATGGTACATGTGGACTCAAACAGAGCTATTGGGAGAGCAGTATTTTGATCTCTAATAAAGAAAATGAAACAAAGTAGTAAGCAGTAATAAATAGTGTGAGTTATTAGTTTCATAGGCCAGAGAAACTCAGAAAAGCTGTAGGGTGGATAGGGACAGGAATAGCCAGTGAAGGAAGAGACTGGAACATCAGCTGTCATGTCTGGGAGAGGATGACGTTGATTATATTGTAAGCAATACTAAGCAAGTATTGTAAGTAAGCACTGAATTGTACCTTGAATAGGTAATGAGTTTAATCAACTTTACAGCCCAAGGACTGTGTGAGGAGACAGAATTTCAGGGGCAATCCAATGATGATTATTGTCCAAGTGCTTGAAGGAAGTGATCCTTACCCCTTCAGTATAATTTCCTTCCCTCCTTCAGCTCTTCTGTGGCACTTTCAGAGTTCAGTTGGGTAGGAAACTCCAGTGTTATGAGTTGGATCTCAAGCAGCAGGAAGTGGAATGTGCTTCCATAGAGACTAGTTTTCACTGGAAACCCCAAATTGTTTCCTAACAGATGCCTATGCCTTTCCTCTTGTAAATTTAGTAGAAGTCTTGATATAATTTGTTTTCCTTAGATATACTGTGTTTATTTAATCAGCATGACCTTCTGGTAATCTGGAGTGAAACTTCACCTAAGTGAACCCAGGTTTTTTATTTGAGGGAGTGTTTCTAGGGCAGTCCTGCATCAAGTTTCTCTAAGTCCATTGTTGCAAGGATATTGTTTGACCGTCTAAAGAAGTACAAATTTTTAGATTGTTTTGGAAACCAGTTCCACATGGAGCTTTCAAGAATCCTCTGGAACATCATGCTGTAATATTGAGTATGTTGAGCATGCTACATATGAACATTGAACATACATATGAACATAGTTGAGTAGAAATCTCATTTAGCTCCAAATGACCTACTATCCATTACCTCAAATTGACCAAGCTTTGTTTACAGACTCGCACTACATTTCTTTAACTGGTTGTAATTAAGCATATAGGTTGATAAAGAAAGTAGACTGTAAAGCCAGAACTTTAATACAATGGCTCAGTAGCTTTCACCTATTGTTTACACCTGCCTGCAGAAGTAGGAGGAGCATGTATCAGTGAGAAACGAGCTCCAGTCACGTGCTGTGTTCACTTTGAGGACAAAGTGATCTCTGTATTTTTGTCCCTCCTTTATGTCTTTGATGTGAAAGACATGCACTATTCAGGCAAGCTATTTATTACTCTGTTTACTGATTTTCTTTGCTCTCTTTACTGTAAATCTCACCAGCCTTAGTCTGTAGCTGTTGAATAACATAAGGTGTGTTTCAGACCTTATAACATCTGTAGTCTTTGGGCTGAGATCAGCAGCAATTTTTGTTCATTGTTTACTTCCTCTTGAAGATGTTTTTAAATAGTATGTGGATACTTAGGCAAGGATTTATTGCATGCAACATAAGTAGCACTGCAGATTCTTTGTAGGAGAAAATGGGTGGAAATAGGCCTGAATAGGTTTGCTGCTTTGCCATTTGCTCCATAATCTAGGCTACATTCAATTGAAATATTTTTAAACTGGTAGTGACAAAAGATAGTTCAGGAACAGAAGTTCCTGTTCCCTGTCAAGCTCGTGATATTCCACTTCTCTGAAGAAAGTCATAGTGGTAGGCATTTTGCAGAATTTCTAGCTGGGGCAGTGCTGGTCTCTCCAGACAATAGTACTCCTTGTAAGAAAAATGCATCTGTCTGCTGGGGAGGTAGAGTCAAGTGAGGAGAATATGTCACCAGAGGGCTGAAGCAACTAGTTCTACATTTTCCATGAGAAATACACTGTTACATTATTTATGCAATCTGTAATAACCGCAGCAAATATTAAGAATCCCAGTTGCAAAGTGTCTCTTCAATAACAATTATAGAGATGAGGATATGGGGGTTGGATACTGTAATAAGGGGAATTTTCTTTGGGAAAAGATAATTAGAAAAATGAGCTTGTCTTTCCTTTTAGTAGTTAGTTGAAGGGTTGTGTTGGTTTCTTTCAAAATACCAAAAAATAAATATTCTACGTTGCAGGGATGCTTGAAGTTCAAGTGGAATACTTCATGTTGGATAGATGAGGTAGAGATTGTCCCCTTAAAAATGGAATTGATGCTTTTTTTTTTTCTTTTTTTTTTTTGGTGGTGTTTTTGTTTGTTTGTTTTAGCTGTTAAACAATGGGATCCTTAATTGCAAATGTTCTTAAAGTTGTTATATAGCAGGTATGTAAACAAAAAATCCAGTGTTCTCTTCTGATTTCTATTCTTACTGATTGTATAGCAGTCTCCTGGATAGAATGATAACTGCCTCAGGTCTTTGACACTTAACCCTTCTGCTGGCTCAGGCAGTTTAGAGCAGTTTATTGTAATAGCTGTATTTGTCTTATGTGGGTTAGAGTTTATTCTGTGATATCATGATGTCCTTAATGCAATACTTCAGGATTGTTTCCATTAGGATCAACTGAATGCTATTGTTTAAGTACCTTTAAGCTGATTTAAGCAAAAAATTGATATTCAAACCACAGCAACTTTGGCAAAAAAAAGAAAAAAGAGACTCAGAGTAATGATTTGGTAATCAATCAACTGTCGTTGTGTAAGGGCTGAGTCATTTGCTCTGGCATCTGTAGGACTGCTGTGAACAATAAAGTAATATGTGAAGAACAAATGGAGAGGTTAAATACAGTGTAGCTCCCACAAGGAAACATCTCCATCTCTGGATATTTGGTAGCAGGGACTTGCCAAGAATTATTTCTTTATCATAGTGACCATGTGTAATCCAGTAAGGAGTAGTTGCAATAGTTAGAGAAGGTGTTAGGCTGTCAGAAATTTGTTTTGTTGTTCTAGTGGGGCTTGTTCCTTCTTGAACAGATGTGTTTTTACAAGGGGAAAGAGAAGGAGGGAGTTTGGTTCGTGTCCTACCTTAGATGTGAAATAAGGCCCTCTATACCCAGTGACCTCTCATTGTGAGGTTCAAAACTGCGCACAACCCTAGCGAGATATACCAACGTCATCAGTCAGAGAAAGCAAAGACAAGGATTAGAATTTCTGAGTTCTTGAGTTACAGACACAGTTGTAGGACTAAACCCAAGTTTCTCTTAACTGCATCTTGATTATTTTGGCCCCTAAAAATAGTGTTCTCAGGGTGGCAAAGTAGAAGCATTACTATTATGGTCTACTTTCCAAAAATGGAGCAATAAAACTCAAGTAGTGGGAGGGAGATCTAGAAATACACATCTAAAATACCTTGAGACCCAAGTGCACAGTTAGGGTCTCAATTGCTTCAAAATTATAAAGTATTTTTCTTGGTACAAGCCACTGCTTCTCTTGATCTTAATGCCTGCTGAATAGGAAGAACATTTTCTTAAGCCACATGATTGCCACTTTGTGTTTTCTTTCAGGATTTATGTATTTTGAAAACATTTTTTTAGCTGCTTCAGAGGACTCTTCTGTACTGAGGGATTTATGTCAATGAAAAAAGGTGCAGAAGTCTTCTAGCTTTAAGTGTAGTTCTTAAATGTGTTCAAGGAAGCTGGACGTGATGTGATTAATTTTAGGGCATTTAAAGAATTGGCTGTGTAGGGAAGAAAGTGGTATCTGGGGAAAAGCAAATATGCTACTTTAGGAGGGGGTAGGGAAAGGATGAGCTGGTAATTAAAGACCAGTCTGTTTGGCTTAAATATAGCAAGAAATAATTGGATAGACATCTTCTAAGCCCCTGCCAGTTAGCAAGATCTGTTACCAAGTAAACAGATTTCTCAAGGGCAAATCGTGACAAACCCATTTGATTTCTTTGTACGGCAGTGTTACAGGTCAGGTGGTGAGGAGAGAAGCATTAGATATATTATACCTTGATTGGCTCAAGTTTCTTGCACTGTATTCATGTAGTGTTTTCTTGAGTCAGATGAGGAAAAGTAGTCTAGAGATGTCTACTGCCTGGTGGATATAGAACTGGTCAGAAAAAAACCCAAAATGAATATTTATAATTAGCCAAACATCAGAACATGCTAACATATCAAGGAGGGCTTGTAAATACTCTGTGACTCATATTAATCAGTATTTTTATTAATGAGTTGAACAGTAGAATGCAGAGTATTTTCTGAGTCTGTCAACCCTGGCAGAGTGAGAAGGAACACAGCACATGGGGAAACAGGTACAGAACTCAAAATGATCTGGGGGACAAGACTACTCCAGCAGGGTGAATTACCTAAATAAATCCTGCATGGAAACATTTGGCTAAATGATATTCCTGTGTAAAGTGATTTAGGATCTATAGAGAATCACAACTAATAGTTAAGGGTTGTGACTGTCGGTGACTGATCTATGCTGGAAGGAGAATTTTCTTTGCAGAATTGAATGAAGAATTTTTCAATTACATTTAAACTTTCTCATACACTTCCTGGCTCAGGAGATGACTCGTTTTGACTCATCCAGATTGCATCTTAAAATTGTGCAGTAAATATCATCTGTTTCCTCTTGCTCTCTCTTCTTCCTCAAAACCAACTCCAAAAAAAGTAAATGTAGACTTGTCTGGTTAATGTAAGCCAGTAAAGGTTAAGTTAAAAAACCAGCTGATGAGAACTGTAATGACTGAAGGGAGAGAATACCAATTTCTTCCTATTTCTGATTACAAAAAATCTTTCTCTTTAGAAACTGATCAGCAGTTCTTGGATTCCATTAAAAAGCAAGGCTTGTGTTCTTAATTGTAAAAAGTTCTTATACCTTTTGCTAGTAGGAAATATTGGAATCTACTTCATAAATAAATTCTGCATACAAACATGTTTTTCTCCTTCTGGTTGTAATAAAAGCAGGGAACAAGGATAAAAATGTGCATTTTGTAAGAAAACAGAGTAGCAAAACTTACAAAGTTAGCCTGGTATATCCATAGTAGGGCTGCACTGACACATTCATGGTCAGAAGATTTAAATTAGTACTACCTGCCTTCTGGTTGACAGTCTCTGTCTTCCTTCTCTTAGAGATGGAAAGATTTATGAGGTAATGTGAACTGGGAAAAATCTGTGTGGTTAAAGCTAACCTTTACTCTCCTCTTCAGCCCTCCATCACCTTCAGTTTTGTTTCAGCTAGTTACATCCCTTGTGTTCCACTGCATTGGGCTAACACTTGCACCAGGATGAGTGAGTGAGACAGGAATGGAAACAAAATGGATGGAAAAGGGGCAGAATTACCTCATGCACTGCTGGTTCAGACTGTCCAAAGTGTACTTGAAACTTGGCTTTCAATTAAATGCCCAAACTGTCAGCTTCTGGTGGCTTTGGCTCAGGTCCTCAGACTCCCTGCAGACCTTTTTTCAGTCCACACAGGTTTTTTACCAGTATCTGTAGCTTGCAGAAGTAAAACATGTATTTTTGGGCTTCCTTGAGCTAAAAGGTTAGTTAACTGAAGAACTAAGACAGGTATTATTAAATATTTAGCAAGTATATCTTCGTGCTTGCACTGCTGTAGGTTATGTGTCAGAATCCAGTTCCACTGTGCCTGCCCATGTTGCCCAGCACACACACCAGCTACTCCGTTGATGTCAGTGGGCTTCTGGCACACGCTGCTGTTCAGTGCAAGAGTTGTAGAAACAGTCCCTGGGATATGGCTGAAAACTTCAATCAACAAAAGTTCTAATCATTTTTGATTTGACATTGTGACAGTCAGGCTCTCAACTTCTCATATTTTTCTTGTAAAAATGATTTCTGAAAATTTTACCTTAGACCAGAGAGTTGGGATTCTGCAGCTTATACTTTATCCTAATATTAGAATGTTGAATTGTCAGTTTATTTTGGAATATGGACCGTTACTGTTGCTTTTTGTCCCTAGAGGTGCTTTACTAGAGAGCCATAGGTGTTGCATAATAACTCAAGGTTCAGAGTTCATTATAAAAGCAGTTTTAGCCTTGCAAAATTGGTCACTTGGTATGCAGCATCCACACAGCAAAGCTGTGGTGAAGAGGGTTCACCTAGATATGAACTCTATTTGGAAAATATATCTACATAGTTTTTATGCATGAATTGTCAGTTTCTTTTGATGATCCTCCTCCTTAAGCACAGGAGGAGTGAAAAACATATGGTGATGCAACCTGAAGAGAAAGAATTCTGTACTACTCAGGGTACAGCCGACAAGCAGGTAAAGCCAAATGCAGGCCATGTGTTGAGTGCATTTGTCAGGTATTCTGTGCTTTGTCTTTTATTGCTGGTGCAGTGGTTTGGTCCAAAATACTCATTACTATTTACCTTCTGTGAGATAAGAATTAGGAGAAAGCAAAGCAGGCACAAAACTTAAAAGAATATAAAGAAGTTTATTAACAGACCTCAAAGAAGGAAAAAAAATCATACCAAGCCTTCAGAACACTTCTCCTCCCCCCAACTTTCCCCCTTCTCCCACTGTAAAAAGACAATCCTTGAGATTTTCAGTCAGTTTACCACTTCCATAATAACCTTGTTCAGTTCATTTAGGGAGAGGAGTCTCTCTTGCTCATGCTATGGAGACATCTCCACAAGAGGTTCTCTCATGGCTTCAATGTCACAGCGAGACAGCCGCCCAGGTTGGTTCTCTGCCCGCATGTGAGAGTCCCTTCCCCTGACTTGCAGCTTTTCCCACAACTGCTTTTGAGGGCCCAATCTTGAGCTACTGGGGTACCATTTTAAGGTTGAGCTGTTCAAAACCAAAAGTTCTCTTCACCCATCTCTGGGAGCATCTTCATCTCTAAGAACAGAGGCCCTCCCCCTTCCCTGGGAGATAAAGGGTCCTCATCATCTTCATCTCTAGGACTATCTCTGGGAGTATCTCTAGGAACAGAGGTCTTCGCCTTCTGATAGGAGCAAGAGTCCTCATTGCTTCCATCTCTCCCTGTTCAAACTTCTCATCAAATTACAGCTGCTTCAGCATTTGCTTATTCCAGCACAGGTGCTTTTGCTCACAAGTACAGTTTGAACGCTCCATGGCCCATGCTTTCATGAAATTACAATGGGTACTCTGATAGATCATAGTCCATCACCACCATAGATTTACAACAGAATTTCAGCTTTAAGCATCTCCTCTTTCTCCTCCCTCAGGATTTCAGCTCTTCTTTCTTTACTTAATGTCTGTAGGCTCCATCTGTTCTGGAGGAAACTTACAGCCCTAAAAGGGTTAATCTCACCTGGCCCTGCAGCTGGAGTTTGCTTATCGCTGTTGGTCACATGATCTTTGCCGGGCAGCGGGGAAGCTTCAGCTGAATCTTCGGCCGCACTGGAGGAGGGGGGGGAGCCACGCTGTCTGCACATAACAGGGCTATGGGGGGTTCCGCGGGTGGAACAGGGCCGCACGGCTCCAGGATGGCTGTGTCCTGGCCCGGGCCTGGGCCGAGCAGGTCCTGGCCTGGACCCGGCAGGGCCCGGGCTGGGCCCACTGGGCCCTCTACGGGCCCAGCCCAGTCACCTGTCCCCCAGCCAGAAGCAAGAGAGACCTTTCCCAGGGTTTGTCCATTCTTAAATGTGGACCACAGAGGCGGTCAAAATTTTAAGTGGCTTAAAAAATTGTCAAAATTCACACTAGCCAGTTGATAGGTTCTGTTAGGTCATAGAGGAAGCTGTAAGCACCTCTTTGCAAGAAAGTCACTTCCGGGACTATGCTTGTTAACCCATGACAGCTGGTCAGCACCACTTCTGTTCCAGTAATGACTATCTTTCAGATAGTTTTTCATACCTAGACCTGTTTTATATATGCTTAGAGGAAATAATTTTGTCCCCTAGATTTTCTTCCTTTGTTTTTATTTTTTTTGTTTGTGTGGGTTTTTAACAATAGGCTGGAAGATACAAAGGTAGATTTTCAATAAGTGTAAGACCACAAACAACCTCAGAGTAACAAAGAGAGGAAGTAGATAAAATGGCTTAATTTCCCTTTCATGGTCTTCTACCATAAGCAGATTGGACAGCTGGGGAGATTGGTGTCAGGATGGTACACTGTGAGTTGAAAGAAATGCATGTTCCTGTGCTTGATGAAACAGTGGCCCTTTCAGCCTTGTATTGTCTGTATGATAATAGCTCTTACCACTCAGAGATTAGTTAGAAAAATTTATCCTGCTTTTCCTCTGCCCCCCAAAGTTGAGGTCAAACTAATTAGAATGAAATGCTCATTCCTCAGTTTAACTATCTCATCTTTTGACAAATAGGTATAATTAGTTCTCTTGTATAATTTATTAACTTCCGTATTAAGTTGTGTACAGATTAGTGAGGCAAGAGGCATGCTAGCAAAAAAGGCTTCCAGTTAGAAGGTGATAGATGGGTTTGTTGTATTTGATAAACAGGTTTTGTCATATTTTAAAATGAAACTGGAAGGAGCTGTTTTTGTTTAAATCCTGTCATATCATGAGTCTGAATGGTATTGAACTAGATTCCGTTTTGTACATTGCCATGATAGCTTTGCAACAAAAGGAGAATATTTCAAGATATTAATAGCATATAAAAAGAGAATTTTGACATTTCCTAAGAAGGGTATAAAAAAGGGTTAGAACAGAAGCAAAAAGTGAAAATTTCATCCTTGTCTTGTTTGCTGACACAAGAACTTGTGTCTAACTGTGTACTTGAAAATGCCCCAGAAAGTGTTCTCTGAGGGCATGAACGTGTACCAGCCTATGGCAGGATTTGTGTGAGGCTGCCTCTCAGGCTTTGCTTAGCGCAGGTGGACACAGAGGTGTTCATTGAAACAGACCTGCAGTGATGGCAGCAGCGTTATTGCCATCAGAGCGCTGCCTTTTTGGGTAAAACCCTCCCAGCAGATGGGATGGCTCCTGAAATTTCCATGGAGAACAATTTAGTGACCACTTAAAGGATGTTCACAGGGCAGGACATACCCAGGGTATCTCCAGAGGGATGGGTCTGGCTATGGTCAAATACATGTAACAGGAAATGGAGATTAATCAGAGTGAGTTTGTGACAGAGTTAAAAAAGCAGGCCTCCTGATCCTGTGCCCTGGCTGTATTTCCTTTGGAGTGTTTTTTTCTCTGTACAAATTTACATACAAAATAATACTGCAGGGTATAATGATAAAATGGGACTCATATATACTGTTATT
This sequence comes from Corvus moneduloides, assembly GCF_009650955.1. NCBI lineage: Eukaryota > Metazoa > Chordata > Aves > Passeriformes > Corvidae > Corvus > Corvus moneduloides. Next base: position 13,033,789 of record NC_045490.1, read on the forward strand.
AAATAATTTCCTTAGCAATTTGTGTTTATAATTGTGCATATTCTGTATCATCACAGAAACAGAGAGATTTCTGGTGTTTATATTCCTCACCGTCAGCAAACTCCTGTGCTACTGCTTTCTTAAATGAGCTATTTCCTTTCAAATTGATGATAACTGATCCATATACTGCACTCAGCTAAACACTGTGAATCCAGATCTATTCCATCAAAAGCATTTTGATTTTAGAGGGTTGGCCTAGTGGCTCTCTTCCATCAGTGCTTGTGCTGAGCTTTCTTACTCTGCTCTTTTTTGGGCATCTTTTTTATTTCTCTAGTGGGATCTTTATCTGCTTTGCCAATCTGAAATGAACACCTCAAATGCCCTGTCACAAGCATAGTAACTTAAAATGGTTGGAGAAGTTATTAGTTTTAATTTCCAAAATTGTGGTTTCCTCTAAAGTTGTTTTGGTTTGTCTTCCAGGTGGTTTTTTGTTGTTGCTTTGTGTTTGTTTGGCTTTGAGGGGGAAGGCACAGTTGTTAGGTCAGACTTTCATACTTTTTTTTAAAATCTATTAAAACCTGCCATGATTTTCAATCTTTTTTTTTTTTTTGTCCTGCTACTGATGTATTGCACAGGAGTGAGTCTGGCTTCCTGAGATAATTTACCTTTCTGCTATTTCCCTTGACTCTGTAACTTTGTCATTTCCCTTCAAGGGTTTTATTTACTTTGGAGGTGTTTATATAGTAGGCAACTTTTTTTTTCCTTTCATTCATATCCAGCAGATCGGTTTTCGTTGAGCTTACAAGAAGAGGTTTTCCTTTGACCCTAAGGATGAAGGGTTACTATTTCAGCCAGTATTTCTGGTACAGCTTCTTCCCCTAGGAATTTTCTAAAGGAATGAGCTTACAATATGACTGCTAACATTAAATATCCAACCTGGAAGTACAGCTTGAAAGTAAATGACCCTTGGCTGCTGCTTCTCTCTCTCTCCCTTTCTTCAAAAGGAGAGGTAATAAAAGTTCTGCCTGTTTGACTACCTGCAGAAAGCTAAAATATCTGGGTGATCTGTGGTGCAAAAACCTGCAGCAACTAATGAGCTGGGCGTGGAAGAGACTTGAGGTGATGTAGGTTGTGATGTGTTAGTAAGATAAGCAGTGCCTTTTCTCCTGGCTGATGCTTCATAAGAGCATAAAATACTGCCTGTAGAACTTGTAAAACTTCTTAGAGAGAGAGAGAGAGAGTAAAAATGTAATAATTAGACTTTAATCTTCCATGTGACACGTACTAGAAGTAAATAGAGATTTTACAAGACATACCTGGATTTTTAACTGGGAATTAATGTGGCACTAAGATACCAATAGAAGTGAATTGGTTTTGCTTCTATACAGAATCTGTTACAGGCCCAAGGAGAGATTTTTGTCAAATGGGATATAGCAATGTCTTTTGAACAGTCTGTCTTGATAGTCTAGACTTCCTTTTTCCTTCTCCATTCATACTATGCCTTCATTGCCAAACTTGAACATGATTTCCCTGCACCATGGATGCTCCTGAAGGACCTGCCCACCAGGTAATATCATTCCTATGGTCTGCAAATCACCTTAGGCATAGATAAGGAACAGGACTACTTTTCAAGCCTAGCATAGCCCAAACCCTGTTTGGGTTGCAGTTTCTCTCATTTCTCCTTGTAATGTCTCAGAGGCTCTTTCTAGCATATATGCTTTCTAGCATATGCTGTTGGGTTGCTGTGGTAACAAATATCTATCTACTTGATTGTTCTGTTGCTGTTTTGACTTCTATTTTCTTATACTTTGCCCATCACCATTGTATTCACTTCCCTTAACAGCATAGAACTGATTTATTCCAGCATCCGACCTTCTCTCACAGCACCTGAAGGCTCAGCTTTATTGTTTATGTCACAGGATCCAGCTTGGGCTGTTGATCACACAGAAAGAGGAGTCACTAAGTCCTGTCCTTTATCAATAAGGTTTTGCTTTTTATTAGCAGTTCTCTGATAGAAATTTATTCTCCAACTACTTTTTGTGAAATATTGTATCTTTTTTTCCCCTTAAAGAGATCATGGGTTCAGGGCCTTGATCTTACTAGTTGAAAACTCCTTTGGAACCTCTTTTGTGTGGTACCCCCAGCTAAAGCTGGGCACAAGAGCACTGTGCTGAAGCTCTAAAATGCTTAGATAATACAGACTGCCTAAGTAGCATAAATAACTAACTTGCTACAAATTATGGCATGGGGAGTACCTACAGCAAGGATTTTGCATAGACCTATTTGTAAGGATGCAAATACTTTTTTGACAGAGCAAAAATATTCAATATTCTTGTGAACTGATGACAGAACTAATTTGGCAAAATGGCCAAATATTTTTCCGTTATGAACATAAACTTCCCAGTTTTAAAACGTAACTTAACTTAACTTAAACTTAACTTTTTAACTTAAAGAGTTTTCATTTGGGTGACTTTAACACAGTCTGTTAATGATCCTGGAAACTAATTCCAGTCACTTAGCTTATTCCATGCAGCTTCTAAAGGGGAAGGTAATTCAGCTAGAACGAGGCTAACAGGAACATGGCTATCGCCTGCTTTATAACATAACTGGGGGCTTCTGAATCTTCTTAGCCAAATGTATTTAGAAGTTGTGTTGCAGAAGGTAAAAATTTACAATATATATAAAGAAATGATACATTGCATATATATAATCATCAAACACAGCTGTTAAAGTAAAGACAAGTGACATTTTTGTCTTCCGAAGTAGTTCAGCCTCTTTGTGACTGTTGGTGTTCTGCAATAGAAGCACATGAAGCACTTGTATGGTGTGTTCTTCCTGCTGCTTGAGGACAATAGTTCAGAATATCCTCTCACAGCTTTTGATGATTCTCATTCTAGTGGGGAAATTGTCCTTGCTTTAACATCTTATTAAGTAGTGCACACAAAAAAGGAAAGGGGGATTGTGTTCTGGTTTTGGGGAACAAAACGAATGAATCTCTTAATTTAGCAACTGAATTTGGAACAAATGGAAAAGAGGGGGATGTGAATTTCTCTACTATTGGGTCTGGAACGTTAAGTTTAGAAAACCTTGTTCTTCATATCATCAGATACCCTTATGTCCCGGTTTGAGACAAATTGGAGGAAAATATCCTCTGATAGAAGGCAAGTTTCAGCTGCCCCTCTCCCACCAGGTTCGGGAAGAAATTCCTCAGAGGAAAGTGAAAAAGAAAAAACTATTTATTTAACAAGTAAAGTGCACGCAAGCATGGGAAAAGAGTAATGCTAAATAATGAAACCTCTCGCTGTGGAGAGAACCTGGTAAATTTTCAGTGGGTGTCCTTTCTGTGGGTGTGGCTTTCTCCTCCTCAGAGCTGGGTCGGCTTGGGCCCCTCCGGGTCGAGGTGTAAGGTCTCCCAGTGTGTTCTGGTGTTTTTGAACAGTCCAGAAGAGAAGATGAAGAAACTGAAGTCACAGGAAAACAAAGGAGTTTAACTCTCCATCTCTCTCTTCCGAGAAAAGGAGCCAAGAGCTGGGAAAAGCAGGAAGGTACTTGGCTCTGCTCTGCAGCAGCAGCAGCAGCAGCAGCAGCAAGCTCCGTGTCCTTGAACACAAAACTGCTTTGAAAAGTTTGCCTGGCTTTTTTTTTTCCTTCCTTCTCTCAGACTCAGTTTTAAAGGCACAGAAGGGCACAGGATTCACATCTGGGTGTAGAGCAGGCGATAGGGGATACACATCATAAAGTCACCCGAAGACACCTTATTTCAGTGTGATTTCACAGATAAATACTTTAGAGATTATGCAAGTTCTTGTATTTTAGTGCTGGTGATAATGTATATATAAGGATGAATTACAAGATGCAAAGACAGCCAACCTTCAGTCTCCATTTTGAATGTGAAAACATCCTTCACCTGCTCCTAGCAGGAACTGCAATACCTATCAGAAATGATTGACTTATGCTTGAGGTTTTTCACGGGTATTAACAGACTCTTTGGTGTTTCATGTATCAGTGATCTTGGGAAATAAAATATTCAGGCATTAAGGTGAGATTTCAGGGAAGTTTGAATATCCCTTAAATAGGGTGCCAACTACAGCAGTATGTCTCCGTAGCAATTTTTTTTTTTTTCATTACTCCTGGTATTTATTTGGGTTGCTTCCTTATGTATTTATTTATTAGTTTAGGTGTGCCTTCTTTTCCACTGCTCCAGACCAGCCTGACATGCTCTGAATCATTAACCCTGTGCTCCAGGGAACTTACCTTTATGGCAGCATCTTTGATATTAGATTGGATTCCTTCAGGGCAAAATTTAATTGACTGGATTTCTAGGGAGAGAGCTGGTTCCCTCAGTCTCTCACTGCTCCAGCATCATTGTTTCAGCAGCTGATTTAGAAGCCAAGTTTGAGCTGTTATGATAGAGGAGGGAGAGCAGGCAGTGAATCAGAGGGTACAGGCTGTGCTTTGAAGCATAAGCTGATTTGTTTCTTCATTTGGGGATGTATTTGCTCTAAGTGTACTGGCACTCTATAAGTATTCATACCAATAAACGCAGCATGAGATGGATGAGTACGATTTTATAGCCCTCGATTATAGATTACAGGGAAACCTGGAATTCTGTCCATGGTTATTCAGGGAGACAATCACTGTAACAATAATGCAGTAAGGTGGCGTATCTTACCTTAAGCTTGATTTATATAACTGAGGTTGTGACTGTTGGCAGGTTCAACCTCTAGGACAAGCTGGAGAAGAAACAGAGGATATTGATGTGTTTTTTGTATAAGTCATGGCTGTAGAATCGCTTCTTACACAAGTGGCCCCTCTGAAGTCAATAGATCTGTTAATAGCTATTTGCTTATTCAGACGCTGCATTGTTAGTGAGTTCTTCCAGGATCATCAAAGTTGTTTTTGATAAAATACAGAGCAATGATGAGGAGAGCAGTGGTTATGGCTATCCACACATAACTTCCATGAAAACTTAGATGTGGTACCTTTAGTTTGGTAGTAACCAAACCCAAGTGCTCCCTCTTCTGTAAGGGTTCCAGGATAAAGCAAGACTTAAAGTAAAACCCAAAAGAGACAGAAAGTTCACTGTCAGATTAGTTAAGTCAGGTGTAAAAAGAAAGTGAACCCCAGATTTTGCCTTTGTATTTCAGGCTGTTTTCCTATTTACCTGTGTTTAGCTGTGTCACAGCCATAGCTCAGGAAGCCTCTGGGTATCTGACATATTCCAGATTAGTTTTGTAGGTATTCAGTATTTGACTGCGTGTATAATGTACAGGGCAAGACTGGTTTTGTAGCAGTATGGAGCCAGTACTGGAAGGGCTGATAGAAATGGCATAGTCTGTACTGCCCTCTTGGAAGAAGCTGTAAATTTTTTGAGATTTAAATGATTCTAGCAGTGTTCTTAAAGAGAATATTAAGAAGGACAGCATAACCCAGCAAACCCTTTTCCCTGTGTTTAGATGGATTAGACTCCTTCCTTTCCTATCTGAATCTGGGGTAGTTCTGCTGTTATCTCAAAGCAGTTTTCATTAGAGGAAAAAATGTACATCCAAGTAAAATGTGAAGCTGAAAGTCAGAATTGAGATAGAGCTGGTTGCATCACTTGATCTCTATCTGAATGCTACTGGTGTAATTATCGCAGTGCACTGGCTCAGTTGAGAGGGAGGATGTGCAGGCAGCAGGCAGGAATTTCATTTGTTGGGGGAAAAAGTGAAAAATTTCACAGCAGTTGCTGTGCTTTTTTTACTAGATTTTGCTGAATGGCACAAATGTAATACTACAAAGCTTTTTTGGTAGTTTGATTTCAGGGAAAGGAAAATGCATGGAGAAGAAAATATGTGGGATAAAAATGAGGCAGTAATCTTCAAATTTCCCTGTAAAAGCAGTCTGAGTTGTAGGGAAGCACAGAAATACAAAACTGTTTCTTGTTACCCTCTGTCCCACAGATCTTGGGAGAGGTGAAAGCAGAATCTCAATCCCACAGTCTGTAATTTCTTTTCATGTTCTGTCACTGGAGTGAGTGGCATGCAGTGAGGAAACTGGAGCAGTCAGGGAGCCTTTGTTCTGCAAAGAGAAATTCAAATTAATGAAAGAGCAAACAATAGTATTCAGAGCAACTGTGGGGGCTAAAGGAACAGCAAAAATGCATTAAAGCCCAGTAAGAAACCCCAAACCAACAAAAAAATCACCCCCAAAAAACCAACAGAAAATCCCCCTCCTACCTAAAAAAAGAGTCCATCTGCTTGGAGGTAGTGCTGTGTCCCAGGCTCTCGCTGTAGGCAGGTTGTGTCTTCCTCTTCGTTTCTCCTTCTGTATCCATTCTCACTGACTGACTACGGTCCTGCTCTTTGCAATCCTTGTTCCGTCTAGACATGCCTTGTCCTGGGAAAGTAAAATGGGCAAGGTGTCATTAGGCTGGAGAGAGAAGGACTTCAGAACTTGCTGCAAGGGCACTTGCCAGCACTGCAATACAAATAACATTCTCACCAGTTTGCAGGTGAGAGGGGTAAAACTCCTATCTTATTTACTGAGCCCTTCAGAGGAATCTCTTGGGACAAATGAAGTTCTTCAGCTAGCAAAGGTCTTGAATGTTTTCTGAAAAGCCTTCAGATATTTTTCCCAGATAACTCCCATGTCAAGACATAAATGCTGTGCTGCTTCCCTCCTGTATAACATAACCCTATACAGTTCTTCGAGGCTATCACGGTAAGCTCTGCACCCCCAAATTTCCTGAAAGCTTCTAAATTAGAGGTTTCATCTCTGTCATAACTTGTGTCAAAGCCCCATCATTTTACACTAACTCTCATTTCTTTGCTTCCTTTCTTTTACCACAGTAGCTGTGAGATTTGCAGCAAGAAAGGGTGTCACATACTACATCAGCTAAGTGAGGTATTGAATATTTTATGAATTTAAGTCTTCAGTGTTCATTTATCTTGCTTTTTTATTTTTATTTAGGAAAACAAATGGTGTCATTCATGTTGCCTAATGTTTTACAGCAGCAACATCTGTTATTTTTCCCTTTTCTGTTTCTGAGGATATAGACATATTAGATGTGGCACTTAAAGCTACATTTAACATAAATTACAACTGATACACAATTTGTATTTCTCTGCCTGACTTTTAAAATAATTGTCAGAGATTAATCCATGTTCACAAGGATTTTTTTTCCTCAGTAGAGTTTTCTTTTTTGCTCCCTATGCTTGTGTTTTGCCTCTGATATGAGGTAAACTCAGCAGCATTTGAATCAAACAAGAAATGTGCCACATTCAAAATTGGGCAGTATAAGCTTGTTTACCCTTTCCCGTTCTTTACCATTAGGACTTTTAACTAGGGTCTTATCCCTTACCATCTGGATTACTGCAGCAACCTTGCAAGCTGCAAGCAAAGCTATATCCCCCTCTTCCAATGTATATGAAAATGCAACAGCTCTGAACATCCTGTCTATGATGCCTTCCCCTAAATGAACCCTCTCTTTATGCCTCATTAGATTCTCATTTTGTATTATCCTGTTTACATCTTGTGCGACTCAGTTTCTTTTCTTATATAATCTTTTATTGGATTGTTCACATTCTTTCTACTTTATTAATGGTCATAGCCCCTTTCTTCAATTTTCTTGGGTTTTTTTTTCTGCCAGTTAACTGTAGCTTTCTGCCATATTACTCTATTTGGTGGTTTTCTGTGTGGAATCTCAGTGTTACTTATCATACAAAATCCATGCTGAGAACCAGTTCTTCAAGGAAATTCTTCTGTAGTGTTGGTTTCAATCAAGATAACTCAATAGTGCGAAACATTTAACTTCCCTGGATAATAATTTAATCTTACTGTATTTCCAAGAATCTTCCCCTTGATCTTCTGAAATTGTTTTTGTTTGTTGACACTTTGAATCACCCCTGTGATCCTGTTGTGGTTCTGAACCTGCTGAAGATTTGAGCTCTGTGTTCTCGTGGAGTCAAATTCACACTAAGGGCCTTAATCATGGTTTGCAGGTGTGTGTCTTATGGGCTCTTCATAACATGAATTATGCATCTTTGCATTATGCTCTTCAACACTGAAACTAATAACAGAACTGAAACTAACAGAGAATACTTATGTTTTAGTAAAAATGAAGTTAAACTCATGAGATGGTAATATTTCAGGATCTAAAATTCTTTAATGTAGAAATATTATTTGTAATTATCTGTTTCCAGGACTCTGGTTCTAGATGTTGTAGTATACTGCTGAAATACACAGTTGAAGTTTTTGACAAGGGATGAATGAAATCTGAATTTTCTGTGACACTGAAAAATAACATCGGTTGAGGTTTATTATTTGCAAAAGAGATAGTCTGATTTTGTACCCTCTTGAAGAGAGTGCCCATGAAATTTTCATTGCTGCTGTCCACGACTGACCTCAGCTAACGCCATCAGTGAACTTTACAGCCCCACAGTGCTGTTCTGGTGCTGCTGCTACTGCCAGTGCTGTTGAGTTGGAATTCATTGTGATATGAAGTGAGCAGGAGAACTTCTGATTATGATATCTTTAAATTCAATTAGTGCCCCTTATGCCATGGGAAGCCATTGCAATATCTGAAGAGGAGAAAAATAAATAAATTCCTGCAGCCCTCTCCTATTTGTACTTCTTACTATTTTCCTAGAGCCCTGCTCTGAATTTAAATTGTGTTCATCGCAAGTGTCATGAATCAGAAGATGTTAAATGCAGGACTGTCGTGGTTTAACCCCAGCTAGTAACTAAGCCCCACACAGCCACTGGCTCCTTCCCCCTCCCAGCATTAAATGATTGCTCCCCACCAACCAAATGATGCCCAGACAGTCCCAGAGCAGCAGCCCCTGGACAACCAGTTTATTGCTGAGCATGATGCCATGGTCTGGAATATCCCTTTGGCCATTTGGGGTCAGCTCTCCTGGCTGTGTCCCCTCCCAGCTCCTTGTGCATCCTCATTCTCCTTGCTGGTGGGGTGGAGTGAGGAGCAGGCAAGTCCCTGACTCTGTACAAGCCCTGCTCAGCAACAACTAAAATAACCCTGTGCTATCAGCACTGTTCCCAGCCCAATCTAAAACACAATCCATACCAGCTACTGTGAAGAAAATTAACTCTACCCAGCCTTAGACAGCACAATTATGAAGAAATAAACATTTATCAGATATGCTTTTGAGAAGGTGAATAATTTAGCTGGAAACATTCCACCAATAACTAAAGCATGCTGCTGACTGACAATTTATTTCATCCCATTGAGATGCAAGGAGTTGTTGCATGCTGAGTGAATACTGATCTGTTCTATACAGATAAATGAAATTCCACTTACAATTCTTTGGTTGCTCACTTGTCACCAATTAAACCTGAAGAGCATGGTCATGCACCAAAAATATTAATTAGCTCTCTTCAGTTGCTTGTTATCTGCTGACCCAAGAGGCTGTGGCCTGGCTTGTTGGATCCAGCTGTGTCTGGCCTTCACTCTATGCAAGAGCTCTTCTCTGGCTCATGTCATTCCTTTTCCATGATCCTTCGTGATGATGATGAGAGTGGTAGGGTATAGACAGGTGGGGGGAAAAAAATAATTACTTGTTCCTTCCTTCCCCTACTTCCTTTCAGTTTTATCTGGTCGTTAGTCTTTATCTTTTTGGATGTATTCTGGTCACTCTTTCTCACTACTACCTGCAGAGTCAGTGGTCATCATTTAAAAGCTGTGTCTTTACTGGATGTGCAACCATGTAACAAGGTATGAACTGATGAAAAAACATCTGTACTAGAGTAAAAAATGAACTTCTAAGTAAATTATTTGTTCTCTGGACTATGAGATTTCAGAAAGTCACAGGACCCCTATCAGGAATGTAACTGATTGCCAGAAAGTGGGCCAATATTACAGGAAGAGGAGAAAACAAATGGCAGAATGAAAGCTAGGGAATAAGATCCAAAGGAGCACTGAGTTTGCTGAGAGGAGTGTCTGGTCAGCAGACCAGCTGAAGCATCTACTCTTTTGCTGATGTTCCTCCCCCTTGCTGCAGCAGAGCTGTAACAGCCTGCAAGGAGGTTGATCAGTGGAGCATTAAGAACCAATAATGGCTCTCCTAATAGGAGTCACGTCTCTGGCTTCTTACCTTCCCTCACGATCAGGGGTTCTAAAAATAATGCCTTCAGAGAAAAGGCAGAAAATAAACAAGGTGATGAGGCTGTATTTTGAGCAGTTTCATTTCTAAATCCTGAGTGATTCTGCTGATGTGTAGTTATACAGGTGTAATGGAGATCACGATCTAGGCCTTGATCTTAAAATGACATTTCAGTGTTTCAGCAGCTCTAAAAATACTGGCATTTCTAGTAGTAGGAGACCATGAAAATATTGATTCAGCAGCAGAATTGCTTTGTAAAGCATTGATGGCTGGTTTCTGAAAGGAAGAATGTTGCCGCAGGTTCTGTAGTACATCGCTATCAAGGAAGGAGTAAGGCCATTGAAAACCAAATATTTGTAGGTGAGGAACATTGCTTAAGAAATCAGCTAAGTTGCAGCTTTCTGACTATACATCCCACTGTCCCATAACTTGGAAAAAAAGAAATTGTGCTGAGAAAACCAGACTTGCCCTGTAGTTTAAGCTACTCTAAGGCAGGGGAGGGGTCTCCAGATTCTTCTTCCGTAGGGGATCTTTTAAGTAAGCCCACTGGATGGTAAAATACAATAAAATTCACATCATTTGGAGAAATTAAAATGACAAAGTACCATTGGGCAGAGCAAGCTTGCTTGTCACTGTCAAAATTTACATGAATATGAGGCATACAAAACAGAGCAGAAGCACTTACTAGTATTTACAGTATGTGGGCAATGTAGTTATTTTTTCATTAGGAGAGCAGTAAGGAGAAGAAAAATCAACAAACCTTGAGGGAAAAATGTGCTTTGTTAAAAGTGTTTTTCTTCAGAAAGAGCTTATTCAACGACCCCTGCCATGCTCCAGCAAACACTGAAGTAGATCAATGCAGTAGAGGAAGAACATTTTCGGAGCTGGTGTGCCTTGGAGTCTGTGTGTCAGAGTAACAGAGCCCAGCCCAGCTCTGAAACAAGCAAGTTTATTTCTCTTGTGCTCATAGTCAAAGAAATGAAGGAGAGATGAGGGTGACGAAGGAATCCCTCTATTGTGCTGTTGTAATGAGAATTTGATTAGACTGGTAATGTTTGTCATGTTCTCTTTTATGTCATAGACTTCACTGCATTTACTGTTCAAGCAGTAACACATCCTAAGCATGTTTCTCTCCTGCTCTCCACAACTTTTTGTCCATTCTGCTCCCATCCTGTCTTCTGGTTCATGTCTGTTTCATCACCAAAGGAAAAAAAATAACCTACTTTTTGGGGGTGTTTTTTTATTTGTGTGTCTAGAAGGATTGCAAGCCTTCTTTTAATTCAGTGAAACCAAGAGGGTCCTTCATTTGTTGCTTCATTTGCATAGAAGACAAAGTTGGAGGTCCAGAGTCTGTTCTCATCTGGTTTAGTCCTGTCCTCCCTGCAGCTGGCAATTTCAGAGAAGGGAGAGCATTCAGGATCATGGCAGTACAATTTTGATAGGGAAGTCACTTCAAAACCCCCTGAAGAGGAAAATTTAGACCAAGTCTAACACCAGCTAATGCCATTGTGTTGGAGCCTTATCAGTAGAGCAGTTGTGTGAATCTGTTATTTGAAGGTTGGTATTAGCAAGACTCTGCAGGCTGTTCCAAACATGAGCATTGATAGTATTTGTAGTGTGAGGGAAGGGGAAGAGAGACAGGAGAATGAGATTCAGCTCTTGTTCCTATGGTAATAGCTAGTCTTCTTGGTATGTGGACAACTTGATTGCTCCCAGATCAGTAATTTAAAACTTGATGAGCCATCAATGAAACTGCTTTGCAAGTAGCACACAAATCAGAAGCCAAGCCAATGATTCTAATGATTACTTCTTTCCCTCCTAAAAGTTTCTTGTGTTTGGGGACAAGACACTTTTGCTGCTGCATCACTCTGCTACTGCCACTGTAGTTGCATGGAAGGAACTTACTGCTTTTGATTCATCCCCCATTTTACTTAAAAGCAAAAATGTCATTCCCTTTCCTCCAAACCAAATGTAATGCTACAACTTCAGTGAGAGAGGTGGTATAAGCTGAATTTAAGGGAAACCATCTGGAGGTAATCTAAAGCTGAAAAACTTACAGTATTGTACTAGTAATCTAGTACTGGTAGTGGGCAGGCTGTGTAGGGGAAGCTGGAGAGCTCCTTCAATGTTTCTTCCAGTTGTATATATCAACGAAGTTGTACTTCTTCAGCCCAAACTTGTTAATGTTCTCATGAATAGCATATTCCAGTTTGGGTTTTGATTGTTCATCTAAGAATATACTGACTACATCAGGCCTTTCAGTCGGAAACCTTGGAAAAAGAAATTTCTAGGAAGCTGAAGAATACTGAGATCACAAAGGCTGCACTCTATCGATGGAGCTGCTTTCTGGTTGCTCTCAAACAGCTGAGGGGAGGCTCTAGCCTTGTACCATCTTGGTCTCTGTTGCCAAGTGTTGGAATTGGAAACTCAGCACTCTCTTTTTCTTAAGAAAACTTTGGATACTGGAGTTTCAATTGGAATTTTCTATGAAAAGGCAGGAAGAAAAGCTCTTTCAGAAAAAATAACTGCATTTTCCCCAAGATGCCAAGGAAGTGGGTTCAGAAACATACCATGAAATTGAAATTTCTCAAAGTGCCTCTTACATCTTTGCTACAATTACTGTAATTCACAATAATAGATTCAGCACTATTTTTAAAAGCTTTTGAAAGTTGCAAGTAGCATCCATAAATTGTGGGTTGTGGGCAGGCTATGAAACCATAGGTTTCCAGGGCCTTTATTTAAATGAGAATGTGAGAGAAAGATGTGACAAAAGTAGTTATGAAAAAACATGAAAGTTTGCATTGTGATGAACAGTAACTAAAAAAAGGCAGGAAATGCTTTAGCCTTTGTAAAAGTTGTCTTCAGGTTGGGCATCATCTTGCAGAGCTGGGAATGAACCTCTTTTGTTCTAATAATTGCTTTTTTTGAAAAGACTGGTTAAAATGGTAGCTCACTGGGCAAGAAACTGTAACAGTTTGAGAGAATATGAATACACGTCTACAACAGCCAGAGGAACCTGTTTAGGCTGTGCTCTATTGGTACAGACTTTGGTATTCAGGTAAGGTAGGTGGATGGATTGTGGGGATGGGAGGAAGGTCAGAGTGGAATATTGGCAACAAGAGAGGGAATGAAGGGAAAGCCACCGAAAGAGAGCATTAACACTGGTGATATTCACAAAGGGCCCAACAATTGTAAAATGGTAAATAACAGCAGGAACTGCTGATAAGAGAGCTATTCTTTTCACTTGAAAAAGAGCATATGAGAAAGCAATGCGTTTTTAATGTGCTTAAATGAAAATTAGTTTTATCTCTAGGGCAGAGAACTGTTCTGGGAAGGACTCAAACTCAGAGCTGGAGGATTTGCCTGAATGTTAGTCTCATCAGCCCATCTCTGGAAGCATAAGAAATTACTAGTATTTCAACAAGGAAAATATTACTAGTAGTAAAGACTACTTGATAAGAATACAGTGGCTATTAAAAAAATACACAATTCAGAAGTGGTATGGAATTGTTGGAGGAAGTCCACAGAATAAACTCAAATACATATTATGCTGAGGGATTCAGGGATTGCAGTCCACTGTCTTTATCAAAGAGAACTGGAGAAGAATTTAATCAGTATGTACATAAGGGCTGAGAAAACAAAAGGCTCATCTATGAGACTTTTGTCTGATGAATCAACTGTCTGAAAAAGCAGGAAATTATACATATCGGAGTCAGTGGAAAACGTGTGAGAATGGGTTTTGTGAGCTATATAACTGCAACATCTTGTCAAGACAAACCCCAAAACAGTGCATTAGCCCAAGCTGAGAAGGAATAATAGTTGGTGTACACTACTGTGGTACTGTCCACAATTTTACTTCTAGCAGTTCTGTGCCATATGACTACTCATTAGTGGGTGTAGTGGGATGTATGAGTCAGCGTGTGGCCTCCCAAGATGTATTTGAAGGACCTGTGCAGCCTTCAGTGAGGACAACCTACAGAACAAAAAATAAAGAAATCCTATCCTGAGAGCGGGCTTCTGAAAGTAGCATCTATCAACCTCGGCTGATGCATTGTGTTAGAGTTTGTCTTGACATGATGTTGCAGTCACACAGCAAGGTATGAAAGGGATGTCACATAACTCAGTTGTTAATGAAGCAGCTCCTCATTGAATGCTACAACTCATCATATGTCTTCTCTGACGTGGCATGAAAGAAGGGGCTTTATTTTAGAAGGAAGAAGTGCCAATGAGAAATGAGAAAGAAAGAAGCTGTTGAGTAAAATGCATATTGCTCAGTGTTGCTTGTGTACCAGTGCATCACAGGTAATTAGGTGACTCATTTGAAGCAGACCCCCCACCTCTTCAAATGTTTTGGTAGGTGGGTGATTGCTCCCAGGCTTGTAGGTGAATGAATTTCTCATCAGCGGTTTGGCATCCCAGGCAGTGATGTAGATCTTCTGACAAGAAAATCAATTGCATTGCTAAGTTTCACAATTAGATTACTTTATAGAAAGTCTCTAGCACAGCTCTCTGTGTGATTATATAGACTTCTGAACTGCAGGCTTAGTCCCACATGCTTCACAGGTCTAAACAATTTGTAGTAATTATTTTGATTAGACATGTACTGAAATGCTACTGCAATAATGAACAAGATGATGTGCAAACTGTAGACAAGAATATGCATAAAACCCTTAAAGATAAATATAATAAGGCTAAATGCAGCTCTGCGTGAATGCATTCCTGAGGTTTATGTTACATTATGTTTTTGAGTTCAAATCCCTTGTGAGCTTGGATGTCTTTGCAACAAGAGTTTTGCAGATGAGATCTTTTTCCATTTATCTAATTTCTGATCTATTTTGAGTTATCAAGTATTAAAAATAATGTACATACATAAACAATGGTAAATTGGGTTACTGTTAGTGATGAGCATATTATAGCAAAAAAGCTGTAGACTTTTGTAGACATTTAAACTCATTAAAAAGAAAATATTGACTGTATCACAGGCAACTCATCCAGGTATCTGAATCTGTTAGACAGTTTAATATCATGCTCAATATTAAAGTATGATTAAAATAACAGAAATTAGCCAAATTTACTCAAATTAACTTCAGAGCTTTGTGTTAGTAGGAACATATTTTTGCCCTGTACATCAGGCCCTGTGAAAAACCATCACTTGTTTTTAAGAGCAAGGTTTTTAATATCATTTTTGGAGATACTCAGAACTTATCTGAGTAAGATCCTATGCAACCTGAAGTAATTGGACGTGTTTTGAGCACAGGAGTGGGTTAGAGAACTCCAAACTTCCCTTCCAAACTAAACTGTATCATTCTAGGGTTAGCTGATAAGACTTTTTGTGTGACGAGAAGAATGAAAAGCACTTGCCTGCAAGAAAATCTGTTTATTTTAAATAAAAAGAAAAAGACAAATATAGATTAATTAATATTTTGAATATAGTATGTTTGGGGTTCTTTTATTTCTTTCTTAGAGGCCCTATATAATCTATTCTCTCACTTGAGATGTACAGATCTCCCCTTAATGAAAAGAATCCACAAACTGGTTTTAAATAGTATCTAACTCTTGTATTGAAAAGTGTCAGCAGAAATTGCAGGAATTAGGGGGAGGAGAATATTCGTTTTGAAGGCCCACTTTGTTTGAGAAATGAGGTTTAATGACTACTTTTTGTCCAATTCTGTTATTTCCCAGCAAAGATATGAAATTCACAATACCAGAAAATGCAAGCCTTGAAAGTAGGGTGAGAAGTTAGATTATGCAGCGTGGGCTTTCCACTGAATTGAGGGTGGAATGGATTTTCAGAAACCAGTGGGGGAGCATTAGTCCTTATTTTTAGGTGACAACAGTGTTGGATAATTAAGGTCCTATTTTCTCAGCACTGTGGGAGAGTGTGGATATTACAATGCCTGCACATTTTCTGTCTCCTTTGCTTGAAGGCTGCACCCAACCTTTATTTTATGTGTAAGAGAATGAGCCTAGTTTGAATTTATGAGAAGTTCTTTCTCCATAATAGTCTGGCATAAGGCATAATTTTTGCCTTCTCTGCATAAAATTCTGCGTATAGCTTCTATCTTACTTTTTCTTTGTGCTGCTTCGTAAGAAAGAGAGCAACCATTGCTGTTTGTATAGAGGAAAGTTCAAATACCTTTCATTTTTAAAGGTGACATCAGTGGCAGTGCTAAGTGATTTGGGAGTGAATTAGAGTGACACAGATTGACTGTCAAAGCAGAGATTTGTGAACTGTTTCTTAAAATTCTTTCCTGGCAATTTTCCTGGGGTGTGGGGTGTATTAATTTTATTTTTTATTTACTTTTTATTTTTAAGTTTAGGTCACGCTTCAGGTGGGGCCAAACATATTCCTCCTGTGCTGATAAAGAATGTGCCTGTTGTTCATTGTTAGATAATGACAACTGTGTTTTCACTGAGTATCTTTAGGATGCATTTACCTCCCTTAGGAAGGAGATAAACTCTGTTTAGTCCTGGAGTGTGGTCTGCATGGAAGCTCTATAGCTGTACGTGTGCTTTAGGTTGATAGATGGCACTTCAGTCTTTCTAGATATAATTTACCATGTGGCATGTTGATTTTGGCACCGAGATGTATTAAAACTCATTTTGGTGACCAAAAAATTTAACTTTCAAGTAGCAACACGAACACTGTCAGGATGGATCCAGGAAGGGATCCATTGGGTCTGGAGGAGCATCCTGTAACAGAGCAGCATTGTGTAAAAGCCAAGGAGAGAAATACAGAAAAGGAGTCCATCTGATTAAAAAAAATTGGCAAAAAGATGCATACAAAATGTTTAAATGTAATCAGGGTAGTGTTTTCCAATGTTTTTTCATCCTGTTGGTGCTTTTTTCAGATAGCTCAACTCCTAAAATAGCAGTTTCAGCTCTATATGACTTGTCATTTGACAACTTCAGGCAGTATAGTGGCACACTTGCCCTAAAATCTCACGGCAGAAATGGGAACGCCAAGACAGCAGAACACCAGACAAGATGCTAAAATGGAGGAGTATAAAGCAAATACAATTTTTTGATTTCCTTTCGTCCAGTTAGGAGGTCTGTTGACTTTTCTTCCATTTCACCACAGTTGTGTCAGGCAAGGAAGGAGTTAAGGCCAGGGTATGGAATGGACTGGTCCCTACACCATTATGTGCCTGCAAAGCGTGTTGTACATCCACTAACAAGCCTGCCATTCATTTTTTCAGTAAATCCTGCACAGAGGTATTAGGGTCTGTGAACTGACAATTGATTTGCTGCCTGGAAAATTATTCTTTATTGATTTATATTACACAGTGGCAACCACAAATCTATAGCAGCCTTAATCAGAGAGAAAATGCTAAAGTTAGTGTCATTCTTACTTAGTCAGGCAATTACAAGTAAGAGAATTGGTTTAGTACCTCTAGGTGACATCTACATATTATTCAATTATGAATCTCAGTAATCCATGAATTACAATACATAAAAGCTTGTGAGATCTAGTTAATTAATTTTTTGTATTATGAACAGTGCCCTTTGTGCAAGAAGATGTTTTAAATGTCAAACTAGCATTTAAAGTGAAATTTGGCACCAGAAACTAAGTATGATTTTTAATGAAGATTCTTGGGATCTTTACTGTGCCTGGTTTTTTCTCATATTTCATGTGAACTGGACAAAATTAAGAATCTGAGGTATTTACAGAGTTTGTATATGCAATATTTTTTAAATTAGTAGCGGTTCCATTTTTTTTGATTCTGAGCTCAAAATGCATTGTGTATGACAGGATAGAGCCATCCATAGACACAGGAACTGTGATTCTGGGCTGGACATTCTTGAACTGTCTTGACAAAAGACTAAAATCAAACAGGAGAAACCCAGAGCTCATTCTGGACTGAATTTTCCAGCCTTACCTTCCATTAAGTCTGTAGTCTGTCACAGATCCAGCTGTGTATACATAGCTGTCATTGCAAACATTTCAGTTCTGTGAGCTGGAAACTGGGGGTTGCTGGACAGACACGTGCCAAAAGGATTTGCAGAGGATGGGGCTGGTACCAAGGAACTGGAACTAAGGGCTGGATGGAAAAACCTCTTGATTATGGGGTTGGGGTCTCTGGAGTTGGACTGCAAATCTTTGGGAGCACATCTGAGATGTGGAATTTAGCCTTTTCATTTTTCTCAGAAAACTATGTCAAAATAAATGTACCTCACTCTATTGGTAAAGTAGAGATGGATCTCTGTGGGTTTTGAGATGGGTTATTCAAAGATCACTTTCCTTCTCAGGGAAGAAAGTATGGGGATTAGAAGAGGAATACAGACTGTGTGGTATTATGTAAGGCTACAGTTTTTAAAGTTACTTCTCCTGCAAGAGTAGAATGGAACTTCCTCTTAATGGGTTTTGTATTTATTTAGTAGCTAAAGAATATTTTCCTGCTTTGCAGGCAGTGGTATCTGGTATGGCCCAAAGTTTTCTGTGGACCTGGTCCTGTCAACATGGCAGGACCATGACTTATTTATTTAATTGAAATAGTTTAGAAAAAAACTAAATACTGGTTTAAGGGAGTGAATTTGCTGTCTCTGTGGTTCATCATACTGAGGTATTTTTCCAGGCAGTGTGAAAGTGCAGCTTCTTCTGGATCTATTTCCATCAAGTATTTAAGACCCTTATAAGTTTGTCTGCTTTGTCACTGACTGACATAATTGGGAGTCTTGAAAAAATTCCAGAGCTCAGTTATTTCATCCTGCTGGTCACTGTTAAGTCCCTGACCCAGAAAGCGGGGATGATGAAATATGAGCCAGGTCTGTGCTGTGTGAGGCTTTGTCAGTAGTCAGGTAGGAGAAGCACAAAGAAATTCAGAGATGAAGTCTCCTGCCCAGCCTGTGCTGGTCTGTTATGCAGCAGCTTTGGCTGCACAAAGCATGCTGCTGCTGCTTGGCAGTTCCAAGGGATGGCTAATTGTCAATATCTGCATCCAGACCTCCTTTTACAACACAACATGCCACCAATGGTTTCTTTCATTCTATTACTTTCTGCCAACAAAGATACTGGCTTTTTAAAACCAGCCATTTTGAAGGGGGAGTGGTGATTGTTGCTGTAGACAAGCAGGTTAATGAAGATGTTACTAAAATGCCTTTTCATCAGTGAAATCAATTGCAAAAGCCATTCCCTATCTGTCCGAGACTGAAAATAGTTCATGCCTCAAACATTGATATAAAGTTTTGCTCATTATAAAGAAGCTACAACCAAAGAAGCCTCCCTGAAGAGTGGGACTTTGAACTGAGTCAAACTGTTGATTAGATAAAGGGAAACCCATTGTTCAGTCATCTCAGTCTGAGGGAAAGGTATGCATCCACAAAAGGCCAAAGCCACCAGCTGCAACTATCCCTGGCTGAGTTTGGGGTAGGGGAAGAGCACAACTTACAGAAGCCAGGCTTACACAGACTCCCCCCAGTCGAGGGTGGAGGAAGAGGTTTTGGGTGCATGGTGCAGCCTCTGGTGGGAGGCAATAAACACCCATCCTCTGATTACACGAACCGGCCCAGCTGTGGAACCCCCAACCCCACGGCCACATCCATGGGACATTCACGTGAGAGGCTTTGCCCCACAGGACTGCACGTGATGCAACAGACCCAGAGTCTGCTGTGAGAGACTGACCCCCCACCCCAGGGGGACATGCTCGGACATACCTACCTAGCCTGAGCACATGTACCCATCGGACTCTGTGCTGTCTGGGGGACCTACACCACCGGGAAGACCTGCTGAAGAGGATCATCGAGGCACCAGTGGAACCCATGGAGTGGTGATATTCTTTTTATTCTGTCTCTGTCATGCTTCGTCCCCCCACCTATTTTCTATTTCTTTCTTTCTCCTTTTCTCTTTCTCTCACATTTACTATACAATAAAACCCATATTATTGTCACTGGCATATGGTCTCGTTTGCACCTTAATTTGGGCAGAGGAATTTCTAAAGAACCTTAATAAAACTCGATCATAACACTATCCCAGTGTGATTTTGTTGTGTTTGACCAGAGTGTTTGATAAGCATTAGTTACTGCTGAGAGCAAAGAGTAAATTTTATCTCAGGTGTTGCTTTCCCATGTTTGGAAAAGGGAAGTACCAGGAGGGCACTTAGACCTGTGGGTCTGATCACTGTGTCCAGGGGTGGGTGGCTCTCTGCAGCAGGCCCTCAGTTGGCAGCCTAGTAGTAAGTAATGCTAATAAAGTCACAGAAATACCCAAATACCTCTGGAAAACTCTTAGGCTTCAGGAATGTGTTTAAAAATGCTACTTTTGAAATACTTACTCAGTGTGTTCATTATATGTTTTTCCTGTATTTTTGTGATGTTCAGGGAGCTCTTAAAAATTCTACTAGAGTACAGCGTAGGAAAAAACTACTTCTAGCTGAAAAAGTAGATGCTGTACATCATGTTCCTCCCACCCCTGGCAGCACCTCTTTGCATGGAAGTGTAAAAAACAAGGCTGCTGAATAGCCATTTATAGCTGTCTTGGTTTGAAAGACAGGTGTCTGCCAAGGAAGGATGGAACAAAGGCTTCACAAACCCCCTGGGCAGCTGATCCGGTGTCTGGCCGGACCCTCGGGAACAGCAGGCTGGAACAGCAGGGACGAGTGCAAATCCTGGGCGGCAGAGGAGATGTATCGAACTCCGGAGCTGCAGTGCGAACCCCTCGGAGGTCTCAGCAGGCACGGTGTGGTGGCGCTACAGAGTAGTGAAGGCTCGAAGCAATGGTGGGGGCAGGGTGGCCTCAGCCCGGCTCCCAGCGGGGCAGGGAAGGCGGGCTCGGGATCCCGGGGTTTCTCCTCTAGAAGGAAGGCAGCTGGAAAAGCAGAAGTCTCCAGTGCTGACGAATTCCTTCCAGCCTCCCTCTCTGTCCAAATGCCGGGGACTAACAGCCCACAAGCCCAGGTGAAAGAGAGTAGCCAGATGGACCCCTCCCCCCTGTCGCCAGGTCTTTTGTTTTTCTTAAGCACCCAGTAATTTGTCCCCCTGGCAACATGTATGGGGAAAATTCTTTAACAGAAAAAGAAAACAAAAGGGGAACTCCTAAAAACCCAACAATAGTTAATGTTTATTGCAAGAGATGCAGGGGATTTCAAAGTCAGGCAAGGACAGAAATAGCACATACATGCTCTGATTTATGTCAGGGGTGTAATGAAGTACTCTAAGGAAATGCAAGGAGGCTGGTTTTTCTAGAGCACTGAGGATTCACTGGAGTAGTGAATGCTCATCCCTGTTGGACTTCAAGGGGACAAATTTAGGTACCCATTGTCCAGCTCTTATTCATGGTACCAGAACCTGAAAGGTCAGCAGTGCTGTGTGGTCACACAGATACAGCAGCACCAAACCCCTTTTTCCTCTCTTCAATGCCCTCCTTCCTAACCTAGCCTGCTATCCCACCCAGCCCAGGCTGAAATCCCAATCCTACTGCCATTCTTTTAAGGAAAGAGTGGACAGATAGATGTTTCACCTCAATGTCTTTGGAGTCTCTGTGCCATTTGTTCTGGTGGTGAGTTCCTGGGGGAGTGACAGGCTACTTGCCTGGGCTGCTGTTGTTCTCTCGAAGCACCTCTGAGGGAACAGGTAACTATTCTTTTCCTTCTTAGGGAGTAAAATCATAAAAACATAAGCAAATACAATCATAGCAAGTGTGGCATATTTTTTTAAAAGTCATTAATTTCGTTCCATTTTTAACTTACTTTTTTTAAAATGACTTGTACAAAAATGACAGTTCAGAATGATTAATTACTGTGGGACCCGAGGGAACTCCCTAGGACCAGATTTTGAGACATATAGAAAATCCCAGTAGATTAAGATTTTGTTGAAAAACAGGAGAGGTTTAAAATATGCCATTTATGTCTCTGGACTGGGACTTTGTTTTTTGGTGTTGGTTGGTTTGGTTTGGTTTGGTTTGGTTTTGGGGGGGGGGGTGAGTTTGGTTTTTTTTGTGGTTTGGGGTTTCTTTGGGGTTTTTTTGTGTTATGTTTGTGTGGGGTTTTTTTTTTTTAAAGGCAATATTTGCGTTTCTTTAGCTTTGGGGGATGATTTTTATGATCAAGTTGTTGAATATCATGTGTCACAAGATAAGATGATAATGATTTTGTATCAATAAGTTAAACAGGAAAACAGTTTCTTCCCTCTGTACACTTCTTTCCATTCAGACTTCATTGCAGTAACCCTTGGTAAATACTTCTTAGGAATATCCTCTTATCCACTTCTTCCTTTAAACCTAATAATTAATTTACTACCGGACTGTGGATTCAAGAAAGGAATAAATATTAGAGATTTTTCTTGGAATTAAAAAGCAGGCAAATAATGGCTTTGTCTCATGCTACTTAGATTGAAATTGCATCCCTCAAATATGGAGCCAACTATTGCTTGCTCAATGTGCAAATTAACTGTTCACAAGAGTTGCTATTAAAATTTTAACTGATTGATCATGCAGATGGTCCCTACTGTGCCTTTTTATTTCGAAGTTGTGTGAAAAATCAGGATTTTGGAATGGAGTTGCTCTTCTGCCAATGCAGTGGGATGGGATGGGGTGGCACAGCATTCCCACTGCACTGTGCCTAGCACACAGCAGAAAATGTCAGGCGTGCCAGAGTCTGCACTGGGGACTTCCCTCTAGGGGGACTCACATTTTTAGGTGCTGGTTCATATGTGTAGCCTATTCCAAGTCTGAGCAGCACAGCATTCTAGAGTAGTAGGCTTAATATTTAAATTTACAGCTATCACGTTGAGTTGTTGCTATGGATAAACTTTTTTTTCTGCTTCAGATCCAAGGCTTTTCCTTGTTGCCCTTTCTTGAGTACAGATGATTAACTGATCGAGCAATATGTGCTAGTTGTCCTTTAATTTGGAATAAAAAGGCCATCTGCTTCATTTAAGATATTATGTCATACCCTCAGTGAAGCTGAACGTGGCTGATGGGGTCCCTGAGTCCACTGCTTAGCCCCTGCATGGAGCCCTTCCAGCAGAGCACTCTGGGTGTGCGGGGCTGGAATTCACTGACCTTGGGTATGCTGCTCATGGATCCCAGTGCCCCATAAATTAACACACAATTACACATTAGTGAGAGGAATAGCCTTTTTCATGACTCATCTCTTCTCCACAACTCACCGCTTTTTGAGCAGCAGTGCTGTTCACTGTATTAATATAACATTAATTTATTATGATTAATATTAAAATATTACCAAATATTTTATTCTGCTTTATTATTCTGAAAAGCTTTGGGGAGAGCACTTTATGAATGTATAATTCAATCACATGTAGATTGTCATGATTAGTTTCTTGCAGTCAGTAATGCTTAGTTCAGTCATCTGAACTACTTTGGAGATAAATTTCTATTAAAAAATCCTTATTTTTATTCTAGATAACAGCATTTTGATCTCATTAGCATGGATCATTTTCTCTAAACTCAGCTAGACTCTAGTGTAGCAGCAAAAAGCTCCTTTTTATATCAATTAAAATATTTTGTCTTTTTGACCTGCCATATAATTAAGATCCTGTTTATTAAAGTTACTAGCATATTAGAACACTAATTGCATTACAAGCTTACTTTCTTATTTCTGAACTGTTTATGATTTAATTGACTTGATTAAACTAATATTCATGTCTCTGTGCAATTAACACATTAACTGAACTTATTTACACATGCAAATACTAATATTTCACCCACTGTACAAGTAATGATTAAAAAAAAACCATTAATGCCCTAATTGAGTGAATTCTTTGGCATGTATATGCAATCTGGTAACACTGCAAGTTGGCTAGGAGTAATACCACCTTTAAGAGTGTGCCTTCCTGCAAGGACCTGAAGTTTAAAAAGGGCAATGTGCACCATGGCTGTTGTGCCTAAATGATCTTTCATTGTATGTTGCAGCGGGGATTACTGCAACGTGCATAAGACAGCGGGGCCTGTGGAAAAGAAATATGGACCGATTCTTGGTAGATGTTTTCAGAGATCTTTATTTTCCAGCCGCGTGGCCGGTGACTGCTGAAGAACTGTAGCAATCACGGGACCACCAGAGTCCTCTCCGCCCAGGGGAACACAAAACACCCAATGGGGAACAAGAGTTGGCGGGGAGTAGGGAAACCCTGTAGGTGATGCCTCTACTCCAGGGTCCCCCTCCCCCCGGACCCCACGCCAAGGGGGAGGAACCCCAACAATTGTACACAAGAATAATAATCTTGAGCAAGGGGAAAATCAGGTAATTTTACTATTTTAGCAGTGAGATACCTGATTATATTTGAATATTTTTGTTATTACTGTAGAGACTTGATGGTAATAAAGCATAATACAAGGAAGAATGTGGAAAGTATCAGTGGATCAAAATTATTATCAAGTGACACTCAAAGGAAACTTCTTGTAAATTGTAATCCAAAGTCCAGTGTTGTAAATATTTTTGTTCCACTGACTTTTGGTGATTTTAATACCTGAAGGAGACAGAAGTCAGAAGTGCACTGTTTCAGACAATTTTCAAAAAATAAAGGATTTTAGTTCTTACTGTTACCTTCTAATTTGACAAACACAAATACTGGCCTATAAAGAAAGATGTAACACTACTTTTCTGTTCACAGAATCCATAAAATGGAGAAGTGCATTCTGTTTAATCTCTTATCTCTTTTAAAAGCCTCAAAAATGCCTTCTCTTTCATGCTCCCACTCTTTATTTATGTGCAAAGACTTGCTCGAGTGGCTAATTCCCTAAATAGCTACAAAGCTATTGTGATAAGAACAGGAAGTGCTTTTGATAATGTGTCATGTATCAAATATAGCCCAGCAAAGGCTTTAGGGTGCTCAGGATGCAGTTTCAATATATGATTTCATGCTTGTAGTGGTTTGTACTTTTATTTTAGCTTTCAGCTATGCGTTATAAAAAGAAGGAAAAATAGAAGAATTCCTTAAATGCATTTTGCTTTAAAATTTTATGTTTATTTTTAACAGTAGAAACGCTGTTTATGCATGTAAGATCCATTTCTTAAAATAGTATCTGTAATTGTTGTGTCTTGATAAGTGTTTATTTGTAAACACATTTTACCAGTAACCAGTTTTGAAAAAGTCAAACAATGTTTTTTTCATCTATGAACACTAATATTCTCAGGAAGGTATGCCAGTAAACATTTTCAGGATGAAATTGTACTTTAATCAGTTGCCAGTGGTGCCACTGTATAAATATAGAACCAGTAGCCCTATGTAAAGTGCAGGTCCATTCAAAACTGCTTAGAAAAGTGATTCACACTTCTAATGTTTTAAAAATTTTTCTTCAAAAAAACCCCTCTTATCCAGGTACAGATTTACCTTGAGACAAAAGAAAAATACCCTTAACATATATTGGAAACAAAAGCAAACCTGCTCCACACCAACTGAAGGTGATGTGTCTTAGTAAGTTAGTTTGACTTGGATAATTTCTTTAGAATTTTTCTAGCATTTTGTCTCCTGATTAGTCTTAAGTGTCAATGTGGTCCATAAATGGTACTGTGTTCTATATGGCTATATTAGATTGTACCAGGAGTGTATTGGCTAGGGATTTATTCCAAAATACCATCTCCAGGAATGGAACCTAGTCTTGGAAAAGGAAGGTTATTCTTAAGCTTGTATTGCCAAGTATCTGAGCTATAAGCCTCAAAACTCAGATCTTGCCAGCAGTTCATCCTGTATGCGCAAATTCAATGTTGAATTTTCAGTTGAATGTAGATCTGTTGTCATCTACTTTCAAACTCTCTTCCCTTAGGAAATCAAATTTGTAGGGATGCTGCAGCAAGGAGTCCACAGGGACGGATGCTTAGGAGAGATCTACTTTTATGTAGATACACCTAATGCTCCCTTATGTCGGGTTCAGAGAAAATGAAATAGTGCATGAATTCATTAGATAGTCCTTATCAAATGTAGATGGAAGGGCATTTGCAGTGTGGCTATGTACAATTCAAGATAAATCCTAAACATGGACTATCTTAGATGTACTGTGGCACAGGCAGCCCTGGAACAGTGCTGGGAGAAACTACACTGACAAGGGAACTTGAATCCCTTCCAAAAACCTTGCCTTTTTTTTAGCTGTGCCACTATAGAGTTCTCATTTTCGGTGTACGTATCTAGTCTAACTGTGTATCACAGGCCTTGATCCCAATTGTATTTTCTGGTAATGGGTCTTATAAGACTATTGTTTCTTGCATGGAGGAAATGAAAGATCCAGTTTTGTTGATGGCTAATTAGAGCTTTCTCATTCAGGGGGCAAATAAACCTCAACCCAGCCCTGAGTGTGTGCTTCCACCCCGAGATACTGATACTGCAGGGGAGCCTTCTGAATTCAATTTACAGAGGGAAAAGTGCCAAATAAGAGCAAATGTTTTAATTATAAAGAAACAGTTTTCTCAGGTAAGACAATTGCTATGCTTGCAAAATGAATTTAATGTGCTGCACAGTCTACCAGAGTTTTTAATGAATGCTAAGTCAAAAAAAACTGCATGAAGCAGCTGTGGCTGTATTTGCATATTTGCTCGGGATAATTGATAGAATTGTTCAATTAAATATTGTAAAAGGCAATAGCCTAATACACCCTGTGCAAGAAAAGTAAAGCCATGCGATTCAGTAATTTGTCTGATTGAACCTTTTGCATATTTAAGCAGTATGTCTCCATAGACAATGCATTTCTGGGTCATTTTAACTCAGCTTGGGTGGAAATGGGAAACTTCATGATGCAGAACTCTGAAAAGGTTTTACTATAGCTGTGCTTCAACCAAAACTTTCATTCCATATGACCCCAATCTTATCTCTAAATACAAACTCAGATTTGGCTTCTCCCTCTCTGGAATAATATCCCAAATGTGTTATTCAGCATGAAATCTATTCTATGGCTCTTGATTACTTTTGATATGTGTTGGTGTGTAATGTATATGATATGTATATGAATATGCTAGCAATCAAAAGGAGAAAACAATAGAAAACCTAGAAATTTAGAAAATAACATTTCTAAACCATTTCAATCATGTATTTTGTATCTAGTTTCCCTGAAATAACTCTAGAAGGAGAAGTGATTGATTCATAGATCTTTAGTGAAGCTGGTGTGTGAAGAGAAAGGAGATGGACTTACTGAAGTCATCAGACAAAACTGGCTGGCCAATGTTTCTGTACTGCATCATAGATCAGTGAGCACAGTGTGTCCTGTTTAGCATTACTAAAGGCTGAGGAACTAACGATATGCAAGTGATGAAACATCTGTAGGATACAAGAGGGAGGGTTTTGAAACACTGGTTCCAATCAGTTATTTAACTGGGGACAAAAGAACTTATTCTAATTGAAATGCAAACACAGTGTGTTTGAAATCCTTTTCTCAATGTTTTTTCTGGATAGCTTTATGTTACATACCCTATAATAGATACAATTATTTACAAGACTTAATTCAAATGTATTGTTAATGCAAGCATTATGTATAATATGGTGTAATAATAATTTATAATTGTAGTCTAATTAGTCACGTCAATCCTCAGAGCTATTTACTAACAATAAAGAATTAATTCGATCTTGTAAAGTTATGTTTTGTGTGAGCCTTTTTTCCAGGATTCTATGTATTTTTAACAATAATAATTTGTTTATGATATGTAACACTTCTAGCCACAATATGGAAGGTTGTGCTTATTAAGGACCACAAATTTCTGAGCCAAGTGACTTTTTGAACTGCATTTTTTTTGTCAATTTGAAAAATCACTCAATTTCTTTGTGACCATGTGGTTAGACAGCTTCTTGATTGCCTAATTATTCGGTTTGATTTTTTTTGACTGCTGGTTTAAGATACTTACTCCTAATGGTGGAAAGTCATGGAGATATGTGCCAGCACACTGAGTGAGGGCTATATATAAGTGTGACAGCAAGGGCTTGAAGTAAGAATCTAATTTAGATGCTCAGGTTAGGAGACTGAACGTTCTGGGACCCTTGCAGAATCAGTGCTTTTCTAGAGCACTTCAGCAGCATTCTTTGATACGCAGCTAGCCCTTCCCCTTTCAGCATATAAATAATGGCTTGAAATTAGACACTAAATATGCCTGGCTCCTTTCCCACTTGAGGTTTGAGTTTTCTGGTGTTTCTGTTGGGGTTTTTTTTTGGAAGCAACTGGCAGCAAGCATTGCTTTAATCCTTCATCCTCTTTCTGACCACCTAAAGAAGATCTTGGAGACAGTCAGTTGCTGTGCAGATGGTTTCAGTGATGTATGTGCTTGTTTTCCTGTCACTGACCAGAGTGAGCCTGCTTTGCAGAGGTTAATGCAAGTTGCTAAGAAGTGGATGTCAATCTTGGAGAAACACATAAAGTGGAGTCAGTGCAAATAGAGCTTCAGTTCAAATGAAGTCAGTAGCTTATATCAGACTTTTTAAGGTTGAAACAGGTCTTAAAATATTTCCAATTTAGAACCCAGTTTGGTGTATTGGAATCAGCATTAGGGATGGAGCTACTGTTTTATAGGAGAAAGACAGCAACTCTGTTTAATTTAGTTTAGGATTAGGGATTTGGGGTGTTGTTGAATACTGACTTTCTGTCAAAGATTTTTCTGCATTCATTGCAGCTTTTGTAACCAGCACTTTTCAAGAAGTATTTGAGACTATGAAGAAAAAAAGGAAATTCATCTCTGCAGAGAGCCTTCAGAGCAGCATGGTACCTGTGCCCTACTCTTGGTGTCTTTCCACCTGGAATTTAATGGTTAGTTTTAGCTTGTGAAGCCCTAAGATTTTCCTGTTGGTCTAAAGCAAATGGGTGAAAATGAAGAAGAACTTGACATCCAATTCTATACAAGTGAAAACTCCCTAACATGGGATCCTGTGATATTGCAAATCCAATGATTTGACTCTGAAATGTAACACAAACTAGTTCAAGGACAGGTGTCGGTCTTACTGCTAAGGCAATTACTGAAAGCCCAAGGTCAGCAACACAGGTTATACCTTCTAGAACTTTTTTTGTTGTTAATACTTTATTTCTTGGATACTTTTGCAAAAGAAATTGCATAGATGATATAACTGGGATTTTGTCATGCTATATCAGATTACTTTTG